>NC_044399.1:57101831-57408081 GCF_006542625.1 Nomascus leucogenys | reverse complement strand
CCTGGGCATCGGCAGATTTTAAAATTTCTCCGCATGATTCTAAAGTGCAGCCTGGGTAGAGATTTCTGGGGAGCTGGGCTACTTAGTGCAGGAAGTGCCTGGCCCTCTCAGTGAGGGGTCCATTTTCATCTTGGACTCTGAGTAAGAGGCAATTCTTAATAACTTACAAATGGCTTAAAAGGTGCCCACCATCACCAAGGTGTAGAGGGGGCTATTTTCCTGCAGCCAGGAGTCTGCTGCCATCAGCTAAGGGCCTTCTTGGGGCTGTAACATCGCCTGCAGAAAAAGACTGAGAATAACCGAGAGAGAGAGAGACAGAGAGAGAGAGACAGAGAGAGAGAGAGAGAGAGACCCCTTGAGCAGGAATCACCCGAGGATATATATGGGGCTAGAAGTACCCTCTTGGATCTGCAAGATAAGGTTTTTACCAGTTTCTTAATTAGAAGACCCGGAGGCCTGGTATCAGTTTTTACTGAGTATTCCTTGTTGATCACATGTGGCTAATATTAGACAGCACTCACTGTATGTGGTTCCTAGAGCAGACTGCAGGCTCAAGTCCCTCTCAAAGACCTTCATTTCCCTTACGCAGTCCTTCGTTAAAGAGGTCCCTTGATATCATTTTATGTAAATACCCATGCCAAGTATACCCAGCTTGATCTTGGCAGTCGAAATTCCGGTCCAAAAACACCCTTAGAATTCCATCTTAAGACCTATTTCTATCTGGGTGGCCTATAGCAGAGGTCCTCAACCTTTTTGACACCAGAGACCAGTTTCGTGGAAGAGGACTTTTCCACAGACCAGGGACTGGGGTTGGGGAGTGGTTTCAGGATGATTCAAGCACATTACATTTATCGTGCACTTTATTTCTATTATTATCACATTGTAATATATAATGGAATAATTATACAACTCACCATAATGTCAGATCAGTGGGAGCCTTGAGCTTATTTCCTGCAGCTAGACAGTCCCATCTGAGGGTGATGGGAGACAGCGACAGATCATCAGGCATTAGATTCTCATAAGGAGCACAAAACCTCGATCCCTCGCATGCACAGTTCACAATAGGGCTCGCACTCCTATGAGAATCTAGTGCCGCCGCTGATCTGACAGGAGGCAGAGCTCAGGCAGTAATGCGAGGGAGGGATGGGGAGTGGGTGTAAATACAGATGAAGTTTTGCTCACTTGCCTGCCACTCACCTCCTGCTGTGTGGCCTGGTTCCTAACAGGCCACAGAGCAGTACTGGTCCGTGGCCTGGGGGTTGGGGACCCCTGGCCTACAGGATATGAAGTCATTGGTTAATTGACTCTTTACTGAATGCCAGGAAGCTGAACTAGGCACTTGCACGTAGGCTTATCTCACTGTATACTGACAACATCTGTTCATGTAGATATTATTCCATCCATTTTTCAGATGCAGAATTGAAGGCTTAGAGAGGTTAAGTCAGTCACCCCTGAGCACTAAGCCCACAGGCTGCAGACCCGGAGTCCACAATATGCTCTGTGTTCTTTCTACCATACATGGAGTGCAATGCCCGTGTGATATATTATGGTACTCCTTAAAGCTTTGGGGACATATTGCGGAGATTTTCCAGATCTTTGTTGCTCAACGTGTGGTCTTTGGATCAGCAACGTGGGCGCTACCTGGGAGCTTATTAGAAATTCAGGGTCTCAGGGCCTGCCCCAGCTCTTCTGAATCAGAATTTATATTTTAACAAGATCTTATCCTAGAAATACTTTCGTGCTGGAGAAATTAGGGAGCTAGTGAATTTGAGTGCATTTACAACCATTGTCCTTACCAGACAATTAACAGTCGTGTGTGTGTGTGTGTGTGTGTGTGTGTGTGTATTCACACAAATATGGGAAATCTGATACAAATCCTAAATTATATTTATGGGAAATAACACTTGCTGATGCCAGTAACAATAAAATGTTTGATCCTTCTAGACACATCCTAGTAGATATAGGTTATAAATGGCAGTGTTTGACTAATAAACTCTTTTATATGCAGACAGCAAATGAGACAAGTGAGTAGAGACAACACCAGGAGCACGCCACCAGCAATTATATCTTCTGGTTCCAGCCAGCGCTTTCACAAGGGCCATTTTTTCCTGCCTCTCGGAAGGGACTGATAGACTTTCCAATTATGTGGTACCAGTGTTTGTCATTTGATTAATTAAAGTCCTGTATGTAAAGCCGTAACGGCATTGTGGCTAGGCCTAATGCTATTATTTCTCTCATGGCCCATTCCTCCACCAGAGGTAATTATTGCAATTTTATGTCTTGAATATGCCCCATGTTTGCTATGCATACCTCGTGGCAGCTTCAGGACAATCCCTTCAACCCATAGAAAATACTGTAATGATACTTAGCCTGCAGTGTTCAAAAGAGACTCAGTGACATCAAATAATATCTATTCTGCATGCAACACCCCTAAATGTAGGAAATGCTCTGAGGGGGGAGGTGCTATCTTTCTTCAAATTTCTGAAGACCTGCATGAATTCCAATAGTAGAGACAAAACCAAGGCTAGATGCTGTAGTATGTATTTCACTTCAAGAGAAGGAAACACGTTTTTAACAGAGATGCTCAAAGATGAGCTTGCATGGTGGGGGTACTCCCTGGGTATTCCCCATCCAGTCTCTGTTGAGTGACTGGGATTGGAATTGTCATCAGGAACATCTCTGTATGGGGGTTAAGGCTCTCCCTCAATATAGGGTGCCAGAGGGTTGTAATTCTCAGTGTGAACTGGTAATTCTGACTTCCCTGGTTTCAATGTGGTATCTTCTTAACTTCAGCTGAGAATACTGACTCACTGCAAAATCCAGTGTTTTTGTTCACCATCTTCTAGTTCACCTGGAAAAATGAAACGCCAACTCTCTAGCTATAAATAGCCTAATGACAAATCAACCCAGCACAGCAAGAAGCTGGCCAGATGCAGATTTTTGATAACAAGCAAATAAAACATGTTTCTGGCAAATGCTTGCATCTATGGAGGCTTAAGAAATGCTGGATTTCTGGTCTTGCAGGATACTTAAAAGATCAGGATCCTTCTTGAAAATACCCCTTAATGTCACCTTTCTGAGGGATTATGTAGAAGCCAGGGAACACCAGGGGACATCCATATGCCCTCTTTCTAAAAACATGAAGGCTACATACAAAAATAATCACCTTGGGATCTCTGGCTGGTGAGGTTATAAAGTTACAAGTTTTTGTTTTTCTTCTGTGGTCTTTTCTTTCTTTTCCAATTTTTTTTACAATGAATATCTGACTTTTGATAACTAGAACAAAAAGAATAAAATTAATTTAGAGTATGCAGCTTTTAAAAGCATGTTTATGAAGACTAATATTGATATGGGAAAATGTAATGTTAAATAAGAAATAAGACACAGAATGTTTATATTATATAAACCCTTTCTCTATAGCAAAGCTCAAGTCTAAATCTATCTGTCTAGAAGGAAATGTACCAATATCTTTGGGGGGTAAGATTTTGGGCAATTTCAATTTTCTTCTTCATACTTTCCTGCATTTTCCCAATGTTCTACAATGAACATAAAGTTCTTTTATAATCAGAGAAAATAATAAATGCTATATTAAAAAGTGGTGAGAGAGGATTCTGATGTTGGAAAATAGTAAAAGCTAGGACTACGTTTTTACCCACTTCAGGGAGAATCAAGTTATTGTGCCTGTACTCTAGGCTTTGTAAGGGAGATCAAGGGAAGGTGGGAGCTTCTGTGGAATGCGGTGGGACCGTGCTGTGAACGGAACGCAAGCTTTGGTATCAGACAGAATGGTCTATTTTTTTTATGTATCACGTAATATCTCAGAGCTTCAGCATCTTCTTCCATAAAGTGGGGTCAACACTACCCTGCTTAGATATTTATTATGAGGCTTTAATAAGATTATATGAGACCAGTGCCCAGCTTAGCGAAGACATTTGATAAATGTTAGTTCCTTTCTCCTGCATGGGAAAGAGCAGGCAGGGGACACTTTGTTAGAGATAAACAGTTCACAAAAAACAGAATAGGACAGGGTGAAAATGCTGTGTTAAAGTTTCTGTCTGGTTTTTGTCTATTGTTGTTTTTTAAACTTCTGGGTTCCCTAGAGAATTATCTTTCCAGGCATATGGGAAGAAAAAGACGGTATTTTCTTCAGTCACGCTGTCATGGTGTGATCCTGGGCAAATGGCCTCCTCTGTGCCTCAGTTTCTCTGTATGTGATGGAGATGACATGGAGGAGTAGCTTTGTAAACTGACTGCTGGGGAACAGGATGATTCTGGCAATGAAATTCCCACAGCCTTCATGGACACCACTGGAAAAAGTAGATGTGGGGCACAGGAGCATCTGCAGGGGGCCCAGAGCCCTCTGGGGAGTATTTTTCCCTGATAGCTGGAGAGAGGGTGTGCTCTCAATGGGGTGTTCCCCCGTACATGGGCGACATGAATGTGTTGCAATGACCACTAGTGGGAGCCAGAGAGGTCTGTGATTAACATACAGCTTTTGAATGGGAACCAAGTCTGTGCCAAGTGCCAAGGAAGATCGTATTCACACCCTGGGGCTGAGACAGTGATTCTTCCTAGACCTCAGCTTCATCATGCAATGGGAGAGGTATTAGTTGTGAATGGCTCAAAGGTATTACATTAATTATGTCTGACTGCATTTACAATTGCTGTTGATTACTGTAGCCATTAGCAAGTGCTCCGGCAGAGTGGACAACTTAACAGGCAGTGGTGATAGAATGCCGGGCTCCAGTGGCTTCCTAGCTCTAGGTGCTGGGGTAAGAATGACTCTGGCTCAGAAAGCTCAGGAAGATGTCATTCGTTGGGTCCTCGAGACTCACTGAGGAGTCTTCTTGTTCGCTCTCATCCTGGACGAGGGTTATGCTTGCAACCACGGGGGGTGGGGGTGGGGCTGCACAATTAATTAATTAATTATCAACGAAGTGGGTTTATTGGGCATGTCCTGCTGGTGCTAATATGGACACTGTGTGAAATAACGCTGCCGACCTGCCCACGGGTTGCTGATCGACTGAGAGGAGAAATCAGAACACAAGTAGTGGCTGAATTTATGCAGCAGCAACTTCCTCATGCCTGAGTAACGAGGAACATAAGATGAGGGATCATAATAATAATAATTGCTGCCATTCATCAAGCTTTGCACAGAAGACAAAGGCTTTTCACATTTTCCTCTGATCCTGGTAACAACCTTATGCAGCAACTAAAAAGGTTTTTTGTTGTTGTTGTTGTTTTCTCAAATTAAAGGAAATCACTTGCTTGAGGTCATAGGGCTCCTCAGTGGGGCAGAGCTGGGATCTAAACTCAGGCCATCTAAGTCAAATCCAGTATTTACAGATTCGGTTGGGGAGTTGGGCAGACTTGGTTTGAATCATGACTCTGCCTCTAGCAGGGTGACCTTGGGCAAGTCACTTAAACTCTTTAAGCTCCAGTTTCTGTATCAGTAAATGGGGATAACAATTTATTATAATGAGATAATGTAGGTGAAATGCTTAGCACAGTGCCAGCCTTATACTAGGGAATCAATATTTGAAAACTACATCCTTAGTTGGCTTTACCGATACTAAGGGTCCATTTCTCCAGCTCTGGACTAAGTGAAGGCTTCTTTCTACTAGGGTGCAAAGAGCTAGGGCGTTTGAGGACCCTCATTAAGAATAATGGCTTGCTTTTTAGCATAATACAGCCAAGTGATTTGTAAGTGACCTGAAGACCAGAAGTTTTCACACTCAATGTAAGTGTTCTTAACTTTTCTGTAGAATAAACACCCCAAAGAGATCCCAGATTCCCGTGGGCTGTCTCCCCACATGGCTGGCCACACGGCAGGTTTGAAATCAATACTTGCTAGTTTACCACCTGACTGTGGACCCTCAGTGCCCCTCCCTCGCTCATCCCTCCTGCTTGGGGTCTGTGTGTGCATCCAGCCAGTCAAGTGCCTTGTTGCCATGGCTCAGGGGCTCATCAGAACAGGGAAGATTTTATCTACTCACAGGGTAGCCATGGGAGGTGGAGAGGCGCTGTAAGCTTTGACACACAGGGGATTCTCATTACAGTGATGTTACTACAGGTGTCTGGATGGTTGTCATTAGAGACTGGAAGTGGGGCCCAAATCTCTTACTCACGTAGAGAGCCTTTGGAAAAAGCCATTTGGAAAATGCCTCAAGAACCACTGCAGCTTCCTCCTTTGTATTAGAGGTCCTTGTCCTCTAATAACAAAGCTGCGGATGCCTAGACCCCAGCTAAAGGCTTTCTGAGGTTACTGTCTCTATCACTGGCAGTGTTAGCAGCTGCCAGGGCTCAGCCCTCCTGAGGTTTCAACACCAGGGTCAGGGTGACTAATGGGGTAGATGAGGGGCAACCAGAGTTGAAGCTGACTTCAGGGCCAACCAAGGCAGAGCAGGTGCTGTTCAAAATGCACCATCTATGAGCCTAATTGCGACCTAGGGGATGGAATGAGATCATAAAGGTGGGGAGGCCTTGGGGCTTCCGAAAAAGGCAGTGAAGGTGGGAGCTCTTCCTCTGTGCTTCTTAGAGTGGGGGCACATATGTTGCTCAGCTCTTCCTGGGGGTACCCAAAGCCACAGGGCAAACAGGGTGTACCTTCCTGGAGCATTAGCCACTCAATAGTAAATAATGAGGCAAGTTTGTGTGTCCAAACAAATAGGTATGTTAAGGAATAAAATACAGAATTGACATTTATTTTTAAGTTAAAAAAAGGGGTTTGTAAAAGAAAAGTCAGGCTTATGATGTTCTGCTCTGGGCCGTGTCACCAGACTTCCTCCCTGCCTTGGGTGACCTTGTTGACGGCAGCTGTCCCACTCTCAGGAGCTCCCCTGGGGAAAGTGGTGATGCTCTTGCCTCTGGAGGACACTGTGGGCCTTGCTGGCCAGCTGCGTGTGGCCTAGGGTCCTTTCCTGAGACTTCTCTCCCCATTTGTAAAAGGGTGACAGTATCATCTTCCCTGGGGGATGGGGACGATGTGGGGGAAGGCCCCTGTGTAAATATGTTGGGACTATATCAAGGTATGGGGTTAGTGTTCTGTGTAGGTGTCTGCTGGTGGGGCAGTGGAGCAAAGGGACTTTTGGCAGATCGGAGGAGGGAGCTCCCACTGGCTGGGGAGAGGAGCTGGTGGAGATGGCGGACGGGGCGGCAGGGGCCCCTTTGCTGCTGTTAAAGCATAAACTTCCTCTGAATCCAGCCACTGAACTGGGCAACACCCCTCTCCGCTGGCAATAGTGGGGAGAGGGGTGTTGCCATATTGCCAGGCTACCCAGGGCAGGGCAGAGGCCAAACCCTCCAGATTCAGGCTCCTTGGAGAAGGCAGGCTCCAGCCTTGGTCTCAGAATCATCACTAAAGTCAGATAAGAAAATAATAATAGTAATGGCTACAACAGAGTAGCAGAAACCACATGTTCCATTTTTAAGCACATAATTTTGTCTAGATTCAGGCTAGGCATTTTTCATATCTCCCCTCACTTGTTTCTTCTGACAGCCCTGGAGAGGATACCGAAGCTGAGAAGAGTGGGGTGCTGTGCTCAAGGTCTCCAGGCTAGAAAGTGGGGGGCTTCCTCTAAGGGCTAAGGGACTTCAAGCCCCGTCCTTCCCACTGCACCACACTGCCTTGGTGATGCTCCTTTTGCACTGGCCCCACATAGCCAGCTGGATTCTTCTGGTCACAGGAGATGGTGTGGCTGTTGGGCTATGGGGCAGGAGGGAGGCAGCTCTACCTGGAGCCACCACCCTGCTCCGACTTGCTCTAGGTATCAGTGTTACCCTGTGGGAGCCAGAGGAGACCTGTGCTTTCTGCTGGGCCCAACATTATGTCCTCCTGGGCAGAGAGTGGACAACTTAGAGGGATCATATGCTAGCTTGGGGTCCTGACCGTGGTGTCCAATGCAGGAAGAGGAGTGTGCAGAGAACAGCATGTGTGAAAACAATCCCCAGCCAGACTAGCTGGATTTGCTCTCAATTTAGGCAAGCACTGACACCTAGAGCTGGACTTGCCTTCTCCCAATTCAGGCACATTCTGTCACTGCAGAGATGTCGCAGCATCAGATGAGTTGGGGGCTGGACATCCACAGCAACTCTGCCTGACGAGTATCTTGGTCCCCAAATACCTGACCAAAGGGACTTGGGCTTAGTGAGGGCAGTAGAGATAACATTACCCTGGAATCCTCTCTAGCTTGGTACTGGTCCCCAACTATTTACGAAAAGGGTTTTACAAACACCGCAAAGTGTAGCATTGCTTGGCCATGCACGGGCAGAGAGGCTGGTCCCAGGTGGGCTCTGATAGGGGCTTGCTTGTTCTTCCACCAGTCAGCCCAGAGAGGGGAAGCATGCAACATTCTTCTCCCTAGATGGTCATCCGTTCTATGCAGAAGGTAAACTGGCTCCAGGAAATAACAACTTTATTTGCAATCAAGCCCATGAGGCCTCCTGGAATGGCTTCTCCTTCCTGATTTGCTAAAGTAAGTTGGATCACATGGGGCCGAGAATGAGGCCCACCCAATGAACAAACTCCATTTGAGTCCTGTAGGTGAGTGGCAGTGTCCCCTTGGTGGCTCAGGAGTTAGACCCAGTGACTACTCCCAGCCTGTGGAGAGACAAAGTGGAGAACTCTTTGTTTACACAATGGAGTGGGATTCTGCCTCTGCCTGCAGAGACGAGGTGGTGGGGCTCTGAGTTAGGTGAGAGTAATGCCAGTTCTGATGCTTTTGAGGCTCTCATCAACTCTCCCCAAGCTGAGAAGGTTATATCTGTCCCCAGCAGGGCAGTGTGACAGGAAGAGCATGAAGCTCAGAATCCTAAGATCTGGGTTTGTGTTTATTAATCCTAAGATTTGTGTTTATTAGCTGTGGGTCTTGGGGTAAATTTCATGATCTGGATGGGGAGCCCTTGATGCCTAGGATCGGCTCTGGGAAATGAGCTGAATTCAATAGTTCTGCTCATCCTCCTTGACTCCTGTCGAGAGTTTGGTGGGGGCTGATAAAGGAAGGTCCCCTTCTGCTTTTGTTTTTCCTCGATCTCATGCCATCTGATACTAAGTTTTCTTACTCTTATCCTCCTTTTCTTGACTTTCCACAGAAGATTTTGTCACTGAGTTTAATAAACTTTAAAAACACAGCAGTCAGAAAAGTTCCTCTCTTTTTCCCATCTTGAGAGTCCTATTTGCCTGCTGCTGAGGTCAGGGGCAAGCTTCAGTAAGCCCAATCAACACAGCCTGCCTCTTGGCTTCCCTGCTTCTGCATCACACTGAGAGGCTGGAGGGAAGGATGAGCCCGTTTCCAGGGATGATCACCAGCACCCTGAAAAGTCTTACAAAATCAACCAGAGAGCAATTTACAGAAAAATTCCCTGCCTTCAGGTGCCTTCCTTTGAGAAAGGCTTCAGGGACGGATGGCCAAGGGCAACTCCAGGGGCCATGGCGTCTTCTCCCTCACATCCCTCTGGGCTACATTTGCTGGTTTTAATGACACAAAGGATGGGTCCCCTTTTCTCCAGGCCCATGTAGATGTGGAAGGGGCCCGCTGGTCACCTTCTGC
Organism: Nomascus leucogenys; assembly: GCF_006542625.1. Taxonomy (NCBI): domain Eukaryota; kingdom Metazoa; phylum Chordata; class Mammalia; order Primates; family Hylobatidae; genus Nomascus; species Nomascus leucogenys. The sequence continues at coordinate 57,398,533 of NC_044399.1, read as the reverse complement.
CTAGATCACAGCAGCTCCCCACAGCTAATCCAACCTGATTCTTTTTATTGCTAGAGGTGATGTCAGAGGTGGAAAGGTTCGGCTGTGTCCCAAGATCCCAAAGGGTGTGTGCACGCATGTGCGTATGTGTGTGTGTGTTTGCATGTACATATGTATGTGTGAGAAGAGGGGAAAGGCAACTGCAGCTCTGGCCAGGTAGGAAAACCATCATTGAGGAACTGACCACCACAAATTGGGGGGATCCCATCTCACTTTTGGATCAAATTGCACTTCTGCAGCTCACACAAGAAAAACTGCTTCCATGCCTTGGAGGGGGAGGAAAATGAGGAAAGTCCACTTTTTCTCCCTGTAAGCCCAGAAGGCCTGAGAACATGGTTTAAATTATTCTAGTCACAGGCAGGCTATTCAAATAAAATAGAATTTCAAACCACACGGGGCTTGTTGAGACATTCAGGCTGCTCGGGTGTGAGAAAGGCAGGGGGCTGGGGTGGTGTCAGCCGCCACTCTGCCGTGCTCTTTATTACCAGTGGCTGCAATGCCAGACACATCCGCGGGTGTCTCAAAGCCGAGGCGGATTCGAGCAGGTCTGACAGCAAGTGAGCACATGAAAGCCACTGCAAGCCTTCCCTCCCCGGTGGCAACTTTAATTATTTGAACTGGAGCTCAGAAAAATAAAAATAAAAATAAAATCAGAATATATTGTAAGTGGCTCCCCAGTCTCCTGCAGAGAAGAGCTTGTGGTGGAGAGGAGGAACACAAAAAGAAAACCAAAACCACAACGTTCTCTCTTGTTTGTGGCTGGGCGAGGCAGAGGTCTTTAAGTATTCATGCCCCATGTGTAACTGTGCAGAGAGATAGGAGGCAGCCGTGGTAGTCAGCAAGAGCAGGCTGCAGGAGCCTGGAGGGAGGAGGTGGGAGTGGAGCAGGCTTCTGGAATGCCCTGGAAGTTAGATTGGCACAAAGGCACACTGTGGCTATGACTCCATTATGGGGGGCTCCTGACCTGGTTTCATATGCTCTCCCACCCGCTTCTCTTCGCCCCCACCTCCATCATTTCTCATCCCTTTTCTGACTCATCCTTCTAAAAGACAAGTGATATCACGCTATTTGGGGCCACAGACAGGGGAGGAAAACTCTCTGCATGGGCTCAGAATGAATTTCAGTCACAAGTGGCAAGCACACCTACGGCCAATAGCTCTGAAGTTTCAGTGCACCTCCAAATCACCAAGGACAGGGTTTAAAAATGCAGAGCCCTGGGCCCCACTCTTAGCGATGGCATTCAGCAGGTCCAGGGTGGGGCATTTGTTACATTTTCCAGGTGAATGTGATTGGTGAAACACAGAACTATTGGTTAACTCACTTCTAGATTTTGCAGGAAATTCTCAAAGATGACACCAGTTCTTCTCTGGGAATCCATTGATGATTGTGGTTTCTTGAGATAGTGTACAGTGACTTTAACTTCCCGGAGACCAGGACTGAGCTGGGTTTGGAGAAGGTCCTTTGTGATAGGCATCAGCCTCAGGGATCAGCTGGACCAGTCGCCATTCCCTGTGGGCCTGATGCTCATCAGAGTCCTGTCCCCAAAACTCTATCTAGTGTCCACCTTTCTGCACTTGGGCCCCATAGGCAACAGAGACCCCTGTAGGGTTGGTGGGGTTTGAAAGCCCTGAGTGAACCTCACATAGTCCCCCAGAGAAATGCAATATCCATTTTTTCTGGCACTGGGGTTTATCCTGCCTGGGAGGAAGAAATGAACTTCCTGCATTCTGCATTTAGGATTCACATAAAATAAATGGTAGGGCTTACAAATCTAGAAATGCATATTTCTATTTTGGTTATTTATTTTCCTGATAAAAACATTTCTCCCAACATTGGGAATTCAAAGACCCATCAGCATTAGACAAATGGTCTGAAAACATGAATGTGAAATCATATGAATATATATATAAATATAAATAATGTGAGTGTGGAATGGACTTATTCTCTTCCCTTCATTATGCCTGCTGAGCCAAGTTCTGGAAAAGGGCAGGAAATAGCAGAAACAGCCCAGAGCAAATTAGACTGCAGGAAAAATAAAACAGGCCAGTAAAACAAAACACCTGTTTAAGCTATTGATCAACTCAAAGGTTATTAGAGAAATGATGAAGTACTAGAATAATATCATTTGTACCTTGACATTTCTTTTTCTGAAATTTGGCTCTTATTAAACCCAGCGAAGAGTAAATTTAAAGACCAAATGCTCTTAAGGATCCTCCTGTCCTCTCCGGTGGGCCAACCATCTGTCCTCATTTATATGTTCTCTTAAAAAGCATTCCTTTCTAGGTACCTGCTTTCAGACACCTGAGAAATATCAGCAACGACTGTGTAATTCCACCATCTGCACGAGATAGCATGGTTTCTCAAATACAATTTAATTTAATGAATCTATTTATTTGTGCTCAGAATTCTTCCAAAAAGGATTTAAGGTGGTTCACAGAGATACATAAAATCTAGCAGGATAGCATAGCCTAGAAGAGGGTGAGAAGGAAGTGGAGAATGTTGAGTTGTAAAATCAAACCAGGAGTAAGCTGCTACAAATTGCATATCATGAAGTCCCATTTGCTTGCCAAGTGGAGCCTTGGTTTTAATTTAACCACTCCTCGGATTAAAAAATCATTTCTACATCTTTTCCATTCTTATTTGTTTTCTGTCTGTGAGTTTTTATTTTATGAGAAACTCGAGGGGCTTGAATCTGCCTGCGTCCCCTAGCAGGGGCAATCCTGTTGTCTGTCCCTCTGCTGGCCACAGAACCACCTCCCTGGGATTTCTGTTAGCCACAGAAGGAGAAGTGAATCTGGTCAGTTTCACAGTGTCCACAACTTGACAGGAAACAAATTGCTCAGAGGGTACATAGCTGTTCCTGAAACTGAGCCAGACAGGAATTTCTCCTGTGAGTGTCCAGAACGAGATGACTGGCCAAATCTAAACTACATGTAGATTTTCTACTACGTGCAAGATGTTGATGCAGGTGCAGTGAGGGAGTACGAAGAAGTACAAGACATGGCCTGCTGTCTTGGAGCTTACAGTCTGATTTCTGGCTCAAGTTCTCTTCCTCTTCCCCCAGTGTCCTTCTGAATGTTTATACAGGGTGCCAGGCACCCTGTGGGCTAAATACTGCAGTGCTTACTTTGTGCCTGATGCTCTCTTCCAAGCCCTTTGGACATTATCTATTTAATCTTCACTCTTCGGGGTAGGCACTATGAGTGTGTTCACTTACCCAGTGAGGAAACTGAAGCCCCAAGAGGTTAATTAACTGCCCAAAGAAACTGTACAATCAATCAGTGGTGGAACCTGACTTGCACTCAGAAACCTGATTCTAGAGTCCGTGAGCTTAATTACTGTACCATGTTGGGGTCTTAAGTACATTTCTTGGCCCCTTAAGAATATGACTGTATGCTAAGGAACAGGGCGCCAGTGCCTCCACCCACACACCAATGAGATAACAGCATCAGGAACCATTTGAGACAGTGGCTTTGGAGGTACCTCACTGAATGCCATTGATGTCTTAGTGAAATTTATGTAAATCAAATTTTTGAGGATGTATAGTATTTACAATGTATTACAAGAGCTCAATATTTTTAAAAAGGATTCTGTAGAAAGTCTTTGGTAATCCTTGTCACTCTCCCTTATGCTGCGGAAAATCTCTTCTGGGTTTGATTAAATCATGGTTCTACTGCAAATAGTTCAGTGCAGCTGGGTATGGCTGTTTAAGGCATGATTCTCTGTAGATAGGGCTTTACCATGTTGATGGACATGCTCTACCTTGAAGATGGCAGAGGTGGCCCTCTTGTTCTCTCCCCAGGAGAATGACCAGCCCAGCCAGCTATGCTACTTTCTTAATCTGGGTTCCGGAAGTGACAAGAGGTAGGAGGAGAAATTAGAGAACTAGAGAAACATTGAGACTTGCCTCACATGGAGAGCTCTTGATCGGTGCGGGAAATGTAGCACTGGTCACTGTAGCACTTTCAGAAGTGGGGACATCAGTGGTACTGAGCAATAGAGCATGGTCTAGGAGAGAGGAAAAGAATCACAAGCACACCATTATCAGGAAATGGGGGACCAGGGGTGCAGGGTTAATGGACTGGGCACAGTTCTTATCTAGCCTAGGGATATCTTTGAGGAAACAGATTTCTGGCCTACAATGGAGAAGAAAGCCCACCTGTCAATAATTTCTTTTTTTTTTTTTTGAGACAGAGTCTCGCTCTGTCGCCCAGGCTGGAGTGCAGTGGCATGATCTCGGCTCACTGCAAGCTCCACCTCCAGGGTTCACACCATTCTCCTGCCTCAGCCTCCCAAGTAGCGGACTACAGGCACCCGCCACCATGCCCGGCTAATTTTTTGTATTTTTAGTAGAGATGGGGTTTCACTGTGTTAGCCAGGATAGTCTCGATCTCCTGACCTTGTGATCCGCCTGTCTTGGCCTCCCAAAGTGCTGAGATTATAGGCATGAGCCACCGCACCTGGCTAACAATTTCATTCTAAACTACCTGTGAGGTCCCAGCACCATCATCTGGGCTACCACATCCCTGATCTTCCAAGGTTACCAGCTTTAGCCCATGGCCCAGGACTAGCCTGAAGCACACTGGCCTCCCCAGCTCCACCCTCCCCATTTTCAGTCATGCGTGGCCTTCCAGTGGTTTCTGCGACCTTCACTCTCTTCTCCCCTGTCCAGAACCCAGGTCATCCTGTGCCCCTGCCCATGAAGATTCACTTCTTGTATTTTCTAAGCACGGCTCTGCCTGAAAATCCGGGAGGACAGGGGCTCCCAACCCCACGTGGTGGTGGGAAGAAGCATCTGCAAACTTCCAGGGTCTGCAGAGCATTTTGTAGGTGGTCAGTGCTGTGGTATGAGTGCCATTGTGAGGTCACAACATTTTAGGGGGCCACAGAACCCCAAGCATTACTTTAGTCTTTCCTTTCTACCTTTCTGCCTCTCTCAGTAAAGGCTGTTATTAAGTAACAAATTCAGGTGGGTCAAGGGCAGAGTAACCAAGAGATCTCAGCAAGCATGAGGTGAGATTCAAGGAGCTGGCATTGTGTGACTGGGGACAGAAAAGCCCTCATGCAGGCAGGCGGATCACAATTGTTGCCTTGAGATTTCTGAAGGGCTGCCTTGGTGGGAGAGGGGATAGTTCATTTCTGTGGGGCTCCAGGGGGCAAAAGTCATGATAGATGAGTAGAAGTCACAGAGAGGTGGAGCTTGCAAGCTAATCTGTGACTGAGAACAACAGCATGGGCTGCTCTAGGAGGCAGTGGGAGCCCTGTCACTGGAGGTATTCCGCAGGGCTGGATGTTTGTTTGCTATGGGTGCTGTAGTGGAAATTATCAAACTGGGAACAGAGACATTAAGGGCACATCCAGCTTGGAACTCCATTTCTCTCCTCTGTGTCTTTTACAGACAGAATGCTAAGAATGATGCCGCTGCACGGTAAGGACTGAGCCAACTCTTACTTTGTTCAACAAATAAGCATTGGAGGGTCTCTATTTCCACAGAAAGAAGGCAAATGAAGAGGACAGAAGAAGGAGAGAGACCTTCCTACCCCATCAGCCCTATGCTGCAGAGAGGTGGGCACCAGGGCCTGCCCGGGCCCCACCACTAGGGACAGCCCCCAAAGCTGGCTAGCCTGGCCTCTCCAGCAGCCTAATGTTGGGAGCTGTGCTGGCCTTATAGACCCTCTGTGATGCCACATCCTGCCCAGCCTGGTGTCTCTGAGTCTGGAGTCAGCTTACCCAGGAGCGGCTGGCTATCTCTTGGCTGCACGGAGGCCCTTTGCTTTCTGCCAGACATGCAGGGTTTGTGGGGAGGATGGGCCCCGGAGAGGGGGGGACAGGTATTACTAGCTTAAATCAGGGTTGAGGTGGGAGGATGGCTGGAGGGGCTGTGCTGCAGGGAATGGACCATGGACCAGGTGTAGGGTGAGGTTCCCTGGGCACAACCCCGGGGCAAATGACACAAGGCCTTGCTGTGCCTCAGTCTCCCCAGTCATAAAGAGGGCTATGGCTTTCCCTACCTCTCAATGAATTATGTGCCTGACACATAGGACACCCTCAACACATACTTGTTGATGGAAAGGATTATTATCGTTGTTGCTGTTATCTTTTTGTTAATCCCTCCTCATGGTTCTTATTTTAAGTAACCAAAGGTGACATCTATCTTGGCCAGATTTAATCACTCGAAAGCCCAAGGTGTGAAGAGGGAATTGTGTGTGAGCGCTCTAGGCAAGCTTTGGTCAGACACCCGAGCTTGCCCTGCAGGTGGGGTGAAGCCCAGCCCTGAGTCTCCCATCTGTCTATGTGGGCATGAAGATGGGCACCAGGGAGAAGGGAGGAGAGCAGAAGTACCTCGGTGGTCCTGGAACCGGGCATCCTTCAGGGTCCTGACCTGCCACTGAGGAGTGTGGGGTGAGAGTGTGCCTTGGGTCCAGCCACAGAAACCATCTTCAAAGTTGCAGTAAAAACCCACAGGGAGTTTCCCTATGGAGAGAGCAGAGAGGCACAGTCATTTCCAGGACCACTAAAGGCAAAATATGCCAACGCCAAGTCAAATTAGCCAGGCATGACCAAATTATCTTCATTAGTAATATAGCTCCCCAGCCAGAATGCTGGATGACTAATGACACCGATTATAATGCAAAGAAGCCCCCAAGCCCTAACTGATGCCCGTGCTGGTTTACAGTTTTCTTATCTTCAGAAAACAAAATAGGAAAAATAACTCCTCAGCATGGGTGTTAGTCCAGTTGTATATCTGACAAAGCAGAGGCTCAGAAATGTGAAGCAACCTGACCAAGGTCACACAGCTAGCATGTAACCCAGTTAGGCTCGAACCCAGGTCTTCTGCTTCTAAATTCTGCACTCTTGATACTGATCACCATGATTGGACCCCAGGAGAAGCCGCTGTAGAGCTCACTACATTTCTAATGGTTGACACAGTGTCCAGACTGTGGTGGTGGTTGTGGCAGTGTTGGCTGGGGGTTTGTCTGGGTCCATCAAATTACCTGTCTGCAGAGACACATATTGCTCAAAACTTTCCATTTGCTTTCCCTTATCTCCCAGCCCCCTTGCAGTTAAATGAAGACATATGATGTGCTCTGGCCAATGAAACATGAGTGGAAGTGATGTGTCTCCTCTGAATTAAGGCTGTGAAAAGCCCTTTTGTAAATCTTTGGTCTCTCTCTTCCTTTGCTGAAACAACCAATGAGAGTTCTTGTTCCTAAGGGTGACACTATATTGATGGAGGGGCCTCTGCCAGCCTGGGTCCCTGAGTGATCCTGTGGAGCAGAGGCCCCTCCCACCCACACCCTCATTGGACGGGTACTGTAAATGTTATCCCAAGTCACTGAGATATGGGGTTTATTACTGCAGCATAATCTAGCCTGTCCTGATCAAACAATCCCAGTCATTGGGGCCTCTTTATATCATCAGTGGGCTCAGCACAAAGGGCACGTCATCTTTTTCTCTACATCAGACTGATCTCAGGTCCCATTGAAGAGGCGACAGTCAGCTTTCTAGACTGTGTATTTCCCAATATACAGTCCACAGAAGGAAGAGGAAAGGATAAGAGGGTGAGAGAGAGAGAGCTCACTTTCTCCAGCTCACTCTGAGCATGGCTCCAGGAAAGGCACTCAGCCCTGAGGAGCTAGTGGGCTATTCCAGGCAATTTTGATGGCTCCCAACACCTCCCAGCCTAGCTGCGGAGAAGCCTGTGTCTCCACGTGGGAGGAAAGAAGCTCTCTAGCTGAGACCCACAGCACTGCATGTCCTTCCTCTGTCTCAGCCTTCTTGGCAGCAGCAGGCTGACAAAGAGGGCCCTAACGCTTCCTGGCTGTGACAGCACCTTAGTGAATTATTATTCATTTCCCCCCGATTCTCTGTGCATTTCACACAGAGGCAGAATTATAAATTAAAACAGGCTGTCACTGACTTTGAACATCTCTTCCCATTTACACCCCCCTGAAGAAATCATTTCCCCCTAAGCCCCACATGTTTCTCTGATTAAAAATCCCAAAGCTAAGAAGAACTTTCTGTTTTATCTTTTATTCCCCCCTCAAGGGATCCCGCATCTACTTCTTTTGCAGAAACCAACTGGTGGAAGTGACCTTCTCATGGAATGTCCTTCACAAGTGAGTTTTAAAAACCAAGGCCCGACAGGGTGCGGTGGCTCATGCCTGTAATCCCAGCACTTTGGGAGGCTGAGGCAGGCGGATCACCTGAGGTCAGGAGTTCGAGAACAGCCTGGCCAACATGGGGAAACCCCATCTCGACTAAAAATACAGAAATTAGCCGGGCCTGGGGGTGGGCGCCTGTAATTCCAGCTACTCGGTAGGCTGAGGCAGGAGAATCACTTGAACCCAGGAGGTGGAGGTTGGCAGTGAGCCAAGATTGCGCCACTGCACTCTAGCCTGGGCGACAAGAGCAAAACTCCGTCTCAAACAAATAAGCAAAAACAAACAAACAAAATACCCCAAGGCCCATGATGGAAGATTCCAGTGGGTGATGGATTCCTGGAGGAAGGAGGAGACCGGCCTGAGGTGGGAGACGCACAGTACGTCACTCCCTCCTTACCCTTTTAGGAGGCAGAGGGAGAGAACTGAGCCTGGATCATGGGTATTGGTACCACAACAGCACTGGAATCCAGACATATGGGCTCTAGTTCTAGCCTCACCACTTCCTGCTTTGTGATCTTACAAAAGTCACTTCTTCCTCAGAGCCTCAGGTTCCTTATCTGTAAAATGGGGCAATATTAATGTCTAAATTTTACCGAGCTGGTTTGAGGATAAAGTAGGGGAGAGAGTGTGGAAACACTTTGTAAACAGCCAGAGAGGTACAAATGTAAAGTGGTGGTAGTGTTATTAATTGCCATTCATACCTAACTTGGAGCTAGCTCGTCAGAGGATGGCTGAAACTGACAGCAAGTCCCTGCCTGGCTCTCTGGAAATGCCTGTTGGAGGCTGCATATGTGATAGCTCTGCCTATGCCTTTCGGCCGGACAGGATTGAAGAAAGCCATCAGCATTCTCTGTCTTTGGAATCCCATTCTTGTTTCAGCTTGGCATAGAATCCAGGGTGAGCTGGGAGCGGAAACCCCTTTTCTTTCTGGCTGATTCAATAAAGGGAGAGGAGGTAGGCAAAAGAGCAAGACAGGCCAGTGGACAATTGATGTGGCAATTAAAACCCCTAAGGGAGGAAGGAGAGCTGAGGATTTCCATGATTGTAAACTCATCAGGGCAGCGTACTCAGCCAGAAGCCACTCCTGAGGAAGCTGGTGGGGTTAAGGTTAAGAGTCAGAACAGGCCGGGCGTAGTGGCTCACGCCTGTAATCCCACCACTTTGGGAGGCCGAGGCAGGCAGATCACGAGGTCAGGAGATTGAGACCATCCTGGCTAACACAGTGAAACCCCATCTGTACTAAAAATACAAAAAAATTAGCTGGCCATGGTGGTGGGTGCCTGTAGTCCCAGCTACCCAGGAGCCTGAGGCAGGAGAATGGTGTGAACCTGGGAGGCAGAGCTTGTAGTGAGCTGAGATCGCACCACTGCACTCCAGCCTGGGTGATAAAGCGAGACAGTGTCTCAAAAAAAAAAAAAAAAAAAAAAAAAAAATGTAGAGTCAGAACAAAGACCCCTGTGGATTAGTCTGCAACTGGGAAATCACCACTAAGGCCAATTACTGAGCAAAAGGTTGGTCTGTAGGGTTGGGTCTAATGGTATCAACTCATCCTCTGAGCATCCTTTTCTCTTCTCATTTGCCCCAAGCTCCTACTCAGTCAGCACACTGGAGGACTTCAAAACTTATTTGCTGAACAAAATGGGAGTGGGCTCAATCCTCTAACTCTTTACCACTCAAAATGTGGTCCAGGGACCAGCTGCAGCCTCATCACCTATGAATCTGTAAAATGTATGGAATCTCAGGCCTTGCCCCAACACACTGAATCAGAATCTGCGTTTTTAAGAGGCTCCCCTAGAGACTCCTGTGCACCTTAAATTTGGAGAAGCACTGTTCTAACCAACCCCCTTCTTGGGCTGTAGCCAGTTATTTCATTGGCTGGATGGCCAAATCGCGCTGTGGGTAGGTCAATCAATCCTGCAACATTTGGCAATTATGACACCTGATTCCACTCTAAGAGAGACAAATTGGTAGAGTCATGGAGCTGTGACCTCAGCAGCAGCTGTGGGAGCTGCCAAGTATAAACTCCAGGCCAAATGACACTACTTCTTTTCCTTCTTGCGTGACAACTCTGTTAACATTTTTGATAAATATGTGCTATACATTTTCTTGAAAATACAGAGTCATGGGAAAAAATGCTAGAAGAAATACATCAAAATATTATAGTTATCTCTGAATGTTTGAGAGGGAGGATTATGGGTGATAGTTATTTTCTCTTGTGTACATTTCCAGATTTTTTGTATTTTACAACCAGTATGTTTTATCTTACAATAAAGAAATACACTTTTAAAACACTGTTTTTGCCTGGCAGGAAGAGTATCCCCAGCACATAGATGAGATTATCGAGTCCATGGGGGAAAAGTGATCTGTCTGCAATACCCAGTGATTCATAGACCCATCCAGCGAATGAAGTGGGGACATCTGGCCCCTTTCTAGGGAGCCACATGCCATCGAGGCCATTGGTCAGAACGCACAGAGAGTCATGAAGACCCCCTTCAGTGCATTACAGCATCCGGGATGTCTCACTTGGATTTGGCAATGTTTAATTAGAAATGCAGGAGTGGCTGTATTGGAAAGGGGACCGAGAGTAGTGTGTTGGGTTGTGGGTTTGGAGGAGAGAGTATGATGGACAGATGAGTATCATGATTGGCTAGAAAAGGGCAGGGGAATGTCACCTCCATCTCAGGCCCTCCACTCACCCTGGACAACTCTTAGAATTTTTAAGGGCTCCAAACAGATCCAGTTACGTTGCCCAGAGTGAGTCTGATAATCTGTTTGCAGCCCCGGTGTGTGCAGGGAACTCCCTCTGGGAAGGTGTGGGGAGTTGAGGCTGGCCCGTTGGTAGGGGGAGTTGATTAAATGCAGCCTACTTTCCCCTTCCAAATTCCAACCATGGCAGGGTTTGGTCAACTACCCTGGCCCAAGATGAAAGACCCTCAGTAAGGTTCTTCAGAGGACCTGGCCATTCCTAACAGAGCTGCAGTGTGAACACCTGCTCAGAGGAAACATTTTAACAGGTTCCAGACCACCTGGGAAAGAGCTGGTATAGTCAAGAGTATTTTCCTATGATATTGGTGTTGATTCTGGAAACCATCCCCATGAAGAAAACAATAACATGAATAATACTGGCTAACATTTGCTGAGCACTTACTTGGTGCCAGGAGCTGCTCCAAACACTTCCTGCTTGTTTCTCAGACATCAGAGTGTCAGTAGGCATCACATTACAGATGAGGAACCCGAGACCCAGAGGGGGAAGCCCAAGATCTGAATCCTCCTACCCCCAGAGAAAGGAAGTAGCAGAGCCCTGGACCTCCCTGTCTCTTCCTGGCCCCTTCATCCTGGGTGTGTCTGTGGCTAGGTTCAGTGCTTAGCATAGCTAAGTGCTGGAAGCTCGTGAAACAGAGTTTACCCTGCAGTGGTTCGAGTGTGGCTCTGAAGTCAGACTGAGCCTGAATCACTGCTCAGCTGCTGGCTATCAGTTTGATCATGGACGACCACTTAAATTCCACGAGCTTCAGCTTCCTTGTCTCTAACAAAGATGGGTACAATAGCATCACACAGGATGTTGTGAGGATGAGGCAAGTTCATACATGAAAAGCGTTGAGAACAGCTCCTGACTCATAAAGGCTCAACAGCTAAGCTGGTGTTGTTGCTGTTGTTACCTTCATGGGAATGGTTTTCAGTCACCATTGGTGTGACGGGGAACACAGCAAAAATGCCGGAGAGGATTAGGCACACAAATAAGAAAAAGGATATTTTCTAAGAGTTCTGCCAAGATCTGAGTGGGAATAACTCTCCTGAATTGAACTTCCCTCCCAGCAACTGCTTTCTGTAGCCAGGAACACAGTGGGGGTGTTCTCCAGGGTGGAGGGGTTACTCTGACAGCTTGTCAGAGCCGCTTTTCAAATGTGGCTGAAAAAGCCTCTGGGCCCCAGGTTCTTGTCCTCAGTGCCTGAAGTAGACTGCCCTGAAGCTTGGAGCTGGCCAGGAAACCAATAGTGGTAAGCTTTGGAGTGGTGGGAAATGCCCTGAGCCCATAGTAATGGGTTGGATCCTGAAGGCTCAGGGCTCTAATCTGTCCCTGACATGCTGTGTGACCCTGAACAAGTCAATTGCCTTATCTGTGCCTTGATTTTCCCAATTGTCAGTCAGGTCGTGGCCTGCCCGACCTGTGTCCCAGCTGGGAAGTGGGTATCAAAAAACTTGAAAAAGCCAATCGTGAAATCACACAGTTCAAAGGCACTGCTGGAAACACTGCAGACACAAATAAATAGAGACACACACAGGCCCCTGAACAGGGCATTGTGGGCAAGACTGGCTTCACTTTGGGCCATGTGTGTAATGAGAACTGTATGAGAAAGGCCAGGAGTGGAACAGAACAGGGCAAGCAAAGCCCTTCCCTGTAACTCTTTGCTGAGTTTTATCTAAAAACATACAACTATTCCATTATCATTGAAAAACTTCACTTGAAAGTTTCGTATAGAAATGAAGTTTTAAAAATGGGAAAATGGATGTCTTTATTGCTTAAATTAGAATAAATGAAACCTTCTCCACCCCCCACAAAGGGTCCAGATGACTGGGGGGCAGAGGGCCCTGTTTGGAAACGTATTTTGGAAACTTTCTTGCAGGCCAGTGGGGTCTGCATATCTGGGAGGTGAGGCATTTGCTCCGGGTCTGGGCCGCACCCCAGTTACCATTGTGCCTCATCCTTCCCCAGTCCAGGCTCCATTTCACTCCCGCCCCTGTGTGGAGCTTTCAGTGCTTTGAGGGAAGATGCCAAGTTATTCATCTCTGCTCCAGGATCTGGCACGTTTTCCAGCTGCCTGTAGGTATTCTGGAAGCGTTGGTGGTTTCCGTGGCAAAAACATCAAGGGCTCTGGAGTGATTACTTCTGGAGAGGCAGCTGCAGGGAGCACCATGTTCAAGTGCAGGAGCACCAGCTGGGAGTCTACTCCGCCCCGACTGTCAGTGGGTCCTCGGCAATTTGTTTTCCCCTATGGAGCCCAAGTTTCCCAACTCATTCTTTCCTCTCATAAACGAAGAGTCAGTAAGCATAGATGCTGTGCCAGGAATCATGAGAGGTATTGCTATGGGAAAGATGACCAGACTCAAACCACCCACAGAGAGGAAGAGAGACATGGAAATCACCTCCATTAAACATAATGGATGCATGCCCACTAGGATGGCTAAAATTAAAAAGACAGATAATATGACGTGTTGGCAAAGATATGGAGAAAGTGGGCCCCTCATAGGGTGCTAAATGCCCAGAATAGGCAAATCTATAGAAACAAAGATTAGTGATTGGTTCAGGCTAATGGCAGGGGTTTGGAGCAAACTGGGGAGAGATACTACAGGTTCCTTTTTGGGGTGATAAAAATGTTCTAAAATAAAATTGTGATGATGGTTGAACAACCCTGTAACTATATGGAAAACAGGGAATTATACACTTGAAGTGGGTGAATTGTATATGAATTGTATCTCAAAGCTATTCATAAAAAGTAATGGCAATGATGATATTTGGATGGATCCACTGGATTGTGGGGGAAGGATCCAGAGGGAGAAGAACCAGTGGTACTTGTGGGGGACAGTCAGGGTGGCTTTCTGAAAGAATCGACTCAGGGCGAGTCTTGAAGTAGATGTGACTCGAGAAAGGAAAGGGGAGACCATGTGAGCAAAGCCATGGAGGCATGAAGGATCTGTAAGGTGGTTCCATACGGCCGGAGCTGGGGTGCATGGAGGAGGGAGACGATGAGGGGCAGGTGGGGAATGAGACTTGGAAGGCGAGGGAAGTCTGGGCATGGAGGACTTCCAATGTCACATTAGAGCTGGGCTTTTACCCTGCACATTTTCTCTGTGCCTTGAGGATGCTGACAGCATAACTTATAAGATCTTGTTTGGTTCTTGACTTATATGACTACGGACCAGGCTATTTCTAGACCACAAATCTTAGCTCTGCCTCTTGAAGACTGTGTGGCTTTGCCATGAGAGGAGTCACAATTGTCATTGGATATCGGGAAGGCTGTCCATGCTCTCATGCCTGGGATAATGGGGACAACAGGGGGTTATGAGCATGGGCTGGGCTCTGGCAGGGTGGGGTAGCCCCATCTACTCACGGCACATCTGGCTCTCATCTTCTCCCTGGGCGCAGTCCTGGTGGAAGTCACAGGCCTGCCCAAGCTGGAGGACTGTCCCATTCCAACAAGTGAAGGAGCTCTGCAGGGCCATCTTGGAGCCTGGGGATGTTCCTGGAAAGCACACAGACACACAACCATGGTGAGTTTGCATGGCCCCAGGCACCAGCTGGCCTGATGGGTTGATCCCATGGGCAGGCTGCAGGGACAGCATTATCCCCCCTGCCATTCACATCCCAAGGCCTGACTGAGACATCTGCATCTCCATCTGGCCACACCCAGGGCCAACACCAGCAGGTGAGAGGGGTCAAAACCCCTCACGCTCATCCATGGCCTGCTAGGGTATCTCACTTTCTAGGAAGGTGAGCAGCAGAGTGGTCCATGTTCCCTCCACGACATTCCTCCTCGGGGGTCCTCAAACCCATGACTTTAGTGTGCCAAGTGGATGGCCTCCAGGTGGAGTCTCACCTGCACAGACAGCTCCACCCTCAAGGTCAAATTTGGGGTACCAAGAGGTGGATCTGGTCTAGTGCATATCCCCCATGTTCTTGACCCCAGGTTCTACCACTGGAGTGACTTATTGAGAAGATATTAGAAAGATGCAGCACTTTCTGTTCTGGAATGCAAAGAACACCATCGTGCAAGCCTGGGCCTCAGATCTGGACTTGGATCCTCCTGCCTGGCTGTATGAGGCTGACCATGTCCCTTCTCTGTGTGGCCCCTGTCCCCTCCTCTATCAAAGGAGGGATTTCTATTAGATTGCTAAGGTTTGCTCTAGTCTGAAATTCTTAGATAATTAATTTTATCCAGAGGGGGAAGGGATGGGGCAGTTTATAATGGACATACACAGTTATCAGTTTCTGGATTAAGAACAATGCATTTTGATAATGAATTAACCTGTGACTACTCACATCTTTGCAGGCCCCAGAGATTCAGACCACAGGAAGGAGAAGGCTGGTCTGGCTTAGCCTCCCTGACCAAATGGAGGGCTTTGCCTGGGGACCACCTCACAAGGCCTGGCTGGTGCCTCCTGCTACTCAGCTCTTGCCTGGTGTCAGATGGGGAGCCTCTGGCCCCTGTGGAGATGAGCAGGTAGGGCTCACCTGGGTCAATACCCCAAGTGAGCCTGCCTTACCCTCTGCCTTGTTTTCTAGCTCTATCCTGGTCATAGCTGGTGCTAAACCCATCTCATTGCTCAGGGCAGTGGGGGAAGATGAACTAGGACCCCACTTGGCTAAGTCCCCCAGCCTCTCTGAGCCTCACATGGGGGTGGGGCTTTTCCAACTCTGGCTGCAAATCAAACTCAACTGATTCTGATGCAGTACTCTCCAGGTTAGGTGATCTTTAATATCTAAAATTCCATGATTTCCTGGTTCAAAGGACTCTTCCCAATAGCACTGAAACTAACATGAAGCCCAGCTTGTTTACTTCTGGAATTCCTCCATCTACTTTAGCACGTCCGGCCCTGTGAGGAAACTAGACAGGTCTTAATGATGTCCATTTCCTAAGTGGGAAAACTGAGGTCAGAGAGGTTCAGTGACTTAGGTCACACAGCTGGTATGTGGGATTCACACCCAGCCTCTCTAACTGTAAAGGTGCCCTCTCCATCTCACAGAAGGAGATGCCGGGGGTGGCCTTGTGCCCTCTTTTCTAGGGTAGTCCAGATAAGGCAAAGTTTGTCAGATGACAGCAGATGGCCACCCAGCATTATCCACCCTGCCTCCTGCAGGGCATTCTCTGCAAATACTAGTCATGGAAAAACAGATCCCACCTCCTTCCAGGGAATCATATCTGAGCCCTTTCACCTGCTCTTCAAGGTCCCTGTGATCTGGGCCTAACTTGCCTTTGCCTCTCCCACTGCCTCTCCTCATGGACTCTGTGCTGCAGGCTCCCAGGGGGTGATGAACGTGGTAGTGTGATGGTTGTGTGATGATGCACCCCATACTCTGCTGATTGAAATCCTACTGTCCGTCCAGGTCCAGCTCACAGACACTGCCTGCAACAATCCTCACACCTTCCTCCCCATCTCCATTTGGGAGCTGCTGGTTCCATGCAACCTGCCTCCAGAATGCTTGTGCATGATCCCATCATCTCCATCAAGTTGTTTGAGCTTGGCGTTCCCCCAGCCTTAGCAAGTGCCTGGCCCCTAGGAGGGTTCATGAATAGCCTGCATGTTAGGTTACCTATCTTAAGTAGGCTGAATAGCAGACCTCCAAATAGACACATCTGAATCCCTGGGGCCTGTGAAAATGTTACCTGTGTGGTAAAAGAAGCTTTGCTGGTGTGATTAAGAATCTCTAGCTGGAGATATTAACCTGGAATATCTAGGGTTGGGGGGCATGGGCAATGTGATCACCAGACAAGAGAGTCAAAGTAAGAAGTAGGGACTGTGAGGGTGGAAGCAAGCGTTTGGAGTAGTGGGAGGAAGGGGCCACAAGCCAAAGGGTGCTGGCAGCCTCTGAAAGCTGGAAAAGTCAAGGAAGCGATTCTCTTAAAGCCTCTAGGAGGAACCCGGCCTGCCTGACATGACTTTAGTCCAGTGAAACTAATTTCATACTTCTGCCCTCCAGAACTGTAAAAGAACAAATTCATGTTGCTTTATTACATTTGTGGTAGTTTTTACAGCAGCAATAGAGAATGAACACTCCATCGAAACCTGACTCCCGCTGAAATCCCAGATAGCTGAGGCTCCCATCATCGGGATCCCAGAGTAGATTTAGATCCACTTCTCAGTGCTCTAACTTGTTTTTGTGACTAGATCTTTGCGGTCCCCTGAACTGTTCACCTCTACCTTTTTCTTACTCACACAGAAGGAAAAACACCACCCCATTCATCCCTGGGCCTCAAGATAGCCTAAGCAAGGTTACCCCAAATAACTTATAGATTCTAAGTGCAGGAAAATGCACAACAAAAAATTACCCTTGAACAATACAGGTTTGGACCCACTTGTACATGGATCTCACCCAACGCGGATGGAAAATACAGTATTTTTGGGTTTGGCAGGGCTGACTGAGCCTGTGCAGATTTGGGGGTCCTGGAACCAATCCCCCACTGTATGGAGGCCATATTCTCAGACAAACACACAGGATCAAAGTACAGAGGGAACAGCAGAATGAGACACAATGCTCATTTTAGGATGTAAAATGTCAAATTCATTTTGCAGCTTTAATTTTGGGCATCAATTCTTCACCGGTCATTCATGTCCTCTTGGAAGCTGGAAGGTAAAATGCTTTCTGCACACACTGGTGCTGGTCCCACGGAAGGTGTGTTCTCCCTAAAACAGTGGGAGGAGATGCCCCCTTGCCTGGGGAGCTGACGGGGCTGTGTCCCAGGAGTCGAGAGCACCCCAGAAGCAGCACCTGCTTGCCTGCTAAACTTGTAACAACCAGGACAGGGCAGTTCTATTCTTTCTACTTAGTAGGAGAAAATGGGGAAGGCCAGTGTCCTCTCTGCCCCTCTTTCAAGGCACAGGTATTTAGGATAACAAGAAAAGTTCTCACATTTGCTTGGTGATTTTGTTTCCAAATCACTCTTACCACAGGAGACCATTAAATATAGTTAAGACCTTATTACCCTTGCTCCCAGCCCTGCCACAGAAAACATAAGTGAACTTAAAAATCAGCCAGGCACAGTAGCTCACACCTGTAATCCCAGCACTTTGGGAGGCCAAGGTGGGCAGGTCACGAGGTCAGGAGATCAAGACCATCCAGGCTAACATGGTGAAACCCTGTCTCTACTAAAAATACAAAAAATTAGCCGGGTGTGGTGGTACGTGCCTGTAGTCCCAGCTACTTGGGAGGCTGAGGCAGGAGAACCACTTGAACCAGGGAGCCAAGACCGTGCCATTGTACTCCAGCCTAGGAGACAGAGTGAGACTCCATCTCAAAAAAAAAAAAAAAAAAAAAAAAAAAAAAAAAAAAAAAAATCTATGAGGTCTCCTTCAACCTCCGGGACAAATCTAGGCTGTGTCTGTTTCATCCACACCTTATGTCCCAATGTGCATGAGTGTTTCACACACCAATCACCTGTCATTCCTCAAAGAGGTCTTACAGCTTCTTTTACTTTCCTTCATTCTAAAAACGGAATCCAATTATCTGAAGTTCAAAAGCAGTGTCAAAAGAAACAAAGAAAATGCCCAGAATCCCACCACCCAGGGGCCACCATTTTTAACATCTTGGTAGATTTCTCTTTGGTTTAGTTTCTTCTGCCCATGCTTTATAAGTATGTATAGTTGTGTCATACATATAGGCCTTAAAATAATTTAGGTTGTATCACAAACTTTTCCAAAGGTTTTAAAATTTTCCCATAAAAATCCTTTTTAATCGCTACAATATTGTGCAATATGTCCCATCATTTATTTAAACATTATTCAATGATTGGGCTGCTAGTCTGTTTATGATAACGCTTTGAAGAATATCTTTGAGCGTAAACCTTTGCCTGCACTGCAGATTATTTTCATAGGATAGATTCCCAGAAGTGGAATTACTGAATCAAAAGGTATAAACATTTTAAAGGCTCTTAATACAGATTGCCAAATTGCCTTCTAGAAGTTAATCCAAAATTTACACTCTTCACCAGCTGTGTTCATACATGCATATCCCTCATACTACATCCTGGCCAACCCTGAGTTTTACCAGAATTTTTATTTTTAACTAAAGGTATCCCTCTGCTGTTTTATTTTGGATTTCTTTGATAGCCAGTGAAGTTAGATTTTTTTTTTTTTTTTTTTTTTTTTTTTTTTTTTTTTTAGGCAGAGTCTCACTCTGTGGCCTAGGCTGGAGTGCCGTGGCGCAATCTCAGCTCACTGCAACTTCTGCCTCCTGGGTTGAAGTGATTCTCCTGCCTCAGCCTCCCAAGCAGCTGGGATTACAGATGTCTGTCACCATGCCTGGCTAATTTTTGTATTTTTAGTAGAGATGGGGTTTCGCCGTGTTGGCTAGGCTGGTCTTGCACTCCTGGCCTCAAGTGATCCGCCCACCTTGGCCTCCCAAAGTGCTGGGATTACAGGCATGAGCCATTGTGCCCAGCCTTGAGGTTGAATTTTTTCTCACATTACTAGCCTTTTTTTTCCTTTCCAAATTCATTTTTTAGGGAATTGCCAATGTATTGATTAGGTTCTTCCTGTTTTCATACTGAGTTGTATGAGGTCATTAATAAGGATGTGAAACTATTTATTATATGCGTGACAATTTTTCCCAGTATTTTATGTATATTTTCATTCTGTTTATAATGTATTTTGATAAATAGGCATTTTAAATTTTCTGAGACAGGGTCTCTGTCACCTAGGTTGGAGTGTCATGGCGCAACCTTGGCTCATCCTAGCCTTGACCTTCCCGACCTCGGGTGATTCTTCCACCTCAGCCTTTTAAATAGCTGGGAATAGAGGTGTGCAGCACCATATCTGGCTACTTTTTTTTTTTGTAGAGATGGGGTTTCACCATGTTGCTCAGGCTGGTCTCGAATTCCTGATCTCAAGCGATCCTCCTGCCTCAGCCTCCTGAAGTGCTGGGATTACAGGTGTGAGCCACTGCACCCAGCCTGAAATTTTCATACGATGCCACCCTATTCATATTTTCCTTGGTGACTTCCTCTTCGATATGGATGCTTACAGAGTTTGTTCCATGTGGGATCAGTAGGTCATATGTGGTTTACCCTTTGGAATCTTTGGCTTCCCCTCTCCTCTGGGGACACCTTCCACCAACTCTTCCTTTTTCGGCACTGGGGATCTAGATCTCACCACCTCATCTGTGCCATTCTCATGGATTCTCCCCTCCATGAATGGCCCTTTTCCTCGGGTACATTACTTCTTCTTACAATTAATGTGGTAGACACTCCGCTGCATATCATTACTATGGCTTGTATGCCTGACTTCCTCATCCACTGCAAGTGACTTGAAGGGAGGTGTCAAGTCTCACCTTCAAGAGCCTCAGACAGTGTCTGGTATAAAGATCTAAATTCTCCCTATTTGGGAATTGAACTGATCCTGTGTATTAGCTGGGGAAGGTCTCATTATGCCCATTTGATAGTTGAGAATACCAAAACTCTGAGTGGTTACTGGCTGGCTGAGGGATTGGTGGAAACCCATGGATTTGGATCCCTTGTTCTCTATTCTTTATGCTGCCTCCAAGGAGTGGTAATGGTGGGCATGGAAGGTCAGGCTGTCAGCATCTCTGCCCTTCACCCACACACCTCGACAAAAGAGGAGGCCCAGGAGCAGAAGCCAGTGTGGCTTCCACTCTCTGGGGCCTTGGATTTTGTCCCCTGGACCTGTCTTCCTGGGTGGAAGCACAGCAGCAGCCCAGAGGTGCCTACGTTTTCAGCACTGCTACCAACTCTGCCCAGTCTCCCTCCCCGAATGGAGACTTCCAGGCTCCCTGGCACAGCCTCCTCCATCCCACAGGGAGCTTTACACTTGCGGGAGAGTCAATTAGATGGATGCCTGGTACTGTGATCTCTACTGCCAGCCCAAACCCCAAACTAATGAGGCACAACAAAAAACAATGCTCTGTCTTCTCAAGTTCTGTTTTTTTATGGGGCCCATAAATTCCAAGAAGGAATGTATCCTTGGTGAATGATTTTAATCAAGGGCCTGAGTTCCCAAACAGCATCTTCTCTGTGGTTATAAAATGATTGTTCTGGCCTGCGGTGTAGAGTACCCTGAGGCCCTGGCTGGCCACAGCCTGCAGAGCAGCGAGGAAGGGCAGTGGCTTGGACACGAAAAGCCAGCTCCTGTTTCCCGTCGACACTTCTGATGCCTTCTGCCCATGTGGTTCCTGGTAACCACTGAAACACCTAAATGCCCTAACAGGCAAAAGTAAGGGAGATCTGAGATCAAGCCACTCTGGGAAGAGTCGGTGTTTGGGGATCTTTTATTAGTAAGGGTCCTTTCTATGGGAATTTACATACTAGCCTTTGAAATGGCACTTACCCCAGATTAACAATGTAAATCACAGGGGGTTACCTTTATATAGCATTTTAATAGCTTTCAATGTATTTTCTTTACCCTTCGTTTGAATCTCATAAAAAACTGGAAGGACTGTTAGTAATATGCTCATTTGATTAATCAGAAGACTGAGGATGTGAGAGCCTACACAATGCACAGAGAAATGATTTTTAGACAATAAAGCACTACAAAAGGTAGCCAGCGACTTACTGGGTACTTTGCAAGTGGTCTCACAGCTAGTAAGCCACAGATAGGGGCCCAAGGCCTGGTCAGATGATCCCAGCTCGAGTTCCTCTCCCATGACTCAGATTAAATTGTCTTCTAGGAGAGGCTCCCTGACTGCCCATGGGAGTCACTTGGGAAGTGAGGAATATTTTTGATGTTCAGGCCAATGAAATCAGTATCTCTGGAGGACAGATGCTTGGCACTGGTGGTTTTAAAAGTTCAGGGTGCCGTGGCTTACACCTGTAATCCTAGCACTTTGGTGGGCTGAGGCAGGGGGATTGCTTGTGGTCAGGAGTTCAAGACCAGCCTGACCAACATAGTGAAACCCCATCTCTACTAAAAATACAAAAATTAGCCAGGCGTGGTGGTGGGCACCTGTAATCACAGCTACTTGGGAGGCTGAGGCAGGAGATCCCTTGAACCTGGGGGGCAGAGGTTGCAGTGAGCCGAGATCATGCCACTGCACTCAAGTCTGGTGACAAAGTGAGACTGTCTCAAAAAACAAACAAACAACAACAAACTGTTCCTCGGGCGATTCTCAGGGGCATATGGTTGAATATTATCTCCTTGGAGGCCTGGAGATCTTGGGCTGAGATGCCTCTGTATCAGGGATGGGTTCTTCACCTTTACTATCTTCACTGTTGATCTCAAATCCTGTCTCCAAGGCCCCTTCCATCTCTGATGTCCTGTTCTGGGCAGTAGCTGTTGGTGGCTACATGTCTGTGAGGTTGATTGGATTAGTGTCGACTT
This sequence comes from Nomascus leucogenys, assembly GCF_006542625.1. Taxonomy (NCBI): domain Eukaryota; kingdom Metazoa; phylum Chordata; class Mammalia; order Primates; family Hylobatidae; genus Nomascus; species Nomascus leucogenys. The sequence continues at coordinate 57,376,283 of NC_044399.1, read as the reverse complement.
TATTAATGCTGGGTGTTGTTAATGACCCTCCCCTGAAGCCTTCTCCCCTCCAGGGCATCTTTCCAAAGCCACACACCCAGCAAACTTGCCTCTCGATGGGATTTCCTGTCTGAGTCATCTGTCACTTGCATCCTGGAACATCTCTCCTGGAGCAGCATGCCACATTTGTTTGCCCATTTATCTCCTCTCTGGTTATAGTAGAAATTAGTTCAGATTTGCACTGGAGACACAAGTGGCCCAGGTCAGGTTACGTGAATTGCTGTTCTACACCACAGGTGATTTATTGGGTTCACTCACTGAGAATGATGCCTCTTCCCTAATTGTGCATTCAAAACAGAAACCCACGCATCCTCTGCTCCTTCAATCGTGTTTTAGAGATTTGATGCTACAAAACCTACACAACTCTCCTAACTCAAATTTCTTTTTTTAAATGAATGTCAAATTTTCGGGTGCTTAATTTTTAATTAGGGTGATTTATGTGTCATTTTAAAAAGGCACATTTCTATCAGCTTTCTGGCCATCTCCCACCTGCTTGCTCTTGCCTAACTAATGACACTCGTTAAAGGAGGAAATTTGAGTGCTGCTTCAGTGAGAAGGGGGTCTTGCTCTTCAATTAAATGAGGGGAGATGACACGCGGGGGAACCTGGTGTCTAGGGCACTCAGGTCAAACCTGGGGCTGGAGCTGGAGTCCAGGGAACTGGATCATGATCTGGACTAGGAAAATCAGGCTCTCAACAGCCTCAAGACATGAAAATGGATGGTGACATGATGAGAATGTAGTCGAGTGCACAGACTAACAGCTACAGATCCCTTTCTGACGTTAATGGGAGTATTGGAAGGCCTGAGAACTGTGTAAATTAAGCCTGGCAGAGACCAGTCCTGCTGAGGGCTTTGAGCCTCATCAATTGTAGTGTGGACAACCTCATTAAAGAGCTGGCATCTTGGGTTTCTATGACTCAAAATGTAAATCAGCGAGGAGCAGGTCTTACTGTGGATGGCTGCTGGTGGGCTGGGTAAGAAATCACGATTCTGGGAAGTGAGAGAGTTAGCTTGAGGCCTAGCCTTGCCATCAGCCCTCTGGGACCATGAGCAAGTCTCTTTCTTTCTGGGCCTCAGTTTCCTTGTTTGTAAACCCTCTAAAGCCAGCCATTCATAGTTGCCATGGGCTCAGGCTGTTGCGTTAATGGTGTGTCCACACACACCTATATGAGAACCATGCAGGAGCTTCCTGGGCCTGACTTCAGTCCTATAGAATCAGAGGATCTGGGTGGGGGGCCTGGAAAAAGCAGGTGCCACAGGCTCTCTGGGTGATAATTGAATACAGCCAAGTCTGAGAACCTCTGGTGCCTGAGAAATGGATCCTTAGTCCCTTCTCCTCGCAGAGGAATTCCAAGAGCTCCAGCACCTCTCACCGCCCCCACCGTCTCGTTGCAAGGATTTCCTCCTTGGTCCAGGATTCTCAACAGCACCTTTCACCCCTAGTTTCCATGTCTGTGAATACTCTTGCAGGCCCAAGGACCCACTTTGTTCAGTTTGTGTTGATGAGCCCCCTAAGGTGTAGAGAAAATAATACTAGGCTCCAGCCCCCATCTTCTACTAGCTAGTGGGGTGAATGCTGACATAGCTTGCAGTTTTCTATAAATTGGGGATGCTGCCTAATTTACAAGATTTATGTGAGGATGAAATGAAATCATGTGTACATAAAAGAATACATGGGTTCTTATTATGGGCTCATTTCAGAGACTATCCTAAGGACTTTGAGAGGACCAGCTATGGAGGGTGGATGGGAAGGGGGTCAGTGAGGGGGTTACAGAGGCCAGATTTTGGGACAGAGAGAACCTTTGGGTGTCCTCATGTCACATAGTAGAGATGAGGCTCTGCCAGATCCTTTCAGCAAAACAGTAACTGAAACAAATGCAAGAGTCATTTCCAACATAAATAATAGCTATGAAAAATTATACTTGCAATGATGGGTTTTCAGCATTAGTTGTCTCTGGAGTCACCTCACCACCGGAGTCAGCTTTCTGAGGTCAGCTCCTTTTTGGTCCTAATCCTACCACAAACCTTTGCTGGTTTCTGCAGCATTCAGTCCAAATCCCAGCTCTGCCATGTCCCTTCACATCTTTAGCTAAACATCGGGACGTGCAGTTCCTTACAGCCTTTGTGTAACTTTGTTCCGTTGTCTAGAATCATCTTGATCTCAACAATTCCTGCTAATTCGGATGCCACTTTCCCCAACTGCTTGCTCTTCTCTTTTGAAGAAAGACACGCATCTCCCTCTGGGGTGCTGATGCATACCTTTGGCTGTGCCCTGCCTCACTTTATTGTGTGTTTATATCTGCATTGCCAGCTTCTCCCACTAAATTCTAAATTCCTTGAGGCAGGGAGTCCATGTCACTTATTCAATCTCCTCAAGAGTGCCTGTCACATAGCAAGTGCTAATGTATGTAGTCAAATAATACAAACCAGATCACCGAGTTTAAGTAGAAGAATGTCGCAAGGTGGGGTTTCCTTGCATTCTGCTAGGAATTACTAATTCCTTTGGGTTGCACTGCAGAAATCGCACCCATCTTCCCCAGTCTCCATTTCAATCTTTGAGCTTCTACAATGTGCCCAGCACTGGGGTGACAGTAGTGAAGAAAGAGCAACATGGCAGGTGCGGTGGCTCATGCCTGTAATCCCAGCACTTTGGGAGGCTGAGGTGGGCGGATCACCTGAGGTGGGGAGTTCAAGACCAGCCTGGCCAACATGGCAAAACCCCGTCTCTACTAAAAATACAATAATTAGCCAGGTGTGGTGGCATGTACCTGTAGTCCTAGCTACTTGTGAGGCTGAGGCAGGAGAATAGCTTGATCCCAGGAGGTGGAGTTTGCAGTGAACTCAGATCTCGCCACTGCACTCCAGCCTGGGTGACACAGCGAGACTCTATCTCAAAAAAAAAAAAAAAAAAATGATGTGCCATCTCTGTGGAGGTGATATGTGAGCTGATAGTGAAGGATGAGAGAGAATCAGCCATGAAAAAGGCTGTGGAGGAGAAGAAACTGCAAGGCTGGGGGTGTGAAAAGATGTTCCTGATCTAGAAGCAGAGCTGAGGCCAGTACGGCTCAAGAGGGTCACAGATGGTCACAGAGGGTTATGAGAGGTGGCTGCGCAGGGAGGCCAAGGCCCAACCAGGCAGGACCCTGTGGGCTGTGGCAAGGAGCATGGACCTTATTTAAGAAGTTTAGACAAGAAACTGAAAAAAATCTAAGTCTTTAGAAAGATCATTCTGAGTGATTCGGGAAGAATGGATGGAGAGAAAATGGAAGTGGGCAAACCACTTGGGAGGCTGCTGTTGTAACTGACCAAGAAAGTCACAAAGGCAGCTTGAATGAGGCTGGTGACATGGAGATGGAGGGAGGTGAGTGGATACGAAGGCGACCCTGATAGGACTGGCCGAGGGCGCAAGGTGATGGTGAGAGAGGACAACATAAAGGATGGCACTAGGGTGGGACCAGGGCTGCCCGACATGACAGAGCCTGTGAGGGCTGGTTTCCAACTTCCAATTCCTAGGACAAAGTCAGTCTCCGTATAGATTTACTGAGAACCGCCAAGATTCCTGTAGGCCACCCGCAGGAAGGCAGAGTGCGTTTCATTTTTGTGGTCGAGTTCTCCAAAGGAATTAAAAATTTTCTTATTCTTTTGTAGTCTCCATAGCCCCTTTATTTTGTTGTGTGATCCTTTCCTAAGGTTTTCCTATTCAACATTTATCTTCATTGCTTTGTTGAAAACACACACCAATAATTTCATTTGTAATATTATAAATGACCTCTGTGTACATTTTGCCATTAATCTCCCTGCAAAGTGGTTGCATTTAACCATTCTGCACCATACCTCCCCGTAAAATATGTCATTTTCTCCTCTTGTTTGTTCAGTAAACAATGCAATTTCAACTGTACCTTGGAGAATTAGTACTAATCACAAACAAATTATAGCTACTACTGAGACTACTGCAGGGACCAGGCTTTAGATTCTGCAGCAGAGAAAGCTGCTTGGAATGAGAGCAAAGGCAAGGAGGGCTCATTCAGGCTGGAGGAATAAAGACAGGAGCACCTGATCATGGGTAGTGGCCCCTTGAGGCACCTCCAATTAAGGAAGCCAGGTGGATTCAGCCCTCTTAAAGATACACAGGAGGTCATCCTGCCCCCATTAGATCCACGGTAGCCACAGTAGAAGGGCTGGCTAGTTGCTAAAGAGACAAGACAGCCACCGGGTGCTGATGCCACTGTCAATGATCATAGCAATAGCTTCCACCCTCACCATTGATTGAGTGCTTACAATGTTCTAGGTCCTGTACTCAAGGCTTTATCAGCATTATTTTATTTGGCTCTTACAGTAACTCTATAAAGTAATTGCTCCCTCATTTTACTGAGAAGGAAACTGGAATCCAAATATTTGTAAGATCATTCCTGAGGTCATAAGCATTGGCAGAGCCAGAGTTTTATGTCTGTCTGGCTCCCTGAAGCCCACGCTCTTAATCAATATGCTAGCCCCACCAGGGTGGAAAAGGCCATTTTAGAAGCCCCAGAAATGAGCAAGAGGGAGGATTGTGGAGTGCAAGCCAGTGGAGCGCCAGAGAAGAATGTGTACAACAGGCAGGAGGCAGGGCCTGAGCAAGCAAGCCTGTGTCTTGGGGACCCATGGAGGGTGGCTAGGATTTGGGAATAGGATTCCAGTCTCTCAAAAGGCTAGAACATTCAGTGTTTTCAGAGGAATAATGGACCAAGTAGGCACTAAGATAAGGTCCAGGAACCTGAATATCGGCATTCGGGGTTTGTCCCCATGAGCCAGGCAAAAATGCCTCCTCCATCGGGGTTGTTGGGGCCAAATGAGATAATTATGGAAAGCACTTTGTAAACCACCTAGTGCTAGAAAATGATGAAGATTTTATTTTTAATATCAACCATCTGACATTTACACACGATATCACTAAACCCATAAGAGGCTTCCACACCTCCATCTTTACTGAAATGTTACCTTCTCAGCAAGGCCTTCCCTGGTGGCTTTATCTAAAATCTCTCCCGTGGCCTCTAATCCAAATCACAGATACTTCGTCTCTCCTTTCCTTGCTACCTGTATAACTGAGCAATATACGCCTTCCTTATTAGTGTTGTTGGTAGTCTGTCTCCCTGACTAGCACTCGGGATGGAGAACTTAGTGTGTGTTTCACTGCTGAATCCCCACTGCCTAGAACAACGCCTAGCACCTGGGAATCTCAATAAAAGTTTCTTGAAAGAATAAGTGAATAATGCTTTTTAATAAATAGTTTTGGGTAATGGATTCAGAAGCAGGGTTTATGCTTGTTCATAATATAAAATTGGTATTTCAGAGGACTTCCACATAGCCCCAACTCCTGTGGCTATGTGTGTACAAGGCTGGCATTTGTTCATATAAAAAGCAAATCATGTAGAAGGCTCCTTGTAGTGATGGTGGCCTTCTCTGTATCTAAAGACCTTGCTCAGTGCTGCCAACTCCATTCAGGACGATGGCTGCCCACTCATACCTGCAATGGGGCATGGACTGGGAAGCTGATGAAATCGCAACTGGCGAGCATTACTCGCCACCATACATGGAGAAGAGTAATGGCTGATTCACAGTGAGTAGCGAGAGGCTGGGAGACAGTCAGCAAGGGCTTCCCAGCTGGGCCCAGTGGCATGTGCCTGTAGTATTAGCTACTTGGAAGGCTAAGGAGGGAGGATCGCTTTAGCCCAGGAGGTTGAGTCTGCAGTGAGCTATGATTGTGCTTTTGCGTTCCAGCCTGTACAACAGAGCAAGACTCCATCTCTTAAAAAAAAGTGCTTCCCATTCTAGGCACAAAGCCAAGTGCAAAACAGACTCCAAGCTAGCAGTGTGCAGTGGATGGGCCATTCTTCCAGCTAGGGGTGAGAGGAAGCAGGGTTTCCTTGGAGGAAATGTAAGAAGCTTTGGTGTTATCAAATTTGACAGGCACAGTTCAGGCAAAGAAACCTGGAAATGGGTAGAGTCCCCTATGAAAAGATCAAGATCGCTTTCTATGGCTAGGAGTCAAGAACCTCTTTGTATTTTTTAGTTTTTAGTTCTTTTCTAAGCCTCTCATGTGAGGGTCTGAACTTCTCAGAACCACAAGATTGGGAGAAACCTAATGAAGAAGGAAAACTGGATGATAGGCAGTCAGGAAGGATAAAAAACAACAACGAAAATAATATTCAGCATACTATGTATGGGGCATTTTTTGTATGTGTTATCTTTCACTTGATTCCTTCAACGAATATGACTGAAATATACAAGAAGATGACGGATTTAGTATGGTTACTATCAAAAAAATAGAAAATAACAAGTGTTGGCAAAGATATAGAGAAATTTGAACCCTTGTGTGTTGTTGGTGGGAATGTAAAATGGTGTGGCTACTATGGAAAACAATCTAGTGGTTCCTCAATATAGCTTTGAAAAGGAAATAAATTCTGACACATGCTTCGACATGGATGAACTTTGAAGACACTATGCTAAGTGAAATAAGCCAGTTTCAAAAAGACAAATATGCCATTTCACTTATATGAGGTACCCTTTGTAGTGAAATCCATAGAGACAGCAGGTAGAATGGTGGTTACAGCGGCTGGGGAGAGGGAGGAATAGGGAGCTGTTTAATGGGTATGAAATTTCAGTTTAGGAAGTTGAAAAAGTTCTGAAAATTGGTTGCACAGCAGTGTTGAATATACTTAAACATTACTGAACTGTACACATAGATATGGTTAAGATGGTAAATTTTATGTTATATTTTAGAGCAATTTGAAAGACGACTGATTACCCTGGCCTTGAAAATAAGCCCTAATGAAGACTGCAGGACGGGGGAAGTCAGTGTGGCCTACTGAGAAAAGCCTGTGGCTGAGGCCCCATGCGGAGTTCAGGCTCTTCTCTTTCTTCTTTTAAATCCCCCTTCTGTTTAGTTTCCAGTGGAATCTACCGGTGTGTGAGACACTGGATATAGCTGGAACTACAGTGGCCTGGCAGTGACGAAGCCTCTGAGCTAAGCTGACACTGCTGTGTGCTGAGTGATCTTTTTTTTTTTTTTTGAGACTGAGTCTCACTCTGTCGTCCAGGCTAGAGTGCAGTGGCGGGATCTCGGCCCACTGCAAGCTCCGCCTCCTGGGTTCATGCCATTCTCCTGCCTCAGCCTCCCAAGTATCTGGGACTATAGGCTCCCACCACCACGCCCAGCTAATTTTTGTTATTTTTTTTTTAGTAGAGACGGGGTTTCACCGTGTTAGCCAGGATGGTCTCAATCTCATGACCTCGTGATCCACCCACCTTGGCCTCCCAAAGGGCTGAGATTACAGGCATGAGCCACTGTGCCCGGCCGATCTTTTTTCTTTAATTTTTAAATTTTTTTTTTTTTTTTTGAGACAGGGTCTCATTCTGTTATCCAGGCTGGAGTGCAGTGGCACGATCATGGCTCACAGCAGCTTCAACCTCCTGGGCTCAAGGTATCCTCCCATCTCAGTCTCCCAAGTAGCCTGGATCACAGGTGTGTGCCACTGCATCTGGCTAAGTAAAAAAAAAAAAAAAAAATTGTAGAGATACGGTTTCCCTATTTTGCCCAGTCTGGTCTTGAACTCCTGGGCTCAAGCAATCCTCCTGCTTTAGCCTCCCAAAGTGTTGAGATGATAGGCATGAGCCACTGCACCAGGCCACCTGAGTGATCTTAAACCTGGCATTAGCCTCTCTCGGCCTCAGTCTGCTTATTTGTGAAATGATGGGGTTGAACCGGGTGAGCTCTGAGGGCTGCTTCTCCCTGCGCTGTGGTTCAAGATCTCAGCCAGCAGCAGGGAACGATGGAGATGAGTTTCCATGTGGAGGAAGAAGGTGTTGGGGGAGGGTCTGGCAATGGTGATACATGTGGATGACGATTCGGAAAGCATATGGGGAGACTCCCAGCTCAGCTAGAATCCTCTCAGCCCTCAATCTTGCTACGAAGTATAGGCAGATGGCACAAAGCGCTGCTTCAGACTGGGCAGGTCCCAGGGAGCACAGGACTCCGTTTCCACTTTTACAAGTCTTTCTCAAACACCCAGGGGGGTTCTGCCAGGTACTATATTCTCTAGAGTGAAGAGCTACTGAACAGAGTCTACAATTTCATTTAGGGAAAATAGGTGAGAAAACAGACAAGACTTGATGGGAAAAATCTCAGAGGACACCTAGGGGAAATATTCATGCCCACAGGTCTTGGAATGCTGGCCAAGTGACAGGGGCACAGACACAGGTGTCCTCTCTCAGTTCACAAAGGGTCCAGAGATGGAAGCAGTTTTGCTATGGAACCCCTGGTAGTATAAGGAAGATGCATTTTCAATGGACCTGATATAAAGTTTTAAAATTGTGTGCTGTCCTGAATTTCCACTGATCTTCAATTTACTGAGCATGTACTACAGGTGAGGAAAACAAGATTGGATTTGGAGACCGTTTTGGACCAAATTTGAATGCTGACTCAACCGTGCTTGGTCTTGTACAAGGCACTCAATTGCCTTGAATGTCAGCATCTATCTCACAAGGTTGTCTTGAGGTTTAGAAAAACTGCAGGTGAGCCTCAGTGTCTGGTACATAGTAGGTATTCAATAAATAGTAGACAATGAAGAAAACATGGTTTACAATCTTGAGGCCACCCTGTATACTAGGACAGCTATTTTGGCAATTAATAGTAAAAATACAATAAGTGCTAAAATAGGTGTGTGTTTTGGCTGTTTCAAAACTTATCTGCAAATTCTTTAAAAATCCTCTTGAGAGGATTACTGAGAAATGGAGATTTTGGTATCTTTCTCATGAGTCCTACAGGCTCATGACTGCTTGGACTAACAGCATATGATGGAAGCCACCATGTAACTTTTGAGGCTATATCATAAAAACTGTGCAGCACCCTCCTTGGTCATGGATACATTTGGCCTTGGAGCCTGGAGCATGCATGTAAGAAGTTTGACTCCCTCAAGGCTATCATGCTAGAGAGGTCAGGTGTAGGCACTCTGGTGATAGTCCCAGTTGATCTCAGCCCTCCTGCCATCTTTTTCAAGGCAGCAGACATGCAAGCAAAGCCATCCTGGAGCCCACACACCATTTGATCTGCCAGCTGAATCCAATACATGACTTGTCAATGCCATGTGGTGTGAAGAAGTTACTATCTGCTCAAATTCTTGTCCCACACAATTGTGAAAAATGATAAAATGGTAGTTGTTTTAAGCTACTATGCTCTGGAGTATTTGTTGCTCAGAAATAGATAACTGGGATGTCTGAATGATAGGCACACAGAGAAGGAGTGTCCAGCCAGGGGGCAAAAGAAGGCTCTAGGAAAGAGACAACACTTGAGTTATCCTCAAAGACTGGGTAAGAATTCTCAGCAAAAGAGAAAAGATAAGGGAGCTCCAGGGACAGAGGATGGCATGCTCAGGGAATAGTGACTTGTCTGTGTGACTTTAGTATGAGCTGTATCAAGTGATGTTCAGATTCAAACATTTTATTAGGTTGGTGCAAAAGCTGTTTTGGTTTTTGCCATTATTTTTACTTTTAATGGCAGAAACTGAAATAGCTTTTGCACAAAATACCTTCATCAAATTAGCAAAGATTTGAAAATAATACCCAGGCTGGGCGCAGTGGCTCACACCTGTAATCCCAGCACTTTGGAAGTCCTAGGTGGGCAGATCGCTTGTGCCTAGGAGTTTGAGACCAACCTGGGCAACATGGTAAAACCTTGTCTCTATTAAAAATACAAAAAAATTAGCTGGGCATGGTGGCACACGCCTGTAGTCCCAGCTACCTGGGAGGCTGAGGTGGGAGGATCACCTGAGCCTGGGAGGTCTCCTCAGAAGGTCGAGGCTGTAGTGAGTTGTGATCTCAGCACTGCAATCCAGCCTGGGTGACTGAGTGTGAGACCCTGTGTTACTTTAAATAAATAAATAAATAAATAAATAAATAAATAAATAAATAAAATATTACTCAGTCCTAGCAAGGACGTAGTGAGTTAGGGACTCTTACATACTGCTGGTGAGGTGAACTGGGAGAACTTTTCTAGAAAAGCTTGGCAGTATGCTTTAAGAACCTTAAAAACTTTGTATTTAAGACCTTTGAACCCCAAAGTTCCACTTTTAGGAAACTTCCTTGAGGAAATAGAGTTATCAGACACTTAGATCTAAAAAAACTCATAGTAGATTATAATACCATGAAAGTGAAAACAAGGAAACAAGATCCTTACAGACAGGGAAATAGTAATAAAAGCTTGTACCCCTGTATCACACAAGGTGAAGAACTTTTATTAACATGAGAAAATTTTCATAATAAATTAACTAAAAAGAAAAGCAACCAACCAACCAAACAAAAACGCCCAATGCACCTGTATCTAAGACTGTTGGAACCGCATAGCAAAATCCATTTATACACACAGAAAGGAAAACGAGAAGGAATATATGTCAAATTGTTAACCATAGTTACCTCTAAGGGAGAGGATTATGAATGCTTTGAGCTCTCTTTTCTAAACCTTTTTGAATTTCTGTGTCCTATAATGGACATACATAACTTTTACAATCAAAAAAAGGAAGTAAATTTCTCTAAAAGAAGCATGAGTGAGTCAGTCCTTCTCTTTCCTTCCTAGGCTGATGCTTACATTCTGAGGACCCCAATTCACCCTGTTTCTATTCCAATACATGACCTGTATTTCTCGTCACAAAACTCTTTCAAGCCCTTTCATGTCCACTATCTCATTAGTTTCTTTCAATCAATCCAGGAGGCAGGCAGGGTGAGGATTGCATCTATTTTCAGAGGGGGAAAAAAAGATCCACAGGAAGGTACCGATTGAATGCAGTCTGCTTTATTTTCAGGGATCCACAGCTCATTCACACCCCTGACCCACTCCCTAGAGCATCCTGCAGAATCAGGGCTGGTCCAAGTGTGGACAGCCATGGGGATGGGGAGACGGACCTTACCCAGGCCTGGGCCACCAAGTTGTTGGCATCTCTCAGGGCCACCAGCATCCCCGAAATGCCCACCGTGTTGGGGCGAGGTTTCTGAATCACTGTAGACCCGTATTTCTGACAGAGGCACAAATTGCTACTTCATTTCACAGAGAATCTCAACATCTGATTTCCATTGACAGTTACATTAGCAAATCAACTAAACACCGATATGTTTTATGTCCCATCTTATGCCAGATTTATTGTGATCCCGGCACGACACAATGCAGAAGAGTTTGGATTTACTGGCTCAGGGGTAAACTGTAGACTATTCACTGTGTCCATTTCACTGGCTGAACCAGGAAGCAATTCCTGGGTCCATCTGTCAGAGGCTCTGAACTGCGAGGAGGAGACGAATGAAGCACAGACAGCTGACCAGCCAGGCAGTCCCCAGAGCTGCCATGTACTCTGCAGCACGCTTCCTGGGTCTTCATTCCAATCAGTGGGACAGTTTCACTCATAAATCCTTACCCGATGGTCAGATGTGGTCTCCATCTGCTTTCCTGACCTCATTTGTCTTCTTTAAAGAGCACCGACTCAGAATAATAAAGATCTTTATTTGCATAGCAGTCTCCATTTTTTGAAGTTCAAGGTACATGATTTCAGTTAATCCTGAAAACAACTCTATGACATGGAACTGTCACCCCCATTTACAGATGAGGAAACTGGCTCAAGATCACATGGGTGGTAAGAGGTAGAGAGGAATTGGAACCATGGTCTCATGGCTGCCAGTCCAGGGCTCCTCCTAGAACATTCTAAGAGTGGGGTCTCTGGCCCTGCCTGAGGAGAGAGATCCTGGCCATTCCTCTGAAACTCTAACACCCTCTTTCTGCCTAGAATCTGGTTTTCCAGGTGGGCTACTGGGCTGATGGAGGAGGTCAACCAACTCATTTGCATGAGCACTTGGAGGAACAATGCACAGGACCACTAAATGCTGTCCTTTGGTTTGGATGGGGTGGGGTGTGAATGGTCAGGGAGTGGCAGGGCTCTTGCTCTGAGCTGCTGGGGGCAGTCTGCAGTTGAGACCTTGGTCTCTTTCATAGAGGACATAGGGGAGATTTAGCTCCAACTTTATGTCCTCAAGCAAAGAATTTGGGAAGTCTGTCTCCTTTCACTTCTTTTTAATTATAAAATAACTGGCCGTATAGTCCCATCCACTCCTAAGATGCAGGGGCTACTTGGGCAGTAAAATGAAATGATAGAGACATATTAGGTGGGGACTCTCCAGCCTGGGAATAATGACTGCTCAGTAAATAAGCAGCTGCCGATCTAGCTCTTTCCATCTGAAGAAAGTGCCTTTCAGGAGGCACAGATAACCTTTGCAACTATAACAGGGATTCACTCTAAGGAAGTAGTTCTCAAACTTTAGCATGCATCAAAGTCATGCTTCTTAACACCCCCGGAGTTTCCGATTCAGTAGATCTAGGATAGAGCTTGATAATTTGCATTTTTAATTATGCAAATTACATTGGTGCTGGTTCTGGGACTGCACCTTAAGAATCTCTGCCATAAGGGTTTTGCTGCAAGGGACAGCTGTAAGGGTTTGCTGTGTCTTATTAAACCCTTTCCCATCAACTTGATATAGGCTGCGAACTGGTCTTCAAGGACGACAGGGCTGAAAGAGTTGCTTCTTCTCAGAGACAACATGATCTGTGTCAGGCTGGGCAGGGGTGGAATGCATGAGTAGAAGGATTCTGACCCCACCCCAGTGAGCCCAAGTTGCCCCATCTCTCCTAGGCTGACTTGGCACCCTCAGCCCAGCCAGATGGTCCCCCAGGGTGGTCCATCTGGGTCCGCTTATGAGAATGAATGAACTGTGTCTGTAAAGTGCTGGCAGCTCTCTGGAGAGGGTATCTTAGCACAATTACCATAATAATAAATGCTTTCTGTTCATTTGGTATGTGTGCATCCTCGGGGCACCCAGGGGCTCAGCTCATTAAGGCTCTACAACTTGGACAATCAGGTTGGTAGGAAGCAAGGTGAGAAGCTGGCCTTGTATAAATAGTGTCATTCCATGTTTAAAAAGCCAAAGGTTAGAAATACCAATTCACAAGGTCAGTTGGGCCATTTCAGTTAGCTAGTGAGTAGCAGGACCAGGGCAGGACACTGATTCTTTATAGGAAAGCAACAAACGCTCACAGCTCATATGGTAAGCATCATAGTTTATGAAACACTTTGACACATGTTATGAAATTCAATCTTTGTAATAGTCCTGTGTGTGAGGTAGAGATGAAGTCAGTTGGGTTCTTGTGCAGATCACATAGAAGGAATGAGGCAGAACTGAAGGCAGCTCACATTCTGCTATTTACAGCTCCTATTGTAAGGATGGACTCCTAATTCAATGCTCTATTATGTTATCAGTGTTCACTGAGTACTCTCCATTAAAAGGACCCAGATTCAATCAGGACCTTTCAGTGGCTCTGAAGACAGGCTGTCTGAGTTTAACTCTTGGCTCCATCACCTACTTGCTCTGTAAGATTGGGAAGTGATTTATCCTAAGACTCAGTTTCTCGAATGTACAATGGGGATAATAAGAGTACCTTCTTCATGTGGCCTTTGTGAAGAGCAAATGAATTAGTGTCCATCAAGTTCTTAGTGGTGCCTAACACAGAGTAAGGCTTGATGAATGTTGGCTGCATTACTATCTCAGTCCCCACTCCAGCTGAAAGGGGTTGCAGGGCTGCCCTCTCCATCAGCTCAGGGAAGACAGTAGAGTCTGCCTTATTCTATGGGCTCACTGGGTCCTAATTACCGGGAAGCAGTGGTTTCCCTGGACTATATTGCAGCCTGCCACTTTGTTCTTGACCCTGCTCTGGCTGGTATTCTTGACAATAGGCCACAGGCTGGGTTTTGGCCTCTGTTTGTAGCCTCATCAGGGGAAAGTCATTTCAAACTGCTTGTTTGTGACTGCCGCCTCATAGGCTGAGATTCATGGGGCAACACTGGCTTAATAGTCCATTACTAGTCACAGTAGGGAAATCAGAGTGCATTATGCTAAGGCAGTTGGCATGGCGTCTACCAGGGTAGGGGGCAATGGCTGAAGAGAGACGTTCATCTAGACACAAAACAACTCTGCTTCCAGGAAGCAGGGATCCTCTGCACCTGGGCTATTTTAAATACTCTAGTGCAAAAATCAGGGCAACCTGGTCTGGCCAAAGGCCTCCCCTTTCATTATTTCCAGCTCTGGAGGAGCACCCTGCAGGTGGTATGAAGGATGCGCAGAGTGCTCAAGTGACAGCTCATAGGAAGGAGCTATGTCTGTCAGCTGGAAGAAGGATGGAGATGTGGTTTACACATGAAAGCTAGGATGTGCCCTGCTCAGGGAAGAGCAGCCTGCAATGTACAGTGCGACTGTGGGGAATACTCCAAGCTGGATGAGTAGAACCAGCACCTGCTGGGTCCTGTCACCATGGCTACAGTGAGGGCTGGTCAGAAGACACCTGGCTGGGAAGTTCAGCCTGTGCAAGGCAGGAATCACCGAAACAGGAATGTAACCCACCTAAGATAGAGGGAGGCAGCTCAGAGCCGGGAGAGCAATGGATAATCAGCAAGAACCATCTCTAGCAAGCAGGGCTGATAAACTGCTGCTCTCAGGGTGAAGGTTTGGGCAACTGGCTTAGTCTTTCCAAATCTTACTTTTTGTATCTGTAAAATGGGCATAAATAATCCCTGTCCTGTCTATCCTACAGGGTTTCTGGGATTAGAACTATTCTGATACATAACTCCAGAGCATTCTAGGTGAGGTCTATTGGGCCTGGTTGAAGTGATAAGATGGAATCCACAAAGAAAGTCTTGTGGATGTGAAGGAACTGGGCAATTGCAAGTGACTGTATTATTTTATTCTGCATGCTGGCTGAGAATGGCCTTGGGCCACCAGACATTTGTTGTGGCCAGTGAAAGGCTAGTGGCCCCTTGGTGATCCCTATGGCCATTGGTTCTGGAGAGGGGACTGGCAGATGTGGAGATCCTGGGAAGATCTTTCCATTGACCTGAGCACCTGAGTCAGCCTGCCCCACCTCTGTGGGACAGAGACAGCTGCCACTGGCTCTGGTCTTGCTCAGTTTCTGTTGGCTCTCAGGGACCTTCTAGGCTTCTCAGTGGTGCTGTGCTTCTGAACCAGAACCTCCTGAGTACCTGCTGCAGAGTAGACTCAGTAATGACAGAGTCCCAAGAAACCAGCAGCGACCATTTATGGAGCACCTGCTCACAGGCAGTCACTGAGCAAGTCACACTGGACCCACTGTATGTCATTTTATCCTCCTACCAACCCTGCGAGTAGGTATTATCATCTTTGTTTAACAGATAAAGAAATTCAGGCCCAGAGAGGTTAACTGACTTGTCCAAGGTTGCAGAGCCAAATTTGAACTATAGCTTGCCCGCACCAGAGTCTAAGGAATTTCTGCTACATGTGTATCTCCCAAACTGTTTTCTGCAAAAACACTGGTTCTGGGAACTGTTTTTGATGCTTCATTGAAAAGATTATTTTGTGGGAATAAGTTCGGGAAGGCTGCATATTCTGTTTTACTCTTGGAGATTCATATTGTACATTAGCAAATTAAAGGCTCTGAGAAACCCTGGGCTGGAGAAATTTGGGCAACATTTAAAAACCCAACATTCATTGCTCATGTTTGAACATGGGACACGTTTTCACCACAACAGTGTTGGGAAATACTGAATTATATTTTGGCTTCTATTTTGAACTAACATAGAGAGTTATTAAAGATACATGAAAAATACTTCTGTTGTTTTGGGATCTTATATTTTTGTGGGGGTGAAGACATATGTGAAACTGAGGAGAGACGTATGGAAGCTTAGAGAGAGGACTGGCTCATTCTCCCTGAAGGCTTCACAAAGCAGTGAAGCCTTTGTGCTTCACTTGGGCTGGGCCATGACAGGTCAGGGATCACCCGATAATGACACACGGGAGGCATCCCAGACAAAAGCGTTAACCGCATGCTCAGTCCTCCTCCCTTCACCCTCCAAGGACCAGTCCTCTGCTCAGAGTTCCTGCATCCTGGGGGCCACTTCTGAACCAGACCATGCCCACTCCAGCCACCACAGATCGAGCCATGGGCAACCAGTTACTAGACTAGCCACACCTGTGACTTGTGTGGTTCTGCCTTAAGAGATAGACTGGAGCAATCAGATTCTCAGCTTGAGAAATCTGATCAAACACATGGAAAGACTTGCTGATTTATGCTGATGATTGCAGCTGCAAAGTCTTGGAGTAAGGCTGGAGAGGCTAATGTGGGCCAGGTGTAATTCCGTTAACCCCGTGGGAGGCTGGTGGTAGGGTGGGAGAGGCAGACCCAGACTCCTAAGCAGAGTACCCTAGTTGGAAGAGAAGCACCAGAGAGAAGTGGCACTCAACTGGGGCTGAGCCGGGTGAAGAGCAGAATGTTGGCTTTAAGATCCCAGGACTCTCCTGTTTGGGGGTCCCTGCAGCTCCAGGTATGCAGAACCTTCTCAGCTCTGGCCACAGTGACGCCAATCCTATCATCAGCCCTAGCCCTGGCAGCCACTCTCTCTTCTTCCAGCTGCCCCATCATAAGGAGTAGGAGATGATGACCATCTTGGAGGAGGGAGATGCTGTATCCTGGAGAGGCCACTGGGGTAGGAATCGGCCATCTGGGCTCTGCTTCAAGTTGTGCTACCGATTAGTCACATCACTTCGCATCTGTGCTGCACCCTCACCCTCACTGCTAAACTGGTGACAATAAAGATTGTGGGGAAGAGCACATGAGATGTATGCGTGAAAGCCCTTTGCAAACTGTCAGGAGTGGCATCGATTTATTACTGTTACTGGTTGTGGAAATGTATGTAGAGACGACAGGCAGAGACGGCTTTAAAAGCTGTGTGGGGCTTGTAATACTTGCGGGAGCCAAGCAGGCTGGTCTCCAGCTACTAGGGCCACGTGGTCACGAAAGAAGTGCCCTGTGTAGGCCATGGCTTGAGGCCCTCCCCAACCTTGCTCTCCTACATCACGCCCAGAATGTTCCATGCCTGCATGGTGGCCGTGGTGAGTATGCTAAAACAAAGATACAGAGGACAGAATCTCAGGGCTCAGAGGACTTTTAGACAGGCAACATCCAATTATCTGGGAAAATAGAGGTCCAGAGAGGGTTATGTGATATTGTGATGTTGATTGATTAATCAGTGGTCAGTGAGCAGGCACTTCCAGATCGATCTGCAGAGGAGTTGTCCCAAGACACCTAGGCTGTAGTGGGAGAGAGGCAGGAGAGGCCAGAAGATAGAGGCTGTGGGGTAGTGAGGAATAAGAGGGTTTGTGGGAAGTGGGCAGAGTCCAGAAAGGGTTGGGGGACAGGAGTGAAACTGCCTTTGCAAAAATCATAATTGATAAAATTATGACAGTGAAAGAGATCTGACCTAACTGACTCCATTTTGCTTCTAACCTACAAGCTGTCATCGTTCATTCCTGGGTGCAGGAGGAACTAACTTCAGGAAGAACTCGGTTTGTAGTTTAACTTTGAAACAAAGACGGTAACAGCCCTTTCCCAAAACAAACCTCCTTCTTGCCTGGGGACCAGACTGCCTTTGTAGGACTAACAGACTAGCCACAGGATTAGAAATTATTGTTTAGGAGTCACGCAGCTGGAGGCTGCAAGATTCTGAACCTGCTCAAATTGCTCCTGGGGATAACATCACTATTGTAAAACCTAAAATCAATGCTTGAGATACTTGCAGACCCTCTACTCAATGGATCATCTGGCACCACCCAGATCAGTAAACTGGCCCATCTGTTCTTGTGGCCCCCATTCAGGAACTTACTCAGCACAAGAGGACAGCTTTGATTCCGTATATGATTTCATCTCCTACCCAGCCAATCAGCACTCCCAACTCACTGGCCCCTACTCACCAAATTATCCTTAAAAACTCCAGTCCCTGAATTCTTGGGGAGACTGATTTGTGTAATAATAAAACTTGGGTTTTACACACAGCTGGCTCTGCATGAATTAAACTCTCTATTGCAATTCTCCTGTCTTGATAAATTGGCTCTGTCTAGGCAGCGGTCAAGGAGAACTCGTTGGGTGGTTACAGGAGTGAATGGGCAGGGACCTCTCATTTGCCATCCCGGTTGGCTTGGGTCTCACCCTTGCTTCCTGATATGGTATGGCTGTGTCCCCACCCAAATCTCATCTTGAATTGTAGGTCCCATAATCCCCACATGTCGTGGGAGGGACCCTGCGGGAGGTAACTGAATCACGTGGTTACCCCCATGCTGTTCTTGTAATAGTGAGTTCTCACAAGACCTGATGGTTTTATAGGGGATTTTCCCCCTTTTCTCTGCAATTCTCTCTCCTGCCGCCGTGTGAAGGACATGTTTGCTTCACCTTCCGCCATGATTGTAAGTTTCCTGAGGCCTCTCCAGCTATGCAGAAATGTGAGTCAATTAAACCTCTTTACTTTATAAATTACCCAGTCTTGGGCAGTTCTTTATAGTATTCTGAGAACAGACTAATACACTGCCCCTTTCATGCTAAGGTTATCTGGAGTACTGTGTACACTCCTGTCTCAGAGGCTGTGGATGCTAAGTGGGAATGAACCTGACCCATTCTTCATTTTGTAGATGAAGAATCTGAGGTCCAGTGAGAAAACGGGACCAGTCCAGAGTCCCCTGATGCTAGTGGCTGCCTTGGCCCTCAGGCCAATGTCCTCTGAGTTCTACCTGGCTCATTCCCTTTCTTCCATCCCCATGTCCTCCATCAGGCCCTGCCTGTGCTTAGAAGAGCTTCAGGTCTGGCTGTGTGCTACTCCAAGGGAAGATAATGAGCTTGAGGCATTATTCCTTCCTATCAATCAATCACCAATATTTTTCACTTTTTGTTTATTTACATTTGCAATTACTCCAATTTTCAGGGAAGAGAGCAAAAAAATGACATGATTAAACAGAAGACTCATCTCTGGAATTTTCCAACTTGAGAACACAGAGCGTTCATTGCTTTGCCGAGTCTGGGTCTGGCTCCATGCACAGCAAACCTCCATCTCTAGAGGGCAGAGGGCAGGGAATTTACAAGGTGGTGTTGGAGCTAAAGCCTGCTCCTGTCCATACACCAGGGAGAGGTGTTTTGTTCATTACACACTTGTATTGAACTGTAAATGACCCGAAGGCAGTGTGTTGAGGTTTCAATATTTTCTGGTGGAGAAGGTCATGACAAAGTGAGGATCTAAAAAAAAAGCATTTATTGAAGGCTTCCTATTAGGTTGAACCAGATGAAACTGGTGATGTTGTACTGTTCTGGGCACATAAAAATGGCAATTTCACATGATTCAACCTAATGCATTCAGACTCTGCTGAATTCCTCATGGACATCCCATAAGGAAAACCTTGGTACTTCGTTTAGCCTGATTAGGACGTTGAGACTCAAAGGTAGGAAGATAAATGGACGCAGCTGACACTTTTAACAAAGGACAGCCTTTGGTCCCTATGCACAAGACAGCCTGAGGCTGGGGCATTTCTATCACTTGGCAGCTCAAACACCCCAGACCAGCCTTTCACTGACCTTTATAGCTTTTGTATGACCTTCAGTGTAGTCTCATGTGCTGGCCATAAGGTCCTTCAGAATTTCATTTGTCTTTAAGGGGCTACAAAAAGACTGTAGACGTGTCTGAGGAACACAGGGTGTTCCAGAGAGGCCAACTGTGGCTGTTTCCTGTCCTGACTTCTCACAGAGTCTTCCCTGTCTTAGGTGGCCCTGTGGTCTCTGTGCTGCGTGACTCCTTCCTGGCTATGATAGAAGGGAAGCCCTTTCACAAGCTGGCCAACAACCCAAGACACATGTGGCCTCATTCAAAAGCCAGATCTGGGCCCATCAGATTCCTTTCTTCAGAATTCAAGACTGGGATAGTGCTGGGTGTCTGTGAGGGTTGAGCTGAATGGTCTCAGGGTGGATTTGGGGCCAAGGCATCCCTTCTGGGCCATGCTCATCAGAGAAGGCAGGAGAGCAGAGCAGCACCCAATGGGAGCCATGGCATCGTGCACCGGAGACCATCCTTCTTCATCCTTCTTTTCAATGTCCCAGTTTTAGAGAGAGAGAGAGAAGCTAAAACCCAGAGGCTCTGGTATGATACCTAAGAGATGCTCTCACCTCTTTTGAGGAGTAAGATGAAGAGCTGCTTTCCTGGTACATGTAGCTTTCTGGTTTCAGTTCCAGGCCATGACTACTCTTACCACATGCCCACTTTTCTTTTTCTTTCTTTTTTTTTTTGAGATGGAGTCTCACTCTGTCACCCAGGCTGGAGTGCAGTGGCGCAATCTTGGCTCACTGCAAGCTCCGCCTCCCAGGTTCACGCCATTCTCCTGCCTCAGCCTCCTGAGTAGCTAGGACTACAGGTGCCTGCCACCACGCCCGGCTAATTTTTTTGTATTTGTTTTAGTAGAGATGGGGTTTCACTGTGTTAGCCAGGATGGTCTCAATCTCCTGACCTTGTGATCCACCTGTTTCAGCCTCCCAAAGTGCTGGGATTATAGGCGTGAGCCACCGTGCCCGGCCAGCCCACTTTTCTTTGTGACAAGAATGGATACCTGATACCTTCCCTAGCAACTGATTGGTTTCCAAGGTGTTTGGCCGACTCATGAGCATTTAGCTACTTCACAGCTGAGTAGAGATTAACCTCTTCCATTTGTATGGTGCATTCACAGATGAGATGTCTCTTGATTGTACAACACCCCTGTGAAGAAGGCATGGTGGGCATCCTGATTCTCCTATTTTCAGCTGGGAAAACAAAGTCATGCAGCACTGGGCCTAAAACCCAGGTCCCCACATTCCCACTCCAGTGCTGTTTTTATGTAATTTCTCTGGTTTTCAGGTCACTTTCTACTAGGGTAATTCCTGAGTTTCTAAGCCCAAGACTTTCAGTCCATCCTGGCCTGTGCTCCCTGCTAACACACCACATACACACCCACCACACACAGACACACACAAACACCCCACTTGTCCTTGAAGGTCTCTGCAATGCATGTCCTTATGCCACTATCCCATCCCTCGGCTGAGGCGTGTTGCCCAATGGGCCCTGGCAGTAATTGAATGGCTGCACTGGAAGGGAAAGACTTTTAGCTACAGGAAGCAGTTCTGCTGATTCAGTCTCATCTAATTAAAAGTCACTGAACTGTCAGATGTGCTGCCTTTTAGATCAAGCATTAAAACCTAACACCCTGAACTCTCCAGACTCTTTTCTGCTTGCTCCATACTCTGTCTATTTCCTAACATTTGCCAAACATTGGTGGGGAGATTAACTCCAATGTTTAGGCTACCCTGAGTTAGGATATACAAAGCCAGAGCTGACAGGGACACCTAAGACTCTCTGGCTTCCACCTAGGCTCCCAGAGTAGCACGTTGGAGCCAATTGTGTGCATCTCTTCCCAATTCCACATCTGGAGACCTCACAGTGGTATCTTGTAATCAGCCATCATGGGAATATTTACACTACAGAAATTAGCAAACGGTAAAATAAAGGCTCCCTCCTGAAGAGGCACTTGTTAGACACCTGCCCAAGGCCCCTGGAGGTCCAAGGAGCCTGCATGGGAGTGTGGGTGGAATCTGAAGGCTCCTCTGTCCTGATGCAGCCTGGGCCCTTCTGATTGTGTCTGTTCTGCAGAGCAATAACAGCTGACCTTTCCTGAGGACTATGTATGTGCCAGGTTGTGTACTGACATTTTGCAAGTATTAACTTGTTTTATGTCCTTAAAATCCTATTATCCTATTTAAAATCCTTAAATAGTATTATTAACTTCTTTTTTTGTAGATCAGGAAAATGAGGCTCAGAGAGGTTACATAACTTACCCTATAGCTTACACAGCTAGTGAGGGTGGTACCTGGATTTGAATTCAGGCTGTCTGACTCTTAACCCACATTCTTAACCTCTATGCTATACTCCTTCTCCACATCAGATTTAATTTGGAAAAAAAAAATCCCAGGGAAGAAACTGTTAGAAAATTAAGTAATATTCTCACTACACTACAATGGAGTGCCCTGAGTGTACCCTTTTCCGCACTTTGCTGCCTCTGGTTCTAGATTTTAGTAGAAGCTGCTTAGTCAGAGTCAGGCCAATTAATAAATAAGTATCTTTCAGAAACCTCAAACTTGTTCCACTCCTGCTTGAGTTTGGATGGGAGACTGAGCAGACCCACTGGGGTGGTGGAATCACTCAATCACACTGAAAATGACATCCAAATAAATAAAGAAAATCAAGTGTGCCATCTGGGCCCTGCACACAGCAGGGCTCTCACGCAGCTGCGGGGTGCTGTTTATTCCGAGCTGTCTTGGACAGAGAAGGAGACACCTGAGTTCAGCCAGGGTTAAAGAATTCTCCAGGCTCCTGGGCATGAGCTAAACCACCAGCAAATGAAGCTTCCCCATCCAGCCCGGGACTGCTCCACATCTTCAAAGACCCACAAGTCCCACCCTCTGGAGCTTCAGCCACAACAAACTACTCACAGGTAGTTTGTGGGTAAACCACAGGCTTTTTCCCATCAAATTGAGTGCGAAGATTCAACCAGGCCATGATACTCACTTCTGCTCTTATATATCAGCTATAATGAACACCTCTGAGTTTTGGGTTCTCTGCCTCCAAAATTGGGATGAGCAACCACATGGGTTATAGTGAGGAATATGAGCTAACCCATTTAAATGCTCAGTGCAAAGCTTGGTCCTTCACTAGGACTAAATATGAGTCAGCAATGATTAGTGGTGACAATGCAGACACTAGTTAGTTCTTTGCCCTCATCTCCTTCTCATGACCACTATCACTGTCCCTGGCATCTGGAGTACCCTGCACGTCTCTCTGTCCCAATTTTCTCCCCCGCTGGCAGGGCCCAGCTCACGCTGTTCTTTGAAAACATCTGTGACTCTTCCAGGGAGAAGTGTGCTCTTTATTCCTTGACACGGCACATCACACTACTTCCTCTGGCTTCTAGAAAGGCCAGTTATATTATTCCTGAAATCTCAGCAGTCATGGCAAACTTTCACGGCAGATGCCTTTGTTATTTAGGGTGAAACCACAGCCAGAGTTAACTCTCGTTCTGTCCTCCTGGTCATAGTGGGGGTGCTGTGGCAAACCAGAAGTCCCATCTCCCCCACCAGTCTGTCCATTGGAATATCCCTGGTCTCCCATGTCAAATGCCAAGCTCCAGGTGGGATTTGAGCTAGCATCTCTTTCATGTCAGTTCTCCCCCTGAAGAATCTGCAGGCTGACTTTGCAGGAGGTAGGGGCGCTGAACTAAGCTATGATCTTCCTGGAGGGGTAGGAGGAAAGGGTTATTTCCTTGCATATGGTAGATGAGGGTGTATCTCAGAAACTATACTCTCAATTTCAGAGATTCTTAATCATATCTCACTGGCTTGGCCCTTTCCTGGGTCAAAAGTAAAATCTCCCTGTGTACTAATCACTGTGATAAACAGAATATGCAATATCCCATTTGGTCCACTATTTTACAGATTAACAAGAGGCTAAGAGAAGAAGCAAAAGACTTAACCAAGTTTTCACAGCTGGTAAACAGCAGAAAGGAGACTTGAGCCCAGAACGTCAGCTTGCAGAGCCAGAGTCCATAATCAATATGGTACTGAGTTTGTCAGGAGTACCTATAAAGTTGCTTTGTGTGTCATGCACATTTCATGCAAGAAAATCTGCAAATGTATTAAAACAATAACTGAACCAAGACAGGACTTCCATTCTTTGGAAAAGGCAATGCTGTCCTCGTAAGATATTTTATCTTCTTTATTTGGAAATTTAAATCTCTGAAAGATGACTGAAAAAGGTGATCAAATTGTGTAATTTTTAATAAATGTTCTGGCCTTAGCTGAAAAGTAAAGATGGAGAAAACATCAGGTAGAAGTAAATAAGGAGAAAATCTCACATAAATATTTAAGCCTCACACAGAGTGTTAGTGATTGGGCTTATGGTTCAGTCTAAGGCTCTCCATCTTGTTTGTCTCCAAATAAGAACAAAAGTTTCCCAGCATGTGGCCCCCAGGAAGCAGACTGATTGACGCAAGTTCTCCCAAGTGCTGTAGAGGAGACTTGTCAATCTTAAGTTTGCTCCAGTGTCAGGGAATTTGATTGTTTGCCAGTTCTACTTGGACATGGATTTACTCTGCCTGCAGATGCTCACCTTTCTGTATAGCGTCTCATCTGCACCTCCAGAAAATAAACTGTGGTCTCAGTGAGGGGCAGGCACTGGTATACTTTCTCCCATTTGGAATCACATGCTCACTTCTCTGCTTCCACAGCTTCCCCCATTGTACTTAATTTCCTTATAATGAGTTGTCATAGATCCTTCCTCCTTACTACCTTACCAGCTCTGTGAGGACCAACAATTTCCTATTATGTACATTTGTAAATGATTAATAAATGTTTAGGGGATTAGTAAATGGTTCAGCACAGGAGTTTTCAACTAAGAGGTGCACAATTAAGAATATTCTAGGTATATCTAGAGATCAGCTGTACAACATTATGCTTATAGTTAACAATACTGTGTTGTGCATTACAAAAATTGTTAAGAAGGTAGATCTCATGTTAAGTGTTCTTGCTACAGTAATAAAAAAAAAACTAAAAAAGAGAATATTCTAGGTATATCTAAAAGGATGACCCAAACCAGAATGTAAAGGAGCCTTTAGAAAAAACTAACACTGCAGCATCCGCACACAAACCAGCTGGGACTAGTGTCGTTCCTGGATGGAGTCAAGGTTTGCATTGCGGCCAGTGCCCCTCCCTTGAAGAGGGGTTATTCAGGGTGGCCCAGGTCTCCTCCACATTCTTGGGTCCACACCTCCACCCACTTTAAGTTCCGTCAGATCTGTGTGATTTGGCTTCCAGATTGTCTCCCACACAGAGGAGGGCTCCTGGCAGGGTTGGTGTCCAGGACTTCTCAGTGAGGACTTGAGTCAATTAGCTCAGAAATCCTGTTCCTTCTTCACTGGGTGCTTTCTTGAGACTGGGCCAAGTCATGGTATTTCATTAGGATAATAAAAAAGGAGAAAGTCAAGCTTAGAATTTGAAAGTCTCTCAATAATAAAAGCTGACTGGTAATTTATGGCTGTTCCACTTGAAGGTGACTTTGGGATCAATAGACACACTGTAGCTGGACTTCCAGAGATTCGATTCATAAAGGCTCCCAAAGCCTTTGAATGGGCTGCTTCAGCCACTCATCTCCCAGAAGGCGGCCAGCACCATGCAGCTTGTTCCCGGGCTGGCAGTCTTGTTAGCTGGTTTGCTGGTCTGCTGCCTGCTTCCCTCCTGTCTCTGTCTTGAAGATAATTCTACCTAACACAGTTAAGCAGCATGGCCCTTTGGTGGTGTCTAAGACTTTTTAGGCTTTGTCCAGATGCTTCCTCATCACTGAGAAGAAGAAGACCTGACCTGCATTCCAATTTCCTTCTCACATCCAGACCATGACGTTTCCATGGTCTGAAAGCGGTTCCTCTCTCCAGGGGTCCTCAGTAGAAGTAGGCAGGCCTCAGTTTCCCTCTCACAATGGCTATCTAGAACCTTTTTCTAAGAATGTGGGTCTCAGGGATCTCTCTTCTTCTCAGGCAGAGCCTGAGGTGTGCACTAAAATAAATCAGTGGCTCTGGGAATGTCTCTTCTCTGGGACCACAGAACCCACTTTGGTTTCCTTCTTCCTAAGGACCAAGATTGCAAGCCATGATTCATGGATTTTTTGGCATAGTTGGCCTTCCTGGTCCTGGCCCTTCCCTCTCTGGGCAGAGTCTTCACAGCCATGAGTGAGGCTTCTGGGTCCCAGGTCTTATTTAGTCTGAGTGGGCTCCATTTCCTTTCTTTTTGGATAATGCACTGCTGTCCTGCCCCTGGTCAGCTAATCCTCTCCTGTCCCTGATCTAGCCTCTGTGTAGCCTTTTGGCCTCTGGAGACAGGAAGTGCAGACAGAGCACGTTGCCCAGAGCTCCTGACACAAGGCTCGTCCTGCCCACGATGGATTCCTTCCTCTGAAGCCATGTGTTTGTCAATGACTTCATGTTGAGGTTTGATTTACTGGGCATCTTTCCCATGTACAGCTCTGTGGTAGGTGTTAGGTGCTGTGAGAATACAGAAATGATTCATGGACTCTTATCCTCAAAGAGTTGCAGTCTTAGGGCACATATGACAGGAGCACAAATAACTAGGAATTGTGGTGAAGCATAAGTACCATAATGGTGGTAAAAAATAAAAGCCCACAGACATTTAGAAGAGAAGTTATTTCTAGGTTGACGAGATGAATTAATTATACTTAATTTATGTGCTTTCTAGTTGATATTTATCTGTGTGGTTTGTGCAAAGATGAGTGGTCAGAAGCTCACTTGTTCTGGGTTCTCCTAAGAATGGGGTATTTCTCTAAATCATCACTTTGGCTTGGACTCTCCCACCACCCCGGTCACGGGCCTGAAACCACATAAACTGCTAGGGCTCAGCGAGAGATGCAGAGATGCAGAGAAGCATGGCCATATTTGAGGGAAGCCCCGAGGCCATGCTGTCAGAAGCCCAGCAGCAAAGTCCCCCTGGATCTTCCTTTTTGGGGAGTCTCTCTCAGGAAGCTGATGAATCCATGAGCAGATCTCCGTCACAGTCTCAAATCAATACCCCTGATTGGTAGGACAGGTCCCTGTGCTATTAGGAGTGGTGACAGCTTTCAGATGGGGGCATAAACCAATTGTTAAAGACCCTCTGCATTATTCACCAGGGTGGGAGAATTCATTTTGGTATCCGGGAAAAACAGCCGTTTGGGTAATTACATTCTGTTTCCCCTTGTCTCTGCTAATGCATTAATGGGAGATAATATTCCACATTCCAAGTCCAGAACCATCCCACAGAGCTGCTATTAAACAGCTGTCACCTTCCTCCCCATAACTGGATGCATTTCTCAGCAGGAAGAATGACTCCCTGTATGCTGGCTGCATCAATCCTGGCACGTAGGAAATGCATTTGCTGGAGCTAGAGGCAATGCGTTATAGTGGGAAAACACTGGGCCAGGAGTGGAGAAGCTGGGCTGTGGTTCTGACTCAGCCGTGACTTGCTATGTAACCTTGGGTAAGTCACTTAATCTCTCTGGTGCTAGGGCTTCCCATGTTGTAAGGCTGGGACAGGCGATCCCTGTGAGGTCTGCAATTTGGGGTCATCATGTAGGGTCTTTTTCAGCGGGGCACAGGCTCTCCCAGGACTTCTGCTTTGGGCTGGAAACGCTCAAAACTGGTTGGCCACATGATCCTTGTATATTGTGACCTATGCCTGCAACCACTATCTGGTTGGAGGTCCTGGTTCTTTGTTTATTGACTGAAGGCCTACCTTGGTTTATGCCCCGTTTGAAAGCTGTCACCATTCCTTCAATTGACTGTCTTTGAAACAAATAATCTTTAGCCCATCCTTTTTCATCACTTCATTGTTCCTTACGAGCCATAGCAGACCTCTGACCCTGCCCTAAGTAATGGGAAATTAGGGAGAGAAGGATGGAGAAAGGACACAAAGGCTTAGGGGGTCAGACAGGAAGTGGAAAAAGGGAAGAACCTGGAGGAGAAACAGAGAAAGGAAGACAAAGGATGGAAGGTGAAAGGGAGGGCTCAGGAATGGATTGGTGGGTGGTGGGGAAGAAGAATTGAAGAGAACAGGGGGAAAGAAGGAGTTACTGGAGGGAATAAAAAGGGAGCCAAATACAGGAGAAGGATGGGAGGTAATGGGAAGAAGTTCTGGAAGTTGGAGAAATTCATTTCCTTCCTTCTCTTGTTCCTTCCTTCTTTCTTTCCTGCCAACAAACACTAGCAACTCACAATCTGGCACATAGTATTCGGCTTCAATATTCTAGGTGCTAAAGAGGCAAACATGAAGAAAACATGGTTCTTTCACACAAGAAGCTGACAGTATATTAGAAGGAGGCAGAGTGTTAAATGTGTGACAAGGTGTGGAAAGACCCTCCTAAGAGGGGTGTGTCTACAGTTAAGGGAATGGATCAGTGCTCCTGGGAAGAGGGAAGGAGAGTTTGGAGAGGCTTCATGGAGCTGGATGGATCCCAGGAGATGAGTAGAATGTCTGTGCTCTTCTGTGCTGCATTCACTCTGTGGCTTTGTTGTATTATCATCCTTCACACAGTCACTGCATCCTCCCCCATTTCCACAACACTGTGTCTCATTCACCTCACTATATTGTAGTCCCTTCTTTATCGTCTTATCCACTGCACTGAGCTCTTTAAGGCCAGAAAACTTGGTTTAATTGCCTTCATATTTATATTGCCCGGGACCTAGTTTGATGCCAGCAAATAGCAGGTACAATCCCCACCCGGAAACAAACAAACAAACAGAAAAAACATTGAATGAAGTGCAAGGCATATATAATTTCTCTTCCATTGGTTCCCATTTACATGGGTTGCTACAACAGTAACTCCTCATCTAGTATTTCCATCACATCACCACCATTGTGTGTGGAAAGAAGGGAAAGATGTTTCTGGGAATGCTTTCATCAACATCCATGCCTTGCCTGGCTGCTTTTCCCTTTCCATTTTCCTTCCCTTCCCTTCCCTTTGTACTTGCCTCTTCCTCTCTCCAGGAGTCCTCAGTAAAAGTGGGCAAGCCCCAGTTTCCCTCTCATAATGGCTATCTAGAACCTTTTTCTAAGAATGTGGGTCTCAGGGATCTCTTCTCAGGCAGAGCCTGGGGTGTGCACTAACATAAATCAATGGCTCTGGGGATGTCTCTTCTCTGGAACCACAGAACCCACTTTGGCTTCCTTCTTCCTAGAAGGAAGGGGCCTTCACCGATGACAGCTGTGCTATTTCTTGGATAACAGCATATCTAGGGAACTGGAGGCATAGCCTTCCCCATGGAGTGGTGCCTTTCTGAGCTCACATACCTCAGCCCCAGAAAGGTCTGTCTCCTGACTTGAAAGTGTAGGTAGAAATCACCTGGCCTCATCTCTCACACCCTCATGAGAGCTCTGCTTCTACTGAGACATGTCTTCTAGCTGGGTGAGCTTGCTGGAGTACCACTTCTGGATCTGTAGGGCAGGACTGCATGGCTACCTAGACTGTAGTTGTCTTGGCCTGTATACAGGTTATTAAGTCTATTTTCCTGGGGGAATAGTACCTTTTAATCTTTGTACACAAGCCCAGGGGCCTCAGTGATGGACACATTTTAAAAATCCAAGTAAATAACTCTTTAATTCATCATTCTCACCTCTGAAAGCAAGATTCTTGGAAAGCTGATACAATTTGAGTCAACGATTCAGACTCGGCCATCTCTTCAGAAAAGTTATTGAAAATACATCGAGGAACCCAGATTTCATTCTGTTTGAGAGCATTGAGAGAATATATAATAATACTGTAGCTGGAAACTGAAGTAACATGGGCATGAGGTGGCATCCCCCTTTCTAGGAGACTTCTTTCTTCTTCCCGTTTGGGAGTGAGATCACAAAACCCTTCAATGCTCTCACCAAACAAAATCTAAGTCCTTAAAATGTCACCCAACCTCACAGTTCCTTATTATTATGGGCTATAAACACAGATTCAAAATGGGAAAAATCTGAATATTACTGTACTGATATTCTACATTGAATTAGAGTCCTTCATGGTTAGAGATTAACAAAAGGGAGGCTATTCAGATACATGTGTCTAAGACAGCCACCCAAGCTCTATGGCAGATACCTGGTGTTTTCACACCCAGAAAAGAAATGCCCAGCTTAGGTCATGATAACACCTGGAATGGCTGAGAGGCTTTGGTTGCTGTTGTTTACCTGTCCCCTCCTGGAAGGGGAAATGGAGTATGATGAGTTGCTACGGTGATTTCTCTCCATCATGGGTTGGAGGTGGAGCTGGGGAAGGACCAGCTAACCAAGTCAGCTCACCATGGACTTCATGTCACTGCTTAGAAAGGCCAGAAGCCCCTGGCACACTTGCAGCAGAAGGGAATGGGGTTCTGATAGAAATCCTGCCAGTTCCTTCTGAAGGACACACAATCCTTGAGCATGGAGCCAACTATCATTCCTTACATACATCCTGGATTTCACTATCAAGAAAACTGAAGCCCAGTGCAAGGTCCTTGCTAAGCATTTCTTAGCAAAATGGCCAAAGAAGAGTCAGGGCTCCAGACAGTAGTCAGGAGGCTTCCCAAGGGTGGGTGAGGCCATCCTTATAGAGACCAAATGTGGAACAGGGAGCAGGCGTGGGTGATGGAGCAATCCTTACATTACATTTAGTCTTATTAATTAGTTCATCCATTCATCATCCAACATTGAGCCCATCTTTATGAGGCATATATTATTTTGAGCATTGTACCATCATGTGAGTTAGCAGGACCCATTTTGGCGAATGAAGGCTGAGAAGAGGAAGAGGAGGAAATAGAGAACTTGATGAGAAAGAAGGAAGATAATTGGCTTGTTTTGAACATTTCTTGTACCAGTGTGTTATATAGGTTGTCTCACTGAGTCTAAACCCATCCCTATAAGGTTGGCGTTATAATGATTCCTATTTTACAATGAGAAATACCAGTGCTCAGAGAGGTTGAGTTCGGTGGATGCTGTTTGTGGCTCCAAAATTTTTTTCACTGAGGTGTGCTGTCCTCAGGGAATTTACCATCTAGATTAGCAGGAACACATTCTCATGTGTGTTGGCTGAAGCAAGAGTTGCTAGACTCCGCCCAAAACATAGACTTTTACTTAAAACAGAATTGTTTTACATGAGAAGTCATGAGCAGCAGGTAATTTAAGGCCAGTTAGTGCCAAATGTGCAGTTTAAACATAGGAAGCACTCACAGATGCCTCAGGGAGATGAAATGAGATTTGTGATGGTCCTTGATGAACAGATGGGATTAGGGCAGGGTGGTGGCCATCTCTGGCCCATTTAGAGGACAGATGGTAGATCTGGTTGAGCCCAGTGGTTGGACTTAGAGGCTGGGCAGGCAGGTTGGGGCCAGAGAAAGAGCGTCCAGCTCCAAGGTCTCCAAACTTTATTCTACAGACGATGGGCCCTTGTGCAGGAAAAAGACGCAAGTGGTGCTTTCCAAAAATGAATCAGAACACACCCTGCACCCTGTCTTCAGTCATCATCTTTTGCCAGGAGATAATTTGGTGTAAACCAAAGGGTTTACCTAGAGTTCTACAAGCTCTAAATCTGACTCAGGACTACAATCGATACCAAAAAGGGTTGGGTATTTAATGGAACATCAGAATTTTAAAATATTTTGAGTGCTTTATCTCCCATCATAACTGTCATGGAAACTTTCTCCATAAAGACCTTTATAAAAGGGTACTGATACCTCTCTCTGGTGATTATTTTAGCTAGAGACCGCTGGACAACTAGAGTCTGGGGATGTGGCACTACAATGAGGTCATGATTATGACAATTACGATTCAAAATATGGTGATGCTTTGAAACATCGCCTGAGGTTTCTTTTTCCTGAGCTTTGCAGACCCATTCCTTCATTTCCCTCCATTTAGAGAGCTGCTTTTGCTTTCTCTGCACACTACTTTGGGTTGGGGAGGGCAGATACACTTGAAAATACAGATTTTTAGCAGTAAGATATGGACTATTTGAGAGTGAAATTACATCCTTGAGTCTGAAAAGCTAAACTTTGAATATCTGGAACCAAGAATTGATAGGTTCCAAAACCTAGATTTGTAGTCAAAAGTCACAGAGTGGGGCAGAATGTGCAGTGATGTGGAACAGACCCTGTGGGCTGGGAGCAGAGAGAAATAGACAAGGAGAGCATGAGAGGGGCCCTGCAGGAGCAATAAGGTGGGTGCATTCCCTACCTAAGACTTTACCAGAAAGGTTGAGGGAGCTTGGGAACCAGACGACCTGTGTGCCCCAAGTTAGCACTGGACTGCTTTGGTAGTCAGGGGAGTTGAGTAGGGCTGTGGGAAGCCCTTGGCAGATAGGGCCTGGGAACCCAGAGCAGCATAGGAGAGCTTTGAGGGTCTCAGTGTCTCCCTGAGAGGGGCCCAGAGGTGGTCGAGAGGGTGTGGGCAGACCTGGAGGTCCTGTGGATGGAGACAGAGTGATCTGTGTGGACCTAATGACCTGCCAGCAAGGACTCCTTCAGTCAAGAACTGACCAACTGGAAAGGACCTTCAGGAGCATATAGAGAATATAACTCAGGCTGGGCCCGTGACCAAAGACCAGCATGGAGTGAGTCTCTCAGTGGAGAAGGGAGTAGATGGCTCTTCCAATACTAGGATGATACAGAAGCCTTCCCATGTTTACTTACACTTCAGAGGAATGATATGGAGAATAAAAAGAGCACAATTCTGAATTATCTGATTATCTATCCAAAAGGGAGGAAAAAATTCCCAAGTGTCAGAGTTTACTCTAAATTAGATTAAGCTGTTTGCCATTGATGGAAATGGGTTTTCCAAAGAGCTAAGTTTAATTTTTAATTTTTGCATATAGAATGTAAGATTTATATTCTCTATATGCTCCTGAAGGTCCTTTCCAGTTGGTCAGTTCTTTCATATTCCAGCTGGTCTGGCTTTTCTTCCTCCCGTCATTACTCTCTTTTCAAACACGCCCCTTCTCTGGGCTGGGCTGTCCTCTTTTTGAAAATACAAGCCGAGATATAAGGTTCTAGTGTGCTTATTATGCATTTAATAATTTATCTGGATGCTGTGTATTCCATTTATTTCAGTGTGTGCATCCAGTGTGTGCCAGGCTCTGTGCTGGAAGGTGACTGAGCATCCAGTGTGTGCCAGGCTCCGTGCTGGAGGGTGAGGATTTGGAACAAAGGTTCCAGTGTATTGGGGAACATAAACTCAGAGACTTTAAAGTCATTTTCTAATATTTTCAAGATTAAGAAGGGGCAGGGATCAGTCAAAGAAACAATAGAATAGGAGGTTAAAAACTCATGACTTGGCCACTTGGTAGCTATAGAATCATAATGTCTTTGGGATTCAATCTGCTAATCTGTAAAATGAGGGAGGAAGGAAGACAAAGAAATCCTTTAGATCCTTTCCAGATGTTAAATTATATGACTCTTGTGAGTTTCAACAGTACAAAATTGTATAGTCAACTGAAACCCCAGGGGGCAAGAGAGGTGACAAGATACAGCAAATTCTTCTGTTCCATTGTAAGATCCTCAGAGCAGTGGCAAAGCTACACCTTAAGCAATTTACGCTGGGGTGTGTACATAATTGATCAGCTCCCTGAGTAATGCTGGCAGTGCTTGGGACCTAGGGAGGGAGTTTCTAGATGTTGTGTATTGAAGGGCCCATTCTTGCAATTTATTATTATTGTTATTATTGTCATTGTTGTTATTATATTGGCAGGGGAGAATCTAGAATCTTAGCTTATGCTACTTGGCTTGTTTGTCTTTGCCTATAATTACAAAGTTGAATGCCCATGTAGTGATTAAAGGAATCTCTGAAATCATCTGAAATATTAATATATTTGCCTTATTTACATTTTCTAGCTACTGATCTCAATCTCCTACTCTGCTTTGTGTTTATAGTATCCCATGCCACACCATTTTGACTCATTTTTTCATTCTTTCAACATTTTACAAAAATTCATGGCGCCTCCATTTTGTCCCAGGCTTGGAGCCAAACACTGGGGATGTGGAGATAAAGGGGATGGCTTACTGTTTAGCAGGAGGAAAAAATAACAGACGCTAAAGTCAAATAGGCTGTGGCACTTGGATGACCCACCTGGGTAATGGGAAGCCCTGCTTGAGCTTGCCAGAGCTTTGCAGACAGAACACTGGGCTACTCCTCATACTGTATGGAATGAGATTGTCTGTGTGCTGGAACCAAGGTCTGGGATGGGGATACAGTGGGAGGAATTCTACACCCCACAAAAGAACTTGTCAAATGGTGGCTGTGTGACTTCCTTTCTAATTTTTTTCATCTCTGAAAAGCAACACCCAGTGATGAGAGACAGTGGCCCCTCATATGTCAGTGGAATTTCTGGTGAAGTTGCACCAGGTAATATAATAACATGAGTATGCAAATAAAATTTTCAAAAATCCAAAGAATTTGAATTCTCTAGTAAAGTCTCCTGCCTTGGTTCTCAAAGTAGGGCTTCTTGTTGTAAAATCAAATTACCAGGTGGTGGGGAAATGGACAGACCAGTTTATATGTCTGGTAGGGAATATATCAGGTAGGGAAATTTTACTTTCCTTAATACAAGCTCAGAACTTCCAGGTTGGGCACAAAAGGAGAACTTCATAGAGTGGGAAGTGGTAAGACCTCATAGCCTTTTTCTCCCTTTCTCCCTCTTTTCTTCCCTCTCTTCCTCCTCCTTTTTCTGAGTCTTGGCATTTGTTTGGAATATCCCATGGATCACTACTGCCATCATCCATCTGTTCTCAGGGGTGATATTTAAACCCTTTAAAACCCTGGCAAAAGTCTAGTCAAAACTCTGGGAGTACAACCAAGATAAGCTGGAATGTTCAATATGATTTTACTAAAGACTAGGAACAGACAAGGGCAAAACAAACAAACAAA
Source organism: Nomascus leucogenys (assembly GCF_006542625.1). Taxonomy (NCBI): domain Eukaryota; kingdom Metazoa; phylum Chordata; class Mammalia; order Primates; family Hylobatidae; genus Nomascus; species Nomascus leucogenys. The sequence goes on along the minus strand of NC_044399.1, from coordinate 57,341,850 downwards.
CAAACAAACAAGAAACCTCCAACACTCACCATGAATTTAAGGCTCTGTGCTTTGCTGACCCCAGAAGAGAAAAGACTCTTCTCAAGACCCTGCTTTCCAGTGTCTTCCCATGCAGAGACTGCAATCTTAGCTCCAATTTAATTTCTTGACACTCACAGGAAAATGCTGGACCTTCTTATCTACCTAGAGCCTTGCTTCTGCCATGTGACTGGCACTAGGGAAGACCTCAGCCTTGGATAAGACCTCAATCTCTGATTAAAGACCTCAGCCTTGCCCCTGAGGTCCTCTTTAGGATCACCACGTTCAAATGCCTCCTCGCTGGTTGTGTGTGTGTGCACACGTGCATATTTGTGTGTGTGTGTGTGTGTGTTGGTCTCCTAATGAGAAAATGACAGGTACTTGAAGGAAAAGGAGGAGAAATAGCAGAAGGGGAAAGGGAGGAGAGATCATCAGAGGATCTTTGCTTAGAGTAAGGATGAAAAGAGAAGAATATTCCATCAGTGTATGCCCTGGAGCTGGGGCCCAGTGTAGCCAATCCAACCATTTCAGCCACCTTGTGGATATACAGCCTCAGGCCTGTGCCTGGAGCAAGAGCACAGCAGGTTTCACTGATAATGGAGCTGGGCACAGGGATCAGACGGGCAATTCCACGGCCCAGATTTCTTCCCTTCACAAAAGGAAAGGAAGAAAGTTGAGAAGTGAGAATGAATTAATAGACAAGCAAAAAGACAAAGATATCTGGAGTGTGGAGAGGCACACAGAAGAGGCTGAGGCTGCGGAGATGCAGGGAAAGGCTGTCCATGAGATGCCAAACAGTTGAGATGGAAAATGATCTGTCTGCATTTATTTATTTATGATCACACGGAATAAATAAATGATGTGATTCTGAATTGAGCACCTGCTTTTGCATTACATACAGCCACAGAATAAGGAACAGGAAGAAAGGAATGGAGAAAAAGGCCACATCAGTGGAAGAATGGCAGGGGGTGGACAAGAGGACAGCCCTCGTGCATTAGTTGACACACGTGCACAGTGGATCTCTTGGGGAGAGAGAGTGTGCAGGGAGCAAGCATGAGTCTGTGTTTGTGCTCTAACAAGAAAGAAAGACATCGATCCTGTGATGGTAAGACAAGGAGGAAAACAGAGACCACCTCTTCCTGTCACTTTCTGCTTTCTCTTCTAATTCAAATCACGTAGTTCAAGAAATTTTGCACCCCGCCTTCATACACTCATAAGCCCAAGTCCTCAGGACAGAGGCTTTGAGCTATTCACTTGTTCTCCTGGATCTCTGGGTAGTGGTGTGCAGAGGGCTTGTTCCCTGTCTAGTCCTCCCCGAGACAAACTGGCCCCCTCCAAGGGAGAGTTCTGTGGTTGGTCCCAGCCATGGCAGCTTATTTACACACCTGTGGTGTGTTTCTGAATCATAAATCTATAGACAGCCTAGGATGGGAAGAAGACAGGCTGCCTTCCTGACCTTACACTTGGGCTGCCCGTCCCTGTAGCAAGGGGGAGATAATCAGGGCCCTTGTCCGGAGCCAATGTTTTCATTATATTTAAATTTCACAAACAATTGAAAGGATCAGCTCATAAAAGCAAAAGAGAGTTGAGGCATTCAATCTCTCTGGGCCTTTTAAGACCACAGACTTATGACCATGTAAGTTTCCAGGAAGAAGCTTCTAATTAAAGCTTATTGCCTCTTAGCTACCATTGGCCGGCCATGTGGCTGGCCCTTCCTGTTAATTAGAGCAGAAAGGCATCCTAGTGGGGTTGTAGCCTCATAGAGTCAGTGCCCACCTTCCGGCCCACTTCCCCCGTGAACTCAGGAGGATGCAAGGCTGCCATGTTGGCCCATCATCCCCTAGACGTGAGACTTGGGATCCAGACAGGATATTGCACCTGTGTTCTTGAAGGAAATGATAAGACCCTGAGCTACCAGTGGTATAAATGATTAATGGGGGGTAATTAGTTAATGTTTGTTAATCGTTTTGTAGATACGAAATGCTGGCTAAGAGCTAAAGGAAGAAGCAGAAGCAGCAGAAGCTGAAAGACTTTATATCCACCCAAATGCTGATCATAGAACTCCATAATGTTGGAGCTGAGGGAAGGAGGCATCTCCGAGACCGTTTGCTCTATGGTTTGCAAATTGTGCATTGAGGGGCCTTCTGGGCCGCTGTCCAGCAACTGTCTGCCAACGTTTCCTCCCCAAACAAATCTCAATGAGAAGGGCAAAATAAAGTTCCATGAAAACCATGCTCTCAGCATAACTTGAAGACAGAAAATGCCAGAACTTTAAAATAACCAGAATAAAAAGAGAACCATCATCAAATCCCAGCAGTGCACTTTCTGATACTCCTAGGCTATGCCCCTTGGCTAGCAAAAGGCTCCCTCACTCCCTGCACAAAGCCCTTCACTCTGGAAGACTTCAGCGTGAGGTTCCCACAGATCCTGGTGTGAGGAGCTCTGTCCAGGGGTCTGGGTAGGGAGGAAGTGAAATGTCTCCAGGATCTTCAGCTAAAGGTTCAGTCCTTGCTTACCTCTCCCCACCTCACCCTACCCCACCCTACCCCACCAAACAAACAAAACAAATCAACAAGATCAATTCTGTCCTTGGGGACATTTATGAAACTTTAGGCCAATGCACAAGAGACTTTTACATCTAATGTTTGGTGGGTTTGGTTCTGACATGGTATGTCAGTTTAGAAACTGAGCCCTTCTCTGCCTGATTTGGGAGATTGGACCCCCTGCTAGTCTCTGGTGTTACCTCAGGATCCTGCCCACTGTTGCACCTGCCAATGGCTTGCACTGAGAAGACACACTACCCCCTGGCTCTCCTCTCCAGCTGGTGATCCCAGGCCTGGCTGCACCTCCTCCTCATGTTCCTCTGTCCCCCCTGGAGTGATGACTTACCATTGTCCCCTCTGATGTGTCCCAAATGGCAGAGAAGAGTAAAGCAACCACTCAGAGTATGGGGAATCACTATGAGCAGGGAAGGTCTTCGATGTTTTATCTTAACATTTGCGTGCAGTTTGCTTTGGAACTCAATACATAGCCATGCTAGTTTAAATTAAGAAATATTCCTCCACTCCAATCTTTTGGTAAAACTGAAGCTCTTGAAAGATGAGCCACGCTGATTCTTTGGGTTTGCATGCTTTGGGAGCATTGCTACACATCTTGCAGGTGCAAACATATAAGTGTGAGTGCTGGCCCCAGTTTACCCCAACCCACCTGTTGGTACCTCTCAACCTGTCCATAGCCAAATGCCTTCAGTCTCCTGTATGGAGAGGCTCTGGAAGTACTACAGTGAGCTGAATCTCAGACCTACAGGGTAAGGTGCTGCGAGCTGAGTCATCTAGTCCCTCTTCCAGAGGATACCATTTCACTTCACTGATCCTGAATTGTACTAATTCACTGTTGGTCCAGTTTTTCTTGATGACTCATATCAACTGTTTGTATCAATTGTTAGTTAATGAAGAGCTGCCAAGGCCATTGGGACAATAATACCATGATCTGCAATTTGGACACACGGAATGGTAGAGCTAACCCAGTTTGATTTTCCACTAGGTTCCAGGCACTGTGTCAGGTGAGGCACACAGTATCCTATTTAATCCTCACATGGACCCAGGGATAGGTGTCACTGTCTTCCTTTCACACATGAATTATCTGGTACCACAGGATGTAATGGACACGTAGCACCCAAGTGACTCAGGATTCAAGTCCACGTTTTTCTTCTCCAAGTCCTGTATCTTCTTTCCACTGTCCATGCTCCTGTATCCCTTGCTTTTCTTTCTGTTGCATCTTTTTGGCCATTCTACTCCTTATGGCCTCTAATGTTGGAGAATAAAACAGAGAGAGGAGGTGAAGTTGGAAAGTTTGAATCCTGCTGCCACTTGTTTCAGGAAAGCAGAGACAGTGTGGGAGAGGTGGTGGACTGGAACCAATGTCTAAAGTGACATTTCTCTGATCACATCTGGAATTAATTTATCTGGGTCCACCCTGTTTGCTTCACAGCCACATTTTTTTTTAAGGAACGATTCCAGAGAGCTCTTAGCGACCTAAAGAGAAAACATCTTCCCAAGCCCCTTCCCCATCACCAGCTGGAGCATCCGTCTCGTTAATAACTGGAGCCTAATCCTTCACATTCAAAGGGAGTCCCATTACCCAAAACAATAATATTTTTAATTACCCAGGCAGAGTGGCAATTGCACATTGAATACCAAGGATGATGTAAAACTAATAAATACTTCTGGAAATTCGCTGAACATTTTAATGAATTAAAAATTATGAAATATTTATAAGCAGTAACAACACCATTTATTACCATTAATAAAATAAATACATTAGTCAGAGAATGAAATTCATTACTATTTTACTACTAGACATTGATGTCAATGACTGAGTATTGCTCCAAATTACTTGTAAAACAGACCAATTATTTTAGTGTGATTAATCTTTTCAATTACTTCCTTTATGTAGTTGTAATTTGAAAGCAATTTTCTTCTGGGAGTACAATGACCTCGGCACACTCATTCTTTATTTATTTATATTTAAAAACCTTTGTGTCTGCCCCCATTCCTGGGCAAGTTCCAATGATCGAATATTTAAAATAGTTGCCCAAGTAGGCATTGTTTCTAAGCACTTTATGGGGCATTTTAAAATTGGCTTTATTAATAATTATGGATAAGCCATTCCAAAGTAAGAACTTCTTTGCCAACAGTAGCTAGGCACTGGTAGAGAAAGGAAAGACCGGCGAATTTCCTTCCTGGTTCCACCTGCTTTGGCCTGACTGTTTTGGATTCCAGTCTTCCTCAAGGGAGGCAGTGTGACAGGCATTTGAAAAGACCTCTCTCCTGCCTCCAACTACCTCTACAGAATTAAGCAGGATTACTCCTTTGTGTGGCACAAAGGACTCTGTGCACCCAGTCACCAAGGTAAAAAAAATGACTTTATCAGGCATAAGAGCATAGGTCTTAGGAGGCAAGAGAAGCAGCTGCCTTTGCAGTCAGAAAGCAAGTCTGGGCTATCAGAATCTCTGCTGCAAAAGAGATAAATTTTCCCTTTGCATAATGGCTCAGGCAAGGCGCAGATGGAAAGGCAAAAGGCGGATGTGAACCTGTAAACATACCCCAGGATAGTTGTGCAGAATTATTCAGCTCTGGTTCCAGAATTAGGAGATTCAGCTTAGTCAAGGGATGCCAGAGAGAGGATGAGAACATGTATTGTGCCAAGCATTGTGCTAGGAGCGCTGCACGCAACATCTGTTTTAATTTCCCAAAAAACCTATAATTATGTATTTCCTGATGAGAAAATGAAAACTCATAGATTTAGGAAACTTTTCCAAGCTCAAAAAGGTGGTGAGTGATGGAGCTGGCATTCTAAATTCATTCAGTCTGATTCTAAAGCCTCTAATCTTTCTCCCACATTGGAATAAGCAAACTTTTATTGAGTGATTGCCATGAAAAAAAAAGCACTTCACTGCTAATTGGGATAGAGAGATTTTTAAAAAAGACAGTCTTTGATTTTAGGAACTTAGCATCTATTGAGTGAGACACATAAATAACTGTGGAGAGAAGTAGACGGTTCTAAAATAGATATACATGGAAACAATTCTGAGTGGAGACTTAAAGGAAATACTAATTGAGCTGGGATTTGAAAGATGTGCAGGTCTTTGAAAGATGGAGAGTGCACTGCAGGGGGCACAGATGGAACCAAAGCTTGAGCTGGGGAGGGACATTTGAGAAATGCAGGCAGATCTCAGTGGCTGATGAAATCATAATTTTCATGCTTATCTTTTAAATGGTTCAGTCCACAGTAAGTTAAGGGCAAGAGATTTTGGAAATAGGGAGTTAAGAAGGAGAGCGTTTTGAAAATGGAGTTGAACATTCACCTGGAGTTAGGCACAAGAACTAAGTGAGGATACTAAGGTCGTGACTGCGATTTCTCCCTGGCGATCACTTCCAAGCAATAGAGCCCACCATTGCATGGCTGATTGAGTGCCCTGAAGTGACTGATCCAGGTGGTGGCACCTCCCCAGTTTGGCAGTGTGTGGCTCTCATCACCCTCTTGGCATTAGGTCCATAATTAACATCACAAAGCTCTGCAGGAGGCCTCAGAGGAGCCAGTTTGTTTCTGTGAATGGTAATTTCTTCATGAGAAACATCAGCAGCAACGAAGCAGGTTAGTTCTCAAACGCTTCAGGTGAGGTGAGGCCCAGAGAGGTTAAGTAGCTCATGGCATCATTTACAAGGCACCTCCACAGCCACCTTATCACCGACCCTCAGCATGAGGTCAATTTTGAGACAACTACTGACATGTTGTTATCCTCATTTTATTTTATTTTTATTTTTATTTATTTATTTTTTTGAGACGGAGTCTCGCTGTCTCCCAGGCTGGAGTGCAGTGGCACCATCTCAGCTCACTGCAAGCTCCGCCTCCCGGGTTCACGCCATTCTCCTGCCTCAGCCCCCCAAGTAGCTGGGACTACAGGCGCCCGCCACCACGCTTAGCTAATTTTTTGTATTTCAGTAGAGATGGGGTTTCACCATGTTGGTCAGGATGGTCTTGATCTCTTGACCTCATGATCTGCCTGCCTCAGCCTCCCAAGGTGCTGGGATTACAGGTGTGAGCCACCGCACCTGGCCTATCTCTATTTTAAATGACAACAAAACAAAACAAAACAAAAAAAACCCAACCTATGTTCCAGTTATGAGGGAAATCTTTAATGATCTGAAGTGTGATGGCCAGTCTATGGCAAGTAAGAGGTAGGAAGGAGACTTAAATCTAGGTTTTCTGATTCTGGTTCAGTGCTCATTCTGTGGTCTTTCTGAGAAAGGAATGTTGGAACTACTTTGGAGGAAGACATCTCCAGGAATGGAACACCTATTCAATACTGACAGAGGAGGAGCACTGCCATCTTGGACAAGCACCTCATCCTGAAGTTCACCTTAATCAAAAACCACCTAAATCCAAAGGACATCAGCCTAATGGCCAAGGTCAGCATGACCATAAACCACAAATAACATCTCTGACCAGAAACATTCCAAACTCCTCCCCAACCAGACGCATGCTAGCCCCGAGATAGTCTCCCTCTGGCTGGAAAGATGTCAGCCCCAAGATAACCTCCCCTCCATCCAGAGAAATTCCAACCCCCCATAAACTTCTCCCCCACACAGAAACATTCCAAGCTTGTGATAGGCCCACTCACCCTAAAACCAATATATACTCTTAGTCTGTAAGAGAAAGCTCTCCTGACCAAAATCGGCCAGAAGCCCCTCTCAGGTTTATTTTCTTTAAAATAAATCTGTTTTTAACCATTGAGCCGCATTTTGTGCTTCTTTCCTCTTTCTTTAACTCTTACAAACTCTTTGTAAGATTTGCACTTACTTTGCACAAACTCTTACAACTCTTAGGGTTAGGGTGCAAATTAAATATAACTCAAAGATGCCCTTTAAGAAATAGTTCTATGCAAAGTAGAATGGAAATGTTAAAGCAACCACACCAAAATTCAGTCCTAAGACAGAAACAACTATTTTATATTAATGTCAGCATGCACCCAGTTTAGTACTTGCTCAGAAAATGTCTGTGGCATGGATGAGTGGATGCATGGATGGATGGATAGCTGAGCCCGCTACATACAGAGTTTTCTGCTGGCAGCCCCAAGACAGGGTGCCACTGTGATCCACATTTTACAAGCACAGACTGAGGATCCTGCTGAGGCATTGCTTGCTGTTGGAAGAGAAAATGCCCAGTTTGGGCCAGGCTGCTAGGAGCCCATGAAGTAATCCCTCATTTACCCAGCTGGATTTTGGAGCCTACTCTAGATGTTGATTGGTTCCACATGGCTGGCCAAAGATTTGAATCTATTTGTTCAGCTTCTCTCGTTTCCTCTTGTCCCCTTTCAGGCTAAGAAAGATATCCTCCATTGCCCAACATTGTCTTTGGTGGAGAAGAAGGAGAGAGAGGGGGACAAGGTTACAGGATGCTACCCATTTTTTCCTGGAAATATTTATACTAGCTACATACCCAGTACCTCAAAGCCAGAACCCACCTGGACAAGAACTTGCCTTGTGAAAATGGCCCGTATTCAAAGTCTAATAGCCTTGTGCTAAGCCCTAATTTTTTAAAGAAGATACTGTTAATATACCTATTTTTGCTTTTCATATTTTAAATAAGTGTAACATCTAGGACTAGACCATAAAAACTGGAGTTAATAGGAGAGCTGAGGCTGGGCACGGTGGCTTACACCTGTAATCCCAGCACTTTGGGAGGCCAAGGCGGGCGGATCACGAGGTCAGGAGTTCGAGACTAGCCTGACCAACATGGTGAAACCCCGTCTCTACTAAAAATACAAAAATTAGCCAGGCATGGTGGCACGCGCCTGTAATCCCAGCTACTCAGGAGGTTGAGGTAGGAGAATTCCTTGAACCCAGGAGGCGCAGGTTGCAGTGAGCTGAGATGGCGTCACTGTACTCCAGCCTGGGTGACAGAGTGACACTAAATCTCAAAAAAAAAAAAAAGAGAGAGAGAGCTTGGAATCAGACCGTCCAGTGGTTCTTAAAATGTATTTCATGAAGCCCCAATGAGGGGGAATGTCAAGGATTGTGGAACAGGTGGGTTCTGGGTGCCCCCCAAAGACAGCTATACTTGTATCATTTTATATACTGGGCTTCCATATAAGACTTTGTTTTAATTAAGGCTTCAGGCTCTAGAAAAGGTTTGAAGACCACGGGTCGAGTTCAAACACCTCATTTTAGCCCCAGAGAAGTTAAAAAACGGTATTTGTGCATCTCAGACTCTTTGGGGACATGTGCTTCAAGGTATCCATAATAACGGGACTGCATTTGACACTTTGGATTCCTTCACCTTCCTGAGCCAGAGAAGTTAGAGAAATAACTTCTCACGGGTAAGGTGAAGGTTATGACATCCTCTCTAATGAATGAATCAGAAGCAATGTGTATGAAATTATCTCAGTAGAGTAAGGAATCAAGAAGATTACTTCTTTTGAGAAATTTGTTAGTGAGCTGAATGTGGCTGTAGCCTGGGAAACCTCAGATGTGTTTCTTGTAGGTTCATGAAAGAGAAGAGGAGTTATAGTGGCCTGCTCTAAAATGTATGTAGGCTCACACAGGAGCTATCTACATCTCCTTGTTTTTCACGGGGGGAGCTCCTTTGCAGCTCTTTGTCTTGGTGTTGACTAGTGGCAGTGGTCCATCTCAACTGCCTCTGACCAATCTGAGCTGGGAAAGGGACATACTGAATTGATTTCTTAGAAAAATTGAGAACTTGACAACCCTAAGGAGGAGGCAGAAAGCACCTTGGGCTGGTCAGTAATTTAGTGTATCACATTTCAAGGAAAATCATTGGGTCTTTGTTCATTCAATTTCCACATGGCAAGGGAGACAGATTAGATGTTTCTGGTGTCCCTTCCAGCAGAGATCTTCTGTGCACACAGCAAGGTGTGGTAGCTAAGAACATGGATTTTGGAGCCAGACGGCCTCCATTTCAATACTAGCTGTGTGACTTTGAGGAAATTACTTAGGTCTCTGTGACTTGATTTCTCTATCCATATAATGGGAATAATAATGATAAGAATAATATTACATACTTCATAGCATTGTTGTAAGGATTGAACGAGTTAATATATGTACCATGCTTAGAACAGGGCCTAGTGCGTGGAAGAGCTAGAGGAGGGTTTGCAATGCTGTGCATTTTTAGGAGCTGTTCAGGGCCACGCTGATCCTCCCCTCCCCTCCCCTCCCTCCCTCTCTTTCTTTTCTTTCTTTCTTTTTCTTTTTTTTTTTTTGACAGAGTCTTACTCTGTCGCCCAGGCTGGAGTGCAGTGGTGCCATCTCAACTCACTGCAACCTCTGCCTCCTTGGTTCAAGCTTCTGCCTCAGCCTCCCGAGTAGCTGAGACCACAGGTGTGTGCCACCATGCCTGGCTACTTTTTTTGTATTTTTAGTAAAGATGGGGTTTCACCATGTTGGCCAGGCTGGTCTCGAACTCCTGACCTCAGGTGATCCACCCACCTTGGCCTCCCAAAGTGCTGGAATTACAGGCATGAGCCACCATGCCTGGCACACTGGTCCTTTTCAAATCCCTTTCAAGAAGCTAGTCTTTCCCATTCTGATGTATGTGTTTCTGTAGGCACCTCTGAACCTGAGGGGTCCTGGTGTGTGTCCTGCGTGATCCTATTGCTCTGGGTTGTCTGCTCGAGGAAGGTTTTTGTGAATGGGCTAAGGGTTCCCTGGGAGCCCAGGCATGGGTGTCTCTGGGGGCTAATGTCTCTCTTGTCTGTGCTGATTGTGTAAGCTGCTCTTTCACTGGCCTTTCAGTGAAAAATCTCTTCCAAGCCATTTCTACTCACAGCTACTTTCTTTTGGAAGTAGTAGGGTAATAGCCCAAAGCTATAAAAGAAGGTGCAGCATTTATCAATTGATTGATTAACCAATCAGTCAACGTGTATTTGTGTGGTGTTTTCTATGTGTTTAACACCATGCTAACTGCTCCCTGGAGAAATAAAAGAAATGTAAGACAAGGTCTTGAACTTCAAGTTAGGATCCCAAAATGATTAAATGGGAAATGATTATAAAACACCTACTAAATTTAGATGTAGAGAATAAAGTCTTCCAAGGAGAATTTCTGTAGCTGCAAATGACATTTCCTGGCCCCAGGAAATGAGTGAGGTGGTCCAGTCTAGGCCCCTTATTCTATTATTTTCTGATGTGGGAGGCAATAAGAAATGACCTATGTCACATGAAAGTGCCACAAGGGAAGGAGTAATATTGAGGAGATTTATCTGGCAACGTGTGTGGAAGATGGAATGGTATCAGGGAGACCAGTTGGCTGCTGCCAAAGTTCAAGTCTGCATATATGAAGAATATAGAAAGAAAAAGACACACAGCTGTGAATATGAAGTCAGAAGGGTATATCCAAGAGACAGCAACAGCAGTATTGTATTAGTCCATTCTCACACTGCTGTAAAGAAATACCTGAGACCGGGTAATTTATAAAGAAAAGAGGATTAATTGGCTCATGGTTCCACAGGCTGTACAGGAAGCATGGCTGGGGAGGCCTTAGGAAACTTGCAATCATGGTGGAAGGCAAAAGGGAAGCAGGCACATCCTACACGGCTAAAGCAGGAGGAAAAGAGCAATGAAGAAGGTGCTGCACACTTTTTTTTTTTTAAGACAGAGTCTCGCTCTGTCACCAGGCTGGAGTGCAGTGGCAAGATCTCGGCTTACTGTAATCTCTGCCTCCTGGGTTCAAGTGATTCTCCTGCCTCAGCCTCCTGGGGAGCTGGGACTACAGGCGCCCACAACCATGCCCAGCTAATTTTTGTATTTTTAGTAGAGACAGGGTTTCACCATGTTGGCTAGGATGGTCTCGATCTCTTGACCTCGTGATCCACCTGCCTCAGCCTCCCAAAGTGCTGGGATTACAGGCGTGAGCCACCTCGCCTGGCTGCTGCACACTTTTGTTTTTGTTTTTGTCTTTTGAGACCGAGTTTCACTCTTGTTGCCCAGGCTGGAAGGCAATGGCGCCATCTCGGCTCACCACAACCTCTGCCTCCCAGATTCAAGTGATTCTCCTGCCTCAGCCTCCTGAGTAGCTGGGATTACAGGTATGTGCCACCACGCCTGGCGAATTTTTGTTTGTTTGTTTGTTTGTTTTTTGTTTTTTCAGTAGAGATGGAGTTTCTCCACGTTGGTCAGGCTGGTCTCGAACTCCCGACCTCAGGTAACCCACCCACCTCAGGCTCACAAAGTGTTGGGATTACAGGCATGAGTCACTGTGCCCAGCCCACTGCACACTTTTAAACATCCAGATCTCATGAGAACTCACTCACTATCACGAGAGTAGCAAGGGGGAGATCCTCCTCCATGGTCCAATTACTCACCAGCCCCCTCCTCCAACACTGAGGATTATAATTCAACATGAAATTTGGTGGGGAGGGGAGGACACAAATCCAAACCATATCAAGTAGCTAGACAGAGACAGATAGAATACAGGCAAAAGCAAGTCTAGAGGTGAAGGTTCTGGCAGTTTGGGTGTAGTGGTAAGAGGAACAGGAAGAGTCAAAGATGATGCTAAGGTTTTCAGGAAATAAATGAAACCTCAGCCTCTTCCACAAAGACAGTAGAGTGTAGTGGACAGAGACACTGGCTTTGTCATCCGATCAACTTGGGATTGAGTTTGACTCTACCTTTGACTAACTGAATGACCTTGTCAAGTTTTGAAACTTCTGTGAGCTTCAGTTTCCCCATCTGTAAAATGAGGATACTAGTCCCTGCTTTACAGCATTATTGTAAAGCTAGAATGAGGTAACACATAAAGGCATTGACACTAGCCTTTGCGCATGGCGAGTGCTCTGTCAATGTTAGCTTTTTTATTAGTCCATATCAACTGAGATGAACTGAGCCCCTACCTAGTGTCACACACTATGATAAGTGTAAGGATTTAGAGAGGATACAGGAAGGGGCTCTGTCTTGATGACACCCACAGATAGATATTATGTCCTATGCAGGGAGAATTGTCCCATGTCTCCTTGAGGCTTCTCCAGATGAACTAAAATGGCATGTCTCTGCAGTGGGCCAAGGAAGAGCTGTGGAGTTATACATTTGTGTTTCCCCTTGTGCTCTATTTGTGCCTCATCATGAAGGGACCAAGTTCTTATCAGAAATATAGACCAGGCATCCTGCAGACCTACCTACAGTCCTGGCCAGTAATGTCGCCAGCCCTATTCACCGCCTTCAAAGACACCATTTTTCTCCTTTTATCCCCTCTTCTTCCGGCTTAACCAAAGCAATGACCCCAGAAACAATAGACATTTGTCTACATTGAATAGACATTGAGTATGCCTTTAAAGTAACCCCTTCCCTTTAAATATGAGTGTAATTTTAGGATGATTCTTATGTCTGCAATTTGTCTATGCCTACTGATGTGCACCTGAATTTGTCTTCTATGGGAAGGAAATTTAGAAGTTCTAAGCAAACACTGAGATCACCTTGTTCTTCACTATTCTCTGCCTTACACATCCATATCAATCCCTCCACATCCCTTGTTGATCACAGGTGGTCTGACCCAGAGAAGAAACACAGAGAACATTTGCTTCCTCATGGAGACCATCTGTTCTTGGACCTAGAGCCACTGAAAGAAGGAAGCTGGACCATGAGAACTTCCCCAGGTATCTGGGCCAAGCCACTTTCTCTAGGGAATCAGAGGAAGACTCACCTTCTCCCTCCTCTAAGAGGGTGCCCTGCCAGCGGAAATTTTCTGGATCATTAGAGAGATTTTAGGTAGGTCAACTCTATTGGTTTTGTAAAGATAGAAAAGCAGACAAGGAATGGGTCTCTGGAACAGACTCACCGCGAATGCAACACAGGCTATGGGGAATGAATGTTTTTAGGTGACAGGGAGTTGCAGGGCAAGGGAGAAAACATCTATAGGTTGAGATCCTTGATTTTAACATGCAAAGAATTTTTTTCAGGTCAAGAAATTGTTGCAGGAGTATTTGTAGTGGGCCTAATATCTGGACTTTGGTAGTTTCTTATTCCTTTTTCCTAATGATGATCAAATGAGAACATTCTGGGAATTGATACTTTCTCCCCATCACATTCTTGTTAATTGGTTCCATTTCAACTGATAGCCTCTTTTGTATGGTACATAGATCCTTGACATCTGTGAGGACTGATGATGTCCAGAGACATTCACAAGTCTTCAAGTTCATGAGTGCAGAAACATTTGTACAAGTTCCTGGCTTGCTCCCAAACCACATGTTTCTTATACATTGCCTCATACCATAGGTTACCCACCTTTTCAACTTGAACTGTGGTTCAATCTATCACATTATGGTGATTTTTCTTTTCCCCACACATAAACCAGTTTTGATTAAACAACGAAAACAAAATACGCTATAAAAGTTCCTGCAAAGCCAGCAATAAATGAAGAGCCACAGCGGCAAAAGAAGCTGGGTTGGTGCGGGGTCAGTAGGGCTTCCTCCCTAAGAGAATCTCTTTCACACACCACTTCCCAGAGGCGCAAAGTTCAAATCCAGGCCTGTACATGGGACAGATGACTGTGGGACATGGGCCTTCAAAGTTATTCAGGAATAGCCTAAATTGTGAATTTAGGTCTGGGAGTGCCTCAGGCTTCCTCTGGGTCCAAACTTCATTCTTGGGCCCCTGATCCTCTCCCTCCTCCCACCCTTCCCTCTCCACCCTCTGTTAGGCCCCAATGTCTGCTGTTCCCTTCTATGTGCCTATGTGTTCTCAAGGTAGATATAATTTTATACTAGCTCTTTGAAATTGATTATCTGGGATATGGATCACCTGGCATCATTCAGAACTAGCCCCTAAAACACTCTAGACTGTTTTTTTTTTTTTTTGAGACAGGGTTTCACTCTGTTGCCCAGGCTGGAGTGCAATGGCACAATCTTGGCTCACTGCAACCTGTATCTCCCGGGTTCAAGCAATTCTCCTGCCTCAGCCTCCCAAGTAGTTGGGATTACAGGTGCACATCACCACGCCAGGCTAATTTTTGTAATTTTAGTAGAGACAGGGTTTTGCCATGTTGGCCAGGCTGGTCTTGAACTCCTGACCTCAAGTGATCCGCCCGCCTCGGCCTCCCAAAGCGCTGGGATTACAGGTGTGAGCCACAGCACCTAGCCCACTCTAGACTTTTCTTCCTAAGTGTGCACATTCCCAGCTAAACGTGATTGCAGGTTATTGACACATCTAACACAATAGGCTACCAAGGAGTGTGGGAAAGCCAGATTCAGATACCTTCACTGCAGTTCTTCAGGGCAAAGAAGTCCACTGCAGACAAGCTGCGGTTTCCACTGGAGATGTATTCCAGGGCCACTCGAAATGGGTTGTCTGGGCGCCCGATTCTTCCCTGTAGCACTGTCCAACTGGTTGCATTGGAAAGCAGGGGAGAAAAGCATAGAGAAACAGTTATGAAAATTAGGCCTAACATGTGGACAGGGTCGTGTCCTTGCAGGGACTTCAGGGCTCACATTCTTCATGGGCACCAAGAGATGGGACTCTAAGTGGCACTGAGGACAGTGATTCTGACAGCAACATGCAAATACTTATTTTCTTTTAGTCCAGCAAACTTAAGAGATCCAATTCGCAAACCCAGTCTCACCACTGGCATTTCTTTTGTCATATTCTGTTTAAGGCAAATGCAGCTCTTTGGACTATTTCAGTAGCGAGTATCACAAGAAAGAATACATATACTTGAGAAAACCTGCCAGCAGACTCAAGGAAATGTCTTCAAAACACGTATCACTCTATTCAAAATTATCTCTAGAAAGAATGATTGGTTTTCAGAATTTTATCTGATAGAAAGTTTCGGAACCCTCAGGTTTGTTCTACAGTTGCTTAAGATGGAAGCTAGTAAGAGCTGTTTATTTACTGCAGGAAAATTAAAGTGCACCGAAGCATGTATTTTGGGGTAAAAGGTACCTAAGATTGACGGGGACTTTGCAAAAGGTGCAAACAGAAAAAGACGGAAGCAGGTGAAATGGTGAGCTCCGCACCCACCTATAATCAAGGATACTGACACTGTCAGAGAATAGAGAATAAATTAAATGAACACTTTTACACCTTGCTCATGCTAGTAACCTCTTGAAATAGCCTCCTGTCACTGATTGGACCATCAAATTTACTTTCCAGCATTGATTCATAAATGTCTGCGAGTGTGTGTGTGTGTGTGTGTGTGTGTGTGTGTGTGTATTTATTTACCTACTTATTTTGAGTGGTTTGTGTGGAAAATAAAAATTACCTAGATTATTTCATATTTTCTTTCCTTAAAAACAATTTTATTGAGGTATAATTGATGTATAATAAATTACACGTACAAAAACTGTCACTTTGGGAGGCCAAGGTGGGCGGATCACGAGGTCAAGAGATTGAGACCATCCTGCCCAACATGGTGAAACCCTGTTTCTACTAAAAATACAAAAATTAGCTGGGTGTGGTGGCGCGCACCTGCAGTCCCAGCTACTAGGGAGGCTGAGGCAGGAGAATCACTTGAACCAGGGAGGTGGAAGTTGCAGTGAGCAGGGATCGCCACTGCATTCTAGCCTGGCGATACAGACTCTGTCTCAAAAAAAAAAAAAAAAAAGTGTATGATTTGATGGTGGGTTTTGGCTTATTTATACATCTATGAAATCATCACAATATTTCACATTTTTTTTTTACCAGTAGGTTGGGCTTTGGTATGGCAGTACAAATGGTAAAGGATTAAGGGAAAAACTAGCTTTCCAATAAATAAATTTTTTAAACATTTCCACCCCCTAAATATAAAGTGATGCTCACTGTAAAAAATAAAAAGCATTGAAAATCCAACGATTCAGAAAGGCTGATAATGGAAAGTAAAAGTCACCTAGAATACCATTGTCCAGCAATAACCATAGTCACCACCTAAGGGAACAACATATCAGGTTTTTTTTTTTGTCTGTCTTGAGACAGGGTCTTGCCGTATTGTCCAGGCTGGAGTGCAGTGGTGTGATCACAGCTCACTGTAGGCTTGACCTCCCCAGGCTTAGGTGATCCTCCTACCTCAGCCTCCTGAGTAGTTGGGACTACAGCTGTGAGCCACCACACCTGGATAATTTTTGTATTTTTTTTGTAGAGACAGGGTCTCACTGTGTTACCCAGGCTGGTCTCCAATTCCTGGATTCAAGCCATCCACCTGCCTCAGCCTCCCAAAGTGCTGAGATTGCAGGTGTGAGCCACTGCATCAAGCCCAACCTGTCCATTTTAATCCATTTTAATTTTTCATGAATGAGACCATAGTACATGTACTCTGTGATTGCACTTGCTCACTTGATGGTATGTCACAAGACAATATAGATTACATTATCATTTTAATGATTGCATTTTTAATGACTTGTGCATTGCTTCTGATTTTTTCTTGATCACGATTATGCCAAAGCTAACTCTGTGTACTTATCTAAATACGGCCTAAGGACAAATTCCTAGAATCAGAGTCGAAGTGTGTGCACATTTAGGCATATTGTCAATCCTCCCACAGTGAATCAGGGGCCCATTTCTGCACGCGCTTGCTAACACTAATTCCCACCAAATCTTTTCTGCCTTTGCTAACTTTTGGTGATGAAGGCATTGCCTAAGACAATCCACCATCTCTTTCAGTGCAGTGCTCCTGGCTGGTAGCTTTATGTCTCTGGTCTCTGGCATGCAGTGGGTGTCTGCTGAATGAAAGAGGTAGTCTTCTTCCCTATCTTTGCTCTCTGTGGTTAATTCAGATCACTGAAGCCAATTCTTCAACCGTTTAATAAAAGTGTATTGAGTTTCCCCACAATAGATGCTGTAGAAGGGATTATTGCTACTGTAAAGTTTGTTCTCTGTTACTGTACCCAGCAGGATTTCTATCCACAATAAAACTGGTGTAATTGAAGGAAAAGGAGGCCTTTCGGTTTAAATGAGGGACTGTCAAAGAAAGCAATATTTGAAAAGAACATGTAAACAAGGGGTTCTTAAGGAGACAAACAAAAAGACAAAAAGAGCAGAATTTGTCTTGTTCTTCTGAAAAATAAAGGACCTATTTTTGAGGAAAGATAGTGGTGAAAGGCAGGAGTATTCATATTCTGCCAAAATCATAGCTCTCTGCTCTGAGGAATGATGGATTTTAATTCCAGGTACACAGTGGCCCTTGACAACGATTTCCATTTCTATATTGGCACTAGCCCTCTGGATAAATGTGTCAAGAGTTTTAGGAATTAGTTTCTGAGTTACCGATGTAATAACTTTTGTCTGAAATTCTCTGGCCTCCCATAGTTTACTGCTGCAACTTTAATAACTTTCAGAGCAGTTGCAAAACATGTATTTTATATCCAGGGAAGTTGGGACTAGAAAAGGGCAAGCTTATACCTAGGGTCAGATTTGTTTAAGAGACCGCCAAAAACCCAGTGAAAAACAAATCTAAACTCTCTTCTTGGTCTACCTCCATTTTCTTTGCTTACACCCAAGTGGTCACAGATGAGCCTATTAGGGTCTTGCTTTTGTCCCTTCGGCTGGTGGCAATTCTACTTAGGCTTGCAGAAGGGAAGGTTATGTTCTGATCTAGAGCCTCCTGGAGACAAACGTACAGCTGATTCCATGTGTTGGGGATTTGTGACTGTCTTATCACTGGTGCTTCCATCAATCAATGTGACAGTGTGGGGTGTCCATCTGGACTTTAGGAAGCCAGAGGACTGTATGGACAGCTTGTCACAATCCATTATCTTCCCCGTGTCTCTCTGGAGCTCTCCGGTTCCAGTTCTGGCTCTGCCCCTCATTTGCCTGATGACTTTGAATAAGGAACTTCTCTCCAAAAATGCCTGAAATGTTGGATGTTTTCTGATCAATTGTATTCTGCCTCCAACTTTGCATGAATTTTTTCAGAAAAACATGGACCACCCATTTTTGCAGAGTGCCTATATTATAATGAGTACGTTAGAGTCCATCAAAAAAGGCAGGAGGGTTGGCTTGTGAATATCAAGGTCCATTTCTGACCTACAGGCTAGAAGGGATATACAGAAAGGCCACTGAATTGGGAGCTGAGTCCTGGATTCCGGTCGTGGATTTGCGTGGGCTTGGGCAAGTTCCTGCACCTCTTTGGATTTTAGTTTCCTCATTAGCAAAATGCAGGCATTGAATTAAAAGTTCCCTAAGGGCCCTTATTGATCTGATGTCTGTACTTCCCTAGCTGATTGCAGAAGTCCTAGTAACAAAACATTTTATGAAAGCCCTGGAATCTCCAATGGACAAATAATATCCCACAGAGGTGGTAGGAAAATGATTAATCACAGAATCACAGATTTATTTCTGCAGAAAGACTCAGTTTCACCCTCCTTGGAGAAGTGAAGACTTGCTCAAGGTCACACATTGAGTTACCTGCAGACTTAAGATTAAAATAAAGCATATTATTGCTCCAAGACTGCAAGCACAAGAGACAATGCAACCTATAGATCAGTCTATACAATCAATTGCATTTCATTTCCCTAAAATCTCAGAGACAGAGAAGAATATTTCTACTTGGCATTGCTGGAGGGATCATCAATTTGGGTTTTCAGGATAGACACACCAGCCAGATAGTGAAATACATTGTCAGAAAAATCTACAAAAAAACCATAAGAAGCTCTGACATGGAAACAAAAAGAATTTCTAAGGCTCCCACGGCTCCTTACCAGCTTAGCTCTATATGTTTAAAGAAAACTGTCTGGCACATCTGATACAAGGCAAGCCGCTGATGAGATTGAAAGGTTGGCAGCTGTGACTCAAGAGGGCAAAGGCACCAAGTTATTTTAAGCCCAGAATGAAGGGACACTTTATGACAACATGTGAGGACCATTAGTGGCAGTTGACAAGACAGGGAACATGTCATACTTTGCTTCTGTGCAATATCCCGATGGGCATCATGTTGACATAGGGCTGGCTCCCTTAAGTGAGCCCTCAAACCCTCCACACTTTTCAAAGGAATGCCTTTCTGAGATGGTTTTAGCTGCTGCAGTGTAGCAAGGCAAGGCCTAGATTCAGCTCTCAGCTCCACCATCCACCACCCTAAGCCACGACCTTAGGCAAATGATTTAACTCCTCTGAGCTCCAGTTTCCCTATTTTTAAGATGGAGGTCATAATGCCTAACTTGCTGGATTGTTGTAAGGATTTTTGAGAAGGATGTATGCAGAGTAATAATTCTTAGCACACAGTAGGAGCTCCATAAGTGGAGCTATTCCTATGGAAACCACTGCTTTCTTCATAGGATGACACTGGTCCTTGCAAATATCTGCATCTCAATTCATTTATGAGAGTCAAAGGAGAAAGGAATATAGTAAAAGAGGGTGAGAAAGGTATTGCAATTTATGAATAGCAGCCATCACATTTGTTTAAATAAAGAAAAACTTGGTTAAATGCATCTTTATATGTTAAATACAACCCCAAGAAGTTATGTTAGAACATCCCTGCAACAAGATGTATTAGGATTTGACTATGATAGCAGATCACCACTCCTCTCAGAATCCTCCAAAGGCCTCCACCTCACTTAGAGTAAAACCTTCTTCTTTACCTTTGCATCTTCCTGTAGGACATGAAAAGATGTTTTGTGTGTAGTTCTTGGTTAGCATTTGTTGAGTCGCATTCCATTTCTCAGATATTTACTGGTGCATTGTTGCACACCAGCTAAAGTATTGGATGCTCTAGGGATGCGAAGTGTTTAGGATTTAGCCTTGTTCTCAAGGAGCTTACAGACTGGTGAGAAAGAATAAACATATGTACCAAGATTTTTAGTGAATGGTAGCATACAAGAGGCGAGTGAGAGGTATAGGCACCGTATGCTATTGAAGCAGAGGCCAAAGTGATGTCTCCAAATGGGTGGTCAGGATAGGAGTATCTTGAGGATGGGTTGTGAAGAGGGGTCAGGAATTAGGAAAAGGGCAACGCAGAAATGCAGCAAGAGAGACTGGCATGAGCACATGAGCAGAGGCCACATAGACAGTGTGTGTTTGGAGAACAGGTGGTCCAATCTTGAGGGTGCCAATGTTTTTCACTGGCCTCTACAGGAAGGATGACTTCTGTGTCTTGCCTTCCCACCTCCTTAATGCCAGAATGGTGGATCATTCATCACATGTCTCCAATGCCTTATACATCGTAGACACTCAAAAAATATTTGTTGGCTGAGAGGACAAATGAACATATTTCTGTTAAATCAGACAAGTTTCTGACACTCTTGGTCAAAATTTATATTGCAGTGGAGCTGAGTTAATCCAAACATTCGTGTCAATTCATGAACACTAGCTGTCATCTATTCACATGATAATGATGCCTTCCCTGTTAGGAGAAATGCAAAGACCGGGGAACTTTGGTGGTTGCATTATTACTGCATAGCTCATCACATAACTCTTGGCCTCCATTTGCCAAGAGTGAATCAGAAGGAACCAGAGAATTATGTAATTGAGACCTGGAGGATACCTGAGTTCTCAACTATGACAGTTACCATCTGTTGCATAAATGTTCTCTCTAATGCAGGTCGGGCTTGGACCAAGTCAATATGAATACTACCTACAGCAGCATTAATAATATGACCGACAAGAGTTAAAACTTATTAAAGGCCTACTATATGCACTGCTTATAACTGAGTTTTAAATGCAGGTTGGCATGCCTCTATAATCTTTAGAACACCATTTTTTTCTGCCATTTAAGCTCCTTGAGGTTAGAAACTGTTTTTCCGAGGCTTTATTTCTTTTTCTGGCTCTGATGAACATGGCTGGGGACCAGAAGCTATAAGATGTGGCCATCCTCATGTCCTGTGCTGGTCATGAGCGCCAAGTCATTCAGATGGTGACTGAGCTCCTAGCTGGGATGGCCAAACTCACGGGTGAGATCAACAATGACAAAAGCCACATAAATTAGATAACCAGCCAAGTTCCTGTCACATAGAACACAGCCACGTGATGATGATTATTATCAAGCATAACCCTGTCAAGACTCAGGCCACACTGCTGGCATTCCTCCACATGTGTCTTTGCTAAGAATCTCTCTTGACAAGTGTCTGGACAAGGTGTGAAGGTGTGAAGATTTGTTAGAAACAAAGAACTGAGCCTGTGGGAGTTTGTCTGGATCAATACAGAAAGAAAGGAAAAAAAAAAATAATTGAACCTCTTTCTCTAATCTTATCCTACAGGAAAAAAAACACATAACTTTCAAGTTTTTCTTAAAATATACTTTGTAGTAACTCTGTAGCAAATATAAACCATTCAGCACAATTTTTTACTGTTTCCATTAAATCAGGCTGCATTTAAAGCATTTTTATGGGAGAGAGCAGGGAAAAAATGCTAGATCAATGTAAATTTTAGTGTGAAGTCCTTTGCTGCTTATTAATTTTCTGTAATAATAATTACACATGGCGTATGGCATGGAGTCTTTTATCCAAGTAGCCTTGGCTTTGTTATTCACTTGCCCTTCATACTTTCCCACAAGTTAGATGAATGTGCTCTGAAGAGGATCAGCTGTGATAGGAAGAGGTTTCAGGTTGAGAGAGGATCTGGCTCCCAGTGGCACAGCGTGGAGAAGAGCTGCTCTGAGGCTAAGGGGGCTCAAGGCTCTGTAGGAGGGGCCAAGGCAGGGATGGGTTCCCTGGGGCTGCAGGTCTGCTTGTTGAGACCTTAACATTGTAAGCTGTAAAGCAGTTTTCATTTCATCAGAGATGTTATGTGGGTGACTGGGGTAGAGGCATAGAAGATGTTCCAAATTGCATTTCCTTAATTATTTTCTCATGTTTTGGAACAAAGACAACATAAATGGTCCTGAGCTCCTTTTCCTAGCCTCTTTTTTTTTGGGGGGGGGTGGGGCAGGGTGTGGAATGTCACTCTATCACCCAGGCTGGAGTGCAGTGGCACCATCTTGGCTCACTGCAACCTCTGCCTCCTGGCTCAAGGGATTCTCATGCCTCAACCTCCCAAGTAGCTGAGATTACAGGTGTGCGCCATCATGCCCAGCTAATTTTTGTATTTTTAGTCAAGATGGGGTTTCCCCATGTTGGCCAGGTTGGTCTTGAACTTCTGACCTCAGGTGATCCGCCCACCTTGGCCTCCCAAAGTGCCTCCTTTGGGGTTACAAGCATGAGCCACCGCACTCGGCCTCCTAGCTTCTTTTGAGGTTCTTCTAACTTCCCCTTTTTTTCTCTCCTCCCTCGTTCCCTCCCTCCCTGTCTCCCTCCTCTCTTTCTTGCTTCTATTCCTCCCTCCCTTTTCCTTTCCTTCTTTCAAGAGAAATATAATAATTAAGCAGCCAGACTTTTATTGGCTGTGTGACCTCAGGCCCCTGGACCTCCTGCTCTCATCACTTGAGTTCCACGGCTACTGAGAGTTTTATAGTCTCAATTCTGCCTTTTATTGGCTGTGTGACCTTGGGCCAGCTACCTAACCTAAACTCTCTGTGCCTGAATTTTGTGATTAAGAAGTGGGAATAATAATTGACTCATAAAGGGGTGTTGTGAAGATCACATGGGTTGAGACATGTGGGCATGTAGTTAGCACTCAATAAGCATTAGCGGATACTGTTGTTATTATTATGCTAGTGTTTCCTTTCTTTCCTAAATCCAGTGTGGCTGATGATCTTATAAGAAGGTGAAATAAGAGATTGACTGTGTGGTGGGATTTGGGGGTTTTGGAGAAGAGCCTCCCATTCCAGACGTAAAGGTTTCAGGACTCCTTCCATTAAATATGAAAATCTTACTTAATTTTCCTAACAAATGCATGAAACATATCATCATCCCGATTTTATAAGAGAGAAAATGGAGGCTCAGAGAGCTGACACAGCTGGTTCATGTAGTAAGTACCAGGAGGCAATGTGAACCCAAGGCTATCTTCAAAACTCTGGCACTTCCTACTATAATGCACATAGGTTTAGATGTATGCCAAATGCAAGTAACTCATTTTTTAGAAGAGCTTTTGGTGGGTCAGAGGTGGGTTGTGCTTGAAGAACAGCATACTAGTAAACGGTGCATCCTGCAGATATTTTGGACCCTTTCAGTGTTGCCTCAGGCTACCCTATTCCTTATCTACTCGACCTCTGCATCTTCAGAATATGGATTGGAATATGCAGGCTTGTGGGGGGCTGATGTCCACCCTGGCCCTGGCTGAGCATTTTTTCTCATTCTGTATACCAGGCGAGAAAGTAGGAGATGAAGAGTCTACCTCTACAGACTTAGCCTTGAAATCACTGCAATCGGGATGGGGAGGAGTAGACTGATCATAGCCACAGTTGTAAGAAAAACATAGTAGTAGAAGTGTTCTTAACTGGCCTTCGTGTGACTAATTTGCTTGCTAGATTAGCACAAGCTCTACATTTTACATGCTGTGAAATACGCTGTGCCCTCTGAATGTTCAAGGTTGCTGAGTGGTCAAGGTTACTGAGTGTTAAAGGTCACTGAATGTTCAAAGTTACTGAGGTTCAATGTTCAAGGTTACTGAGTATTTAAGGTTACTGTGCTTAAAGTCACTCAAAGTTCAAGGTTACTGAATGTTCAAGGTCACTGAATGCTCAAGGTCACTGAGTGTCCAAGATTACTGAATGTTCAGGGTCATTGCATGCTCAAGGTCACTGGTGTTC
Source organism: Nomascus leucogenys (assembly GCF_006542625.1). NCBI lineage: Eukaryota > Metazoa > Chordata > Mammalia > Primates > Hylobatidae > Nomascus > Nomascus leucogenys. The sequence continues at coordinate 57,317,739 of NC_044399.1, read as the reverse complement.
AAGGTCACTGAATGTTCAAGGTCACTGAATGCCTAAGGTTACTGAGTGTTCAAGGTTATTCTTTAGTAACCCCTAGACCCCCTACTCCCATCATTTGATTTCCGTACCCACTGAGAGTCAGTTATGCTTATTCTATCAGACTCAGAACATAATACCCAAAAGTATGGCCCCTTGGCATGCTAAGTCCTTTGAAATGAAGGACATTGAAAGGGCCTCAGAAGCAAGTTCTCTCTGACCTTCTCCTCTCCTGTCTCTCGCCCCTCTTTCTCCCTTGAAGTGAGTTGTAGAAACCAGAATTCCTCTTCCCCAAAATCAGTCAGAGGAACTAGCACCCCTTTCCCCTGGAGCAAGCCATAAAACTAGTATGGTTATTCTCTCCCTGCTACTTTGAAGACCTTCATTCCATAGGGATCCTGTTCCACACCCAGGAGGAAGAAATGCTAGACAAGAGGCCAAGGAGAATCTGGACCCACAGGCTTGCTAGGTTTCCCCCTCAGTCTGTCACCACTAGATCATCCCCTATCTGTCCCATCCGCTTCTGCAATGGCTCACTCTTCATCAAACCAAACAAAGACATTCGGTCTTCATTTCTGAAGGCTCTCAAGCAATGTAAAACTTTGATTAAACAAATTTGTTTTGCTTTCCTCTTGCCTTCCTGTCTTTTGTCCTAGGATTGTCCAGAGTGACCCTTGTGATGGGTAAGGAAAAGTGACACACCTTTGTGCCCCTACAGTTTCTAAAACTGTTTATGCCAGCTGTACTCATCAAGTAGATGAAAGAGGCAGGAGAACATCTGAATACTTTGGAAAGACTGGTAGCTGGTGAGTCACTAGAAATAATTACTGTTGAATTAGGTATGAATGGGGCAACAGAAAGATCAGGAAACAAATTTTAAAAATCCGGAAAGCCTCCAGAGAGCTTTCAGATTACTTCAGGAGTATTTTAAAATTATTTTCATTTTAAGGAAACAGAGACTGAACATCATGGATGAGGTGTTATGAATGTGATTTATGAGAAAGACAATGAGGAACTCTAATCAATGGACCACACCACACTAATTTGGCCCTACATCAAGCATTGGTGAATTAACATGCATTTAGAAGGTGCAAATTAAAATAAAACGTTTAAGGATCTAAGTTGATTCCCAAACAACAATTGGTCCCAGTAGTATTGTCTAAGATTGCTCTGGTTTGTATAAAAAATACCTATAAGATGCATCAGTGGTTTTTTCTTCTTTTCAAAGGAAAAAACACTGATTATCCAGACCACAAAAAAAAAAAAAAGAAAGAAAGAAAAAATCAAGTGAGAGAAAACTTCTAATCAAGAGTAGCGACCCTGAGAATCCTGAATTTCCTCTTTCTGTTTCTCTGAATTTTGGATTAGGTCCCATGCAAGCCACCTCCTCCTCTAGCATCTGCTGAGCATCCCTCACCAGGGAGCTGTGCGGAGGGACCCAGCTGAATTCTGAGCAGGGGAAGTGAGAGGAGAGAGAGTGTGGTTGGTGCCGGCATTCCAGGAATCACTTAGAATTAGAGAAGAGACCACAGGAGGGGATCCCAGTGGGGTTTTTCCACTCCACAAACTTGCCAGACAATCTTTCTGGCAGGGTGGGTGGTGAATTTTCTGTGATTAGAGTCCCAGGTGATCATTTTGCCTTGCTAACTCTTTCTGTAAGGAGATGTGGGCACATCACCCACCAGCAGCCAGTGGGAACCTGGAATTTGGTTTCCTAACTCTCTCTTCCTTCCAATAACTTTTTAGCACCATCTGTTCTTTTCAAATACAATCTTTTCTTTCAAGCCAAGTCAATGCAGTAAGTTTTTTTTTTTTTCTTCAATACATCATCCCCGTGGAGAAGGATAAAGACAACATTGAAACTTAAATATGGCCGTTTCTGTGGGATCCCTCCTTCAGTATAGTCTGCCTCCAGCTTGAGGCCTGAGTCTTGAGCGGGGCTGGAGTTGGGGCATTGATCCAGGGCCCTCACTTCAGAGCTCCTGGGATTTCCCAGTCCTAGAAGCATCCTCCCTGCTCATGCTCAAATGATTCCAGCAGCCTGTCCTGTTCCCTAGAGAGGCAGCCTAAATACCACTTAATGCCTGCATGTATTGATTGGTTCAAATGCGAATGCAAGCCTCTGAGCCAAGCAAAATGCTGACACCCAAGCCCAGAGGCTTCATTTCAGCCATAAATCTCTGGCCAAGTCAAGCCACTGTGCTGAAACTTGAAATAAACTGTGGTCCTGTAAGCAAATTCTGGGGCTGGGATAAGTAGTCAGCCAGAAAAGGCTGGAGGGGCCTGGTGAGGTGGGGTAAGAATAGCTCACAGACTTGTATCTGCTGAAGAGGGTCCCCCACCCACACCTTGCTATGCCCTGCCCCTTCACTGGGGTGGTCATGGTTGGGACTCAGAACATGACCCCAAGGTATGGCACCTTAGCATGATGGGGACTTTAAACTGAAGGACACTGGAGGGGCTTCAGAAGCAAGTTCTCTCTGACCCTCTCCTGCCTTTCTATCCCCTGCTCCCCTTTCTCCCCCAAGGCAAGCCATAGAAATGAGAATTGTTGCTCCAACCTTCACCCTGCCTTTCTATATAGAGCTGTCCATAAAGGAATTCTCTGAACTACCTTGTTGGATAGCAGGTCTTAAGACCCTAGTTCCAGAGGGTCCTGCCCTGTACCAGGGAGGAGTGAGGAAGGAGTGCTACACAAGAGACCAAGAAGAATCCAACAGCCAGGCCTTTTTGGGGTCCCTCCTCAGTCTATTAGCCTTAGCTCATACCCTTTTGCACAATCATATTTCTATACAGCTATCTGTTCTTCATTGAACCTAAGCATAAAAACATAAAATTTCCCCTGGGTCTTTGGGTTTTCATTTCTGAAGGCTCCCATGTCATGGAAAACTTTGATTAAATATGTTTGTTTTGCTTTTTCTCTTGTTAACCTGTCTTTTGTTACAGGTGTGTCAGCTGTGGTTGTTGTGATGAGTGAGGAGAGGGATCACACCTTTCCACCTCCACGCTAGAAATGGGAAGGTAATTGTCAGAGGCTTTGATGGATGGTGCTCTGAGCCCTCTTGGTACAAAAAAGGCTCACAAGCCCTCCCACGCTGCTTATACTCCATGGTGGCAAGTATCCTGGATAATAATGTTGTTGCAGACTTGATAGATGTTAAGACTGGTATGAACCTTGGAAATCACTGTGTCTAATCCTCTAATGTGGCAGAAAAGAACTGAGACCCAAGGACACATCCACCTTCAGCCAGAGGAGGGGTCCATTCTACACCCCGTGTCAGGAATAATCTCTTTAAAACTCAGACATGGCTGGGTGCGGTGACTCACGCCTGTAATCCCAGCACTTTAGGAGGCCGAGATAGGTGGATCACGAGGTCAGGAGTTCGAGACCAGCCTGACCAACATGGTGAAACCCTGTCTCTACTAAAAATACAAAAATCAGCTGGACGTGGTGGTGCGTGCCTGTAATCCCAGCTACTCAGGAGGTTGAGGCAGGAGGATCACTTGAACCGGGGAGGCTGAGAGTTACAGTGAGCTGAGATTGTGCCACTGCACTCTAGCCTAGGTGACAGAGCGAGACTCCATCTCAAAAACAAAAACAAAAACAAAAAACAAAAACCTCAAACAATGACCACAGTTCTCCAATAGCCTCAGGACCTGCTTCTGGCTCCCTGCACCTACCAGGGCTCCTTCATCCTCCACATTTTGCTCATGATGTTCCCTGTACCCAGAGGCCCTTTGTTACTATTTTTTTTTTTTTTTTGCTAGTTGGCTACTCCTCATTGATCAAGGCTCATCTTGATGTTTTTCAGGAATACACCTCCCAGGTTGGACCAGGCAACTGGTATAGGGGACAAGGACAATGAGTGCTAAACCCTGTGTGAGAAGTTTTTGCAAAAGCTTTTTGGAGAAGGTAGCATGTGCTACTATTGGCTGGCTTCCTTTGGTCCTAGTAGGGTGGGCAGGAAAGGCAGTATCATTGTTTGAATTGTGACTCACTCAAAAAGATATGTTTAATTCTTAACCCCCCATGCCTCAGAATGTGACTTTTTGTGATAACAGGATCTTTATAAAGGTAATCAAGTTACAATTAGATCATTAGGGTGGGCACTCATCCAATATGACTATATTCTTATAAAACAGAGGGAATTTGGACACAGAGACAGATACACACACAGGGAGAATGCCGTGTGAATATGAAGGCAGGGATTAGGGTGATGTATACCAAGGAATGCCAAAGATTGCCAGAAAACCACTAGAAGCACAGTGGCATGGAAGAGATTCTTCCTCACAGGCCTCAGAAGCAACCAACCCTGCTGACACCTTGATCTTGGACTTCTAGCCTCCAGAACTGTGAGACAATGAAGTTCTGTTATTTAAGCCACCAGTTTCTAGTACTTTGTTATGGCAGTCCTTGCAAACTAATACAGGTCGATCATTCAAAACCATCCCCACTAACTGGAGAAACAAACTTTAAAAGTATTTTTGCAGATTGGGGATGAATGATATCATTTTTCTATGTGATGACCAGCCTGGTGGACAGACGGTCCACAGGCTGCTGAGAAAACAACTAATTTTTTGCAAAGCAGCCCTATTTTCCTTGCGGCCAGAAATTGCACAGAACATTTTTCTACACGTTTACCTCTGCCTCCCAGATGAATACCATCACCATACCCTTCAGGGAGGCCCCTCTGTAGAACGATACTAGGAAGTGCTTGCTAATAATGCAGGAATCAAGGGCCCATTCGATTTGCCCAGGATCGTGCTCACACCTTTAAGCCATGCTTGAAGAAACTAATGGAATTTGGAATTCGGAATTCAGGCCTCTACTGTATCAGCCATATGGGAGCTTTCCAGAACATAGCAAACAGAACTGCTTGAGAGGCCCTGAGATTGTGCCAATGATATGTTCACTTGGGAGTCAATTTCTGGGCTGGGACTGCCACTGCCAATTTTCATGACTTTCGAGGGTCAGCTCAAAATTTTGACCTGGAACTTTTAAGGGATGCTGAGCCTGCATGAGAGGCAGGGGCACATGGAGGAGCCAGAAAGATGGGGGCTAGGGCTAGAGGGGGCAGGAATCCCTGGGCACAGGCTAGCGTTTCCTCCTGTCTTCTCATTTCTCTCAGACTTTGAATCAATACAGTAAGAAAAGCCCCAAACCCTCAGGATCATTTGACATGGTCCCTGGCCTATACATTGGAAGCTGTAATTTTCTGGAAAGGACAGGCTGCTCCCAGTTTGGGGCTGGTTCAGTCCTTCGGTGATATATTTAATTGAAAAGGGCTTGGCCATCTCCAAAACAGGAATAGCCCACTTCCTTTACCTGTCTCCCAAGAGATGTATGCAAAGTGTCTTAATACAGAGCTTCCTGGACACCCACTGTTTTATAAGTGTCACTATAGCCACTGGTGAGCTTGCAATGCAGTTTTCTTAAAAGCAAACCAAGCAGAAACCTCCAAAGAGTCCATAAAAACTGGCTTCTGGGGATGAGGCTGTAAAACCCATGTCTTCACCCAGGCCTTTTTGTGATAGGTCACAGAAGCTGGCATCTTTTCAGTTGCTCGGCATGTTTCTTATGGAGCTGGGCAGGAGAGCAGGACCCCCCTCCTCCTTCCCAGTTTCCAGCATCCTCTGAGGTCAGAGGACTCTGGAATAGACCGTGACAAAGGCTGGAAAGATGGAATCTGGCATGTGAGCTCCCACCTCCTGTGAATTCTGTGGGTGGTTGCAAAGCTCTGCTGACAGCTCAGAGCAGGTTCAGAGACAGCATTCGAAACAGCTCTGAGCCTCTGATTCAAAGGGCTGGTGGCCTCTGCTCCAAGGCAGGTAATGGACACTCAGGCTCTTCATGGCTACAGGGTGGGGCTTGTGTGGCAGGAGCTGCTGCAGGGGTATCTGAAAGCGGTCGAGACTGTGGTCTGCAAGAGTCTCTGGCTTTGGAAACCTGCCAATGATGTCATCCAAGTAGTGATGGTGGTGAATGTTACACTGATATTAGATAATAGTTACATTAGCGCCTGCCATCCTTGGACACTAACTCTGTTGTCAGACGCTGGGCAGGAATTCTGCACAGTTATCTCATTTAATCTCTTAGGAGCTCTAAGAGGTAGGAATTGTTGTTCCCATTGTACAGATTAAAAAACTGAGATTCTAGCAAGTGAATTATCTTGTTCTAGGTTTGGTAAATAACAGAGATGAGATTCCAACCTAGATTTGTCAAATTCCAAGTCCACAGCAGGGTGAGTCCTTGGGACAGCCAGGGGACCCTCAGCTCAGTACTCTCTCTCCCATCTAAGAGGGCTCCATGTTTCCACACATACACCGCCCCCCACCGCCCAACTAATCTGATTCTTACGGCCACCCTGGGCAAAAGGCACGAGGGTGCCCGTGTCCCCTTTGTCACATAGCCAGGCACCGTGGAATGAAGGGTTACAGGGCGTGCTCAGAAGATGAGCTAGTGTGTGCCTGAGCTGGGGCTTGGGATTGGGATTTCTAGGCTGGCACTCTCTTATCCACCCCTTGAAGACTCCTGCAAGCGGGAAGTGCCACAGAGCATGGGGCTTGGCCACCATGGTGTCTGCCTGCTGTGTGTGCCTGTGGAGCCTGACCGGTGATGTCTCTTCTGTTTATGAAGCCTTCCTTTGGTAGGGGCATGAGAGGGGCTTATATGTGTGGAGGAGCCTGGGACAAACTGGACCTGGGAGTCTCCTTCTTCCTTGCATTTTCACATGGGTGAAAATGAACGTTGGTTCTTGTGGGACTGGGATAATGCTAGACTCTTCCCATTTTACAGATGAGAAAACAGGCATGGAAAGCAGAAGGAAATAAAAGCCCATTTTTTCGATAGGAAAAGACACAGACACTAGGATCCTAGAGCAAGTGTCTGGTACTGATCCTCACGGCATCTTACGAACTGAGTTAGGATAACTGGGACCTTGAGGCCTCGTCCATGATGACTTGGCTCCGTGTATGTTTGTGGGCATGGGCTTGGTGACAGGCCAGGGGCGGGAGCCCCATGTTGAGTTAAATCATATGCCACTGAGTCTTCTGGTGTCAAGTACATCATCTCATTTAAAAGATTTTTTTCGTTCATTTTCCTGTATTATAAAAATCTTTTGAGCTTGCACATATACTCCTGTCACTCTGATATTAAATATTAGTAAAATTCAGTATCTTATTTTAAAATTAGTGATAAATATAAGAAGCCATGTTACTAGTACCCTAGGTAATCATTTTGAAGATCCTGGGGTGACAGCACTCTGTTTTTGGACACAATAGCTTAGCCCATTGCTGTACTGGGAGATCCATGCTCTTGAGTGACCCTTCTCGCTTTGGTCCAACCCATTAACAGCCTCCAGTGCAGACATCCCTTATGTTACTGTGCAAGGCTGCTGACCGAGGTCCCAGGGGACCCCTCCTTACCAAGGCTGTGGAGTCTCATTCCCTCTTGGCTGCCGCCACCCAAGAACAAGACTTTGATCACAATGTGTGAGACCCTGAATCCTAGATTTTCTTTGTCTCCCTTGCCTCATTTATGAAGTCCCCTTTTCCCAGCCTGAGTGCTGCCTCTCATTCAGCCCACTATCTCCCAATAAAAGCAGATGTTCGCTGGGTGTGGTGGCTCATGCCTGTGGTCCCGGTACCTTGGGAGGCTGAGATGGGCAGATCATCTGAGGTTGGGAGTTCAAGACCAGCCTGACCAACATGGAGAAACCCTGTCTCTACTAAAAATACAAAGATTAGTCGGGCATGGTGGCACATTGCCTGTAGTCCCAGCCACTTGGGAGGCTAAGGCAGGAGAATCACTTAAACCTGGGAGGCGGAGGTTGCGGTGAGCTGAAGTCACACCATTGCACTCCAGCCTGGGCAACGAGAGTGAGACTCTGTCTCAAAAAAAACAAAAGCAGATGTTTTTGGCCCACAATGAAACCTTCTTTCAGCACTTAGTGGCTCTGGATACACAGTTATGCATTTATCCCTTACAAATTGCTGTCATCAGATACAAAGCACTAAATGGCATCCTGGAGGTGGCTCCTTTAGCTACTCCCACCCTCAGCTCCTGTCTCAGCCCCCTTCACTACACCTGATCAAGTTGGGTCTTTGAGGAGCAAGCTGCTCTTCTCATCTCTCCTGACATGGCTGCCCTTTGCAGGCTGTGGCTGATCCTGTGTCCTCTTTCTGTCCTTGGTGGAGGTGGTGGTGAGGGTCTCTTTCTAGTACTCCACAACCCCCTCAGGTAGTATCTGCTCTTACTTTCCCAAAAGCACCACAGGACTCTCGAGAGCTCAGCTGAAGGATCTCTATCTGCCTTGACCCTCCCAGCCAACCCCCTGTATCATATTCCTTTAAGCAATTTCCCATGGAAGGATTCCCAGTATATGCATTTGCCTGTTCATAGAATTGCACAGCTTTCAGAACAAGCCTCAGTGAGCATATACATCCTAACACATCTGGTTCTTGCTTCCAGTTGGGGAGGGGAAGAACAGAGGTGGGTAGGGTATGATCCCTGAACTCACGACTCCTGGAGAGAGGAGACTCCTTTCCCAAAAATCCCAAGGCCCCCTGGGACAGCACATCAGACCTAGTACCTTCAGACCAGGTTCCTGTCTAGCACCTCCTAAGCAGGCCTCCATAATAAGGAGGTGACATGGGTTGGGTATTCAAATTGGCTGCCTCATGGGCCACAGTGTGGAAATAATTGAAGTCTTTTAACAGAGGTGTCTAAGAGGGCGATTAAAAGGGAATTGCAATTATCGAGCCCAGAGGTAAAATTTCAGAACTGGCCTATAAATCCTGGTCTGACACGAAATTTAAAACTCCCCAATGGTCTTCAATGCCATATTAAAAGGATTTTAATACTAAGAAGTAGAAATAATGAATGATAATCAGGGTATTGTTTCTGGGAGCAGGGGAAGCTCTGAGGGCTGGGCTGGCGGGAACCGCAGGTTAGAGTTGGGCTGTGTTTTACATCCCTCCCTTCACAAGAGATCAGTGGAGGAAGGGAAGGCAGACTTGGCAGCAAGTGTTGAGTAAAAGGCTGGCAGAGCCATTCCCAGGTGAACTCCAGCCCAAGCTCTGCTGAAAGCCAGAGGCATGAACAGCCCGTGCCTGTTACACAGCTGCTCTGGGTCAGACTGTGTGGGGGGCCGGGGGCTGGCTAAGGGCTGGGAGTTTATGGGCTGTGGGAACCTCTGGCCTCCCGTGAGCCTTGCAGAACAACTTCCCCACAGGCCTGTGCCTACTCGGCGTCTGGCCCAGTGTGAGCAGATGCTTGTGCATAGAGACACAGCATCGTCCAGAGAAAGAACACCCAAGTGATGGTCCGGAGATCCTGACTCAAGAGCCAGACTCTTCACTGGCTGGCTGTGGGCGAGCCACTCCACTTCTTTCCTTGTGGTTCCTTTATTTTATTAACCCTTTCACAGGACTGTTGAAGGATTAAACGGTAGAATGAATAGAAGAGTGCTTTGAAGATACACCATATAACAGGTTTCTATTGTATTGGTTTCTAGTGCCCATTTTGATATGGTCATTCTCTTCTGGATTTAAGTCTGTTCCCTTCAAATCTGATGACCAAAATACAGCTAGATGACTCTTGAAGCTTCATTCAGCTACAGAATTCTAGGACAATGGTGGTACCTTGTACTGGTCTGGCGGGTGCAGGGAATCCTAGGGCCAGTTCTCCCTGAGGTCTAGGCTATGCATCTGCAGCCTCTTGGAGGGTTCTCTCACCAAGCAGCTCCAGCACACCATCGCTTTCTGTTCACATGTGATCACCGCAAATCCCTCCTCCTCCCCACTCCCTCTTTGTTACCCCCAGTTCTTTTCCCACAAATGATTACCAAACCAGATCTCCTAGATTCTTAGGTGTGGCTCAAAGTAGCTGGTTGTTGTGAACCTGAGTGTGGGGGCATGGTGCTTTCAGCAGCAAATTTAACTACTTAGTTGCCAGAATTTAGTCTGTCATCTGTGAAGTTGGCTTTGCTCCTGAGCTTTGAATCATCAGCAGACCAGGCCACTCATGAAATGAGATGATGACCACACAGCTTCTAGCACCGTACCTAGAAGGTGGTAGGTGCTGAACAAATGTTAAATTCTGTTTCTGCCAACCTCTCAATCATGCATCAAAAACACAGAAAAGCCAAAGGCCAAAGCAGAATCCTTTGGCATTTTTATCTGAGATGCCTTCCAGATGGGCAGGACTTACTCACTATGCCTCTTTGGATAAAAGTGTTCAATTTGCCACAGATTCACCTACCAGAATATCGGGAAAGCATTGTCCAGTGGGTTGCCTAGATCAAGTTATTCTGTGTCTGTTCCATTCCTCTACCCTACTAAGCTCATGACGCTCCTGAAGAGGGTCTTTTTATTCTAAGTGAGCCTGTGTTGACTCTTGGAATTACCGTATTCTCCTCCAAAGGTTCCAAAATCACTTCTTCAGCAACTGTTTAGAATATTACTGGCGTTAATCTTTTTAAATTAAAACAATTTGCGGGGGGCGCTGGCATGGTGTTCACACCTATAATCCCAGCACTTTGGGAGGCTGAGTCAGGAGGATCGTTTGAACCCAGGAGTTTGAGACAAACCCAGGCAACAGTGAGACAGGTCTCTACAAAAAAAAAAGGAAGAAAAGAAAAGGAAAGAAAATTAGCCAGGCATGGTGGTGTATGCTTGTAATACCAGCTACTGGGGAGGCTGAGGTAGGAGGATCATTTGAGCCAGGGAAGTTGAGGCTGTAGTGAGCAATCATCATGCCACTGCACCCCAACTTGGGCAACAGGGAGAGACCCTGTCTCAAAAAAATCTTTTTTATTGACTCCTGAAGTAAACACAATCTTAAAAATACAGCACTGACATCCTTGCATTTAAATCTAACATGAAAATTGTCTATAAAAGGAGCTCTAGGCCGGGCATGGTAGCTCATGCCTATAATCCCAGCACTTTGGGAGGCCGAGGTGGGTGGATCATCTGAGGTCAAGAGTTTGAGACCAGCCTGGCCAACATGGTGAAACCCCATCTCTACTAAAAATACAAAAATCAGCCAGGCGTGGTGGCACATGCCTGAAATCCCAGCTACTTGGGAGGTGGAAGTGGGAGAATCACTTGAATCCAGGAGGCAGAGGTTACAGTGAGCCCAGATCATGCCACTGAACTCCAGCCTGGGTGACCCACAGAGCAAGACTCCATCTCAAAAAAAAAAAAAAAAAAAAAAAAAGAGCTCTAATCAAACTTGCCTAGTTTCCTCTTAAATAAATAACATACAAATATTTACTCAAACAGAACACCTTACAGTGCATGCAGAGTTGATATACAAGATGACTTTAAACAACAATTAACAAGGCCATCCAGCATGTGGAGAACCTGTTACATCAATGTGTAGCAACTGTTCTAGAGGTAGGGCAAAAAAAGAATAAGACAAGAATTCTACCTTCAAGGAATCTTTAGTGGTGAAAACTGCAGAGTAGTATGAAATAAAAAGCAAATAAGCCCAAGGCACCTATAAGCAATTTCATTGAATTCAACAAACATTTATTGAGTATAGTGTGTGCCAGGCATTGTAGTAAGTACTGGACAGAGATGATGAGACAGTCTCTGCCCTGGAGGAACCTGTAATCAAAAGTTTCCATACTAAAACTGTCTAAATGCTGAGAAAATTCAAAGACAGAGCCCAGTACAGCATGGGACAGGATGAATGAATTAACTGGGGAAAGAGAAAACTGAAGAAAGACGTTCCAGGTAGGTATCATGCCGTGAGGAAAAGCAGCACTCAAGTCTTCCCACCCAGCCCCAAGGAGGAGGACTGAAAATTTCTTGTAGGGGACGATTATGGGATTCTATCACCTGATTGCTCTAGACTTTTAAAGCTCAAATGCCCTAGACAGAGACAATAAAAAAAATGTTGAGAGAAAAGTTGTTCAAGTTTAAAAGAATAGATAATGCTGCAGGTCAGGGAAGCCATTTCAAAATAAGACTCTCTTTTTGACAATGTCTCTTTAAATGACATGACTCTGGGGACTTTTCCTCGGTAAGCATCTGCCGCCCTACACAATAATTAGCCAGCTACACATTTTCTTTGTTGTTCATTAAAGATTAATGAGAGGCAGAGCTTAAGGCCTAGTTAGATGGAGAAACCCTGAAGGGGTCATTTGAACCTTTCATATCTGTTCCTTTCGAAACTCTGATGAGCAGGTTTTCAATACAACAGCAGCTGTCTGTGTCTTCTAACCTACAATATGTCTTTGGTGGAAACTCAGACGTTTCTGGCATGCTGTCTCCCACCATCAGCTAAAAAGCACATGCATGAAAGGAGGCAGAACAGCTGTTTGGAGCTCTGCAGTGGGTGGAACATGTTTCGTGCTGGGGTGACGGGGCATTTTCAGCAAAGCGTGTCTCCCCACTTTGTGTTGAGTTCCTACGGCACCATCAAAGAGAAATGCCAGGTATCCAGGTGCCACTGTGCAAACACAGCAAGGTCTGGCCAATCTGGAAGCCAGCCCTCCTTTACCTATTTATTTTGTTCTAACTGTTAGAGTTTTTCTAATTCTGCACTCTGCAGACAGCCACCACACTGGGAGAGGCAGAGAGGTGATAAAGAGAGGGTTTACTTAACAAAAGGGATAAAAGGAAAACTAATGGAAATTTAAATACTTCTAGTTAAAAATAGGCAGCTGAAATAATGAAGATAGGAATGATAGAAGACCATGGAATAATTAATGCCCTTCTGGTACTTAGCAGGCCCTGGCCCTTTAAGATTAGCTCACATGAATGGATTTAGAAGGGTTTAGATCTTTCTACTCAGAATGATGCCTGGGTTGGTCCACTTTCTGCTCTTTTTCCTCTTTCAGTTTCTGAGTCTGTATTTGGCATCTTTTAGCATCTTGAACAATGCCATGTACCCAGAGGAGCTCAAAGGCCATTAATAGATGATGTTGATGATGCCATAATCAGAGCTAGGAGCTGTGATTGTATTATAAGCAAAGCATTTGAATAATTGCAGAGCCAACAAGGCCCAGAGTGACATTTCTCCACCACTATCACTGATGAGCATGACCTTGGGACAAGTCAACACCTATGTTTCCCCAGGATGGAATGCAGGGAAGTCTGGGGTGGCCTCTATAGCAAAGGCTGAAGGAATGCGTCATTCCACCAAATCAGCCTCCCTGGATCATCTCTAGTCCTCCCTGGGAACTCTGATCTCCCAAATCCCTCCCTCACCTCTCGTTTCCATTTCTTCCTCAAGGATCCCTTTTGCATAAGGACTTGTTAGGATTTGAGGTGGAATGAGAATCTATGAGCCTATGAGCTGAGATATTCCCAGCCTGTCTCCAAGTTTGCCTTCAGTAAACAGGTTCCTCTTAGGCTCAGAAGCCTCATTCTGAGATGCCTCACAGAAATGAATAGAAGCTGACCGATTGCTGATTGTACCTGTATTCCTTTGCAGAGCCTGCATGGAGCTGGGAGGGTGCCCAATTCAAGGATTTTCTGTATTAGAAAGTTAAAACAAGGCCAGGCGCAGTGGATCACACCTGTAATCCCAGCACTTTGGGAGGCCGAGGTGGGCCAATCATGACATCAGGAGATCGAGACCATCCTGGCCAACATGGTGAAACCTCATCTCTACTGAAAATACAAAAATCAGCCAGGTGTGGTGGTGCACTCCTGTAATCCCAGCTACTCTGGAGGTTGAGGCAGGAGAATGGCTTGAACCCGGGAGGTGGAGGTTGCAATGAGCCAAGATCACACCACTGCACTCCAGCCTGTGAGACAGAGCGAGACTCCATCTCAAAGAAAGAAAGAAAAAAAGTTACAACAGAATTTTCATGAAAGATCTGGCCTGTATAATGATCCTGCTTCCCATCCTGGCACAGTCTGTTTTTCTTTTCTTCTTCTGCACATTCTGGTTTTGTCCATGTATCAGCTGTCCTGATTAGCAGCACATCTTATTTTGTGCATGAAGTCCGCATGCATCACTTGTGTTTCATCCTCCGTCCTGGACAGGTAAAACTGTCCTTCAACTCCCCAGCAAACGTGTCTAACTACCTATGATTCAACCTTCTGATCTGAAGCAGCTCTTTATCTTCTTAGAAGCGCATGTTTTCTGCCAGGTTCAACCATAAATAAACCTATGAATCAAATTTGTCTGCTTTGGCTAAGATACACAATATCCAGATGAAGGATCCAGAGGACCTGACTTTCTAATTCTACCTTTGTCATTATTCACAGTTAACATTTACTGAACTCTTATTAAGTGGCAGACATTGTGTTAAGCACTTCTAAGCCATTATCTCATTTAACATTCACCCCTACCATATGAAGTAGGTCTATTATGATGAGGAAACAGAAATTCAGGGAAGTCAGATGACTTGCTCAAGATCACACAGCTCGTAACAGAGGCTGAGTTTAACTTCAGGACCCAGGCCTGTCCAACTTCAAAACCACTGCTCTTGACTGCTACCTTTTATGGTCTCCTAACCCACAAGGAACCAAGCAAGCTTCTTTGGATCTCTGGGACTGTCTTTATGTGCAAAGTAAGGGAGTAGGTCTAGGGCTTTCCTTGGTCCATTCAGTTCTCACATGCTGTGGATCAATTCCCTACAAACACTTTGACCCCTGCAGCCTTTTCTACCCTACCTTCCATTCAGAGCTTCCCAGGGCTATGCCCTCTTCCTATGGACCCCTAACATTTCACCCATATGTCATGACATGGTGGACTAGCTGCTCATCGCATCACCTGGTAGACTCCTCCACCTTTTTCTATCTCATCTCTGGGTGAGTGTGGAGCTGAAAAAGGAATTAAGCCAAATAAAGACCAATTTCTAGGAGAGTAGCTTTGGAAACCAAGAAGTCCCAGAGACTGTATAACTAGAGGCAGATCCTGCCATGATCAAAGGAGAAAGAGTGAGTAGGCTACAGGTGGGCCTGGGAAGATTCCTGTAGGCAAAGGTGCTCAGGGAAAGTTTTTTTTTTTTTTTTTTTTTTGAGACAGAGTCTTGCTCTGTCACCCAGGCTGAAGTGCAATGGTGCCATCTTGGCTCACTGCAAACTCTGCCTCCTAGGTTCAAGCGATTCTCCTGCCTCAGCCTCTCGAGTACCTGGGACTCCACACCCGGCTATTTTTTTGTATTTTTAGTAGAGACAGGGTTTCACCATGTTAGCCAGGATAGTCTCGATCTCCTGACCTCATGATCTGCCTGCCTCGGCCTCCCCACAAAGTGCTGGGATCACAGGTGTGAGCCACCGCACCTGGTCGGAAAGCTCTTTTTATAGGGCCTGCCAGGAGCTCAGGATGGAGTGAACCATGAGGGGCAACAAGCCCGATGGAGCTCAGGATATGAGTCAGTGGGCGGGGAGCACATGACACATCTCAGCCACCCTGAACCAATCTGCGGATTGTTAACCTGAAGTCAGAGTTCAATCGAGGTATATGCATATATTACAGGGACTTATAAAATATTTTTATTTTTCTTTTAAAAGAGGCTTATGTAGTACTCTGATTTGAGAAATACTATCTAATCCATGATATGCACTGATGATGATCTTGATCAAAATATTTTTTCTCTCTGGACTTATTCTTTACATTTTTAGAAAAGTGGGAAATGGGCAGATGAGAATTTTTAGTTCTATGAGTTTCAGGCTGAGAAGGGAGGCATTCTGGAGGCGGGCAGACCTTTCTGAGATTGCTGCCCCAGCTGACAGCCTCAAGGTCACCAGGCTTGAAAATGCTCAGATAGAAAACCAGATCAAGAAAAGAACAGAACTTGCTGATTTTTCCTTGGAATGCAATTTCCCAGGGAGAAAGGAACATACAAGCTTTGTTTCTAGGGGCTGATTTATTTCCGTGGCTTTCATATCTCAATCCACACCTATCTCTGAAGGCAAAGAACACCAGGGACTTGTTTTGTTGTAGTTTGCATTCTGGAGACAATGGAGATGCCATCTTATCAGTGAACAATAATGTAAGCAAAGGAGAGACACAGATGGGCGAATCTGATAACATGCAACCCAAGGAGTGAGCCATATTTATTCTTGTCACCTCTAAAATGCCACTCGTCTTGTTTCCCACCTGTCCTCAATATATGCTTCACTACTAGCCTCTAGTAAGGGAAGAGAATAGGTCACTTTTTAGTGTATTTACCCAGCCAGAAGAGAGTGTTCTCTAAGATCATCTTTGACCTTCCTTTTTCTCCTTCTACTGTCTCTGCAGAGAGCTTGTTCATTCTCACAGTCTCAAAGCTGCTTTCTGTGGGGAGGACTCTCAAATCTTCAGCTCCTGCTCTGGTCAGGCTCATGGGGGCGATTGGCACTGTTTCCTGCCACTCGGAACCATTTTCACAAGATGCCAACCATTACAGGGAGCCCCCTTCAATCCATCAGCCCATCCCTCTATCCATTATTCTTTCCTCCAGAGGAGAGGACACAATTCACAAGCCCAGAGCTTTCTTAATCTCCTTTAATCAGAGAAGATGCCATTGGACCTCCAGCCTTATAATGATCACCACTGGCTGAGCCAGTGGCTCCTGTC
Source organism: Nomascus leucogenys (assembly GCF_006542625.1). Taxonomy (NCBI): domain Eukaryota; kingdom Metazoa; phylum Chordata; class Mammalia; order Primates; family Hylobatidae; genus Nomascus; species Nomascus leucogenys. The sequence continues at coordinate 57,301,199 of NC_044399.1, read as the reverse complement.
AAGCCTCATCCTCTTCCTCAATGAACTGGGACTGTGGTGCAATATTTTTGCTGAGTTTTGCTTTTCTTTGCTAAGACTCTTATCTGTGTCCTTGATTCCTAGTGGGCTTCCCACCTGCCTTCTTGCTCCCTTGGTGACCCCAGACTTATTCTGCTCCCTGAGCTCAGGGTTCAAGGGTTCATTTCTCTATCCCATTACCCATTTCTGTCTTCTCTGATTGCCTGCACTCTGTGTGCCCGGTTGGCTGTTCATCTTTTCTCTGCTTGGACCTTGAGCTGGGTCAAGTACTTCCAGTTTCTCTCTTTCTTGAGCCTTTATCTTAATCATATACCTCATTAAACATATGTTCAACCTTCATAATTTATAGCTTATGAACCCTTAGAGGGTTCAGTCACGCATTGCTTAACAACAAGGATACATCCAAGAGCTGCATCTTTAGGTGATTTTGTCATCATGGGAATCTCATAGAGTGTACTTACACAGACCTAGATGGTGTGAAAGGAGGACCCCCAAATCACTAAGGAAAGCACAAGCTGGAAGCTGCTTAGGACAACCCTGCCTCCCATTCTATTCAAAGTCACTCCTCTGCTCGCTGAGATAGATGCATATGTGATTTGCCTCCTTTGGAAAGGCTAATCAGAAACTCAAAAGAATATAACCCTTAGTGTATCACCTAATTGTGACCTGGAAGCTCCTGCCCACCTTCTGCCTTTGCTTCAAGTTGTTCCGCCTTTCTAGACTGAACCTATGTACTTTTTACATATATTGATTGATGTGTCATGTCTCCCTAAATGTATAAAATGGAGCTGTGCCCTGACCACCTTGGACATATGTCATCAGGACTTCCTGAGGCTGTGTCATGGGCACGTCCTCAACCTTGGCAAAATAAACTTTCTACTACACACCTAGGCTATAGTGTGGCCTATTGCTCCTAGGTGGCAAACATGTACAGCATGTTACTATACTGAATACTGTAGGCAATGGCAACACATGGTATTTGTGTATCTAAACATATCTAAACATAGAAAAAGTATGGTAAAAATATAGCTTAAAAGATTTAAAATGGTACACCTATGTAAGGCACTTGCCATGAATGAACCTTGGAGGAGTGGAAGTTGGTGAGTGAGTGAGGAGTGGTGAGTGAGGGTGAAGGCCTAGGACATCACTGTACGCTCCTGTAGACTTTTGCAACATTGGACACTTAGGCTACGCTGAATTAATAAAAAATATTTTTCTTCAATAATAAATTAGCCTTAGCTTACTGTAACTTTGTTACTTTATAAACTTTTAATTTTTTGACTTTTTGACTCTTGTAGTAACACTTAGCTTAAAACACAAATACGCTGTTCAGGTGTACAGAAATATTTTCTTCTTTATATCCTCATTCTGTATGCTTTTTTCTATTTTTTATAAATTTTAATTATTTTTTATTACTTTTTAAACTTTTTTGTTAAAAACTAAGACACGAACATGCACATTAGCCTAGGCCTACACATGGTCAGGGTCATCAATATCACGGTTTTCCACCTCCACATCTTGTCCCACTGGAAGGTCTTCAGGGGCAATAACATGAATGGAACTGTCATCTCCTGTGATAACAATGCCTTCTTCTGGATATCTCCTGAGGGCCCCGCCTGAGGCTGTTCTAGAGGAGCTGTCACTCTTTTTAGAAATATGTCGAGGGTGGATTTCTTGCTTTGTTTCCTCTCTTCATCACACAGTTGCTTGTAAGCAGATAATGCACGATGAACATTCCTCTCTATTAAAAAAAAAACAAAAACCTTTTGGTATCGGAATCCATGTTTTCAAACCTTTTTCTTTTTTAAGAAAAAAAGAGATGGGGGTCTTGCTATGTTGCTCAGGCTGGCCTCTAACTCCTAGCCTCAAGTGATCCTCCTGCCTCAGTCTCCCAAGTAGCTGGGAGATGTCTTCAAACTTTTTGAGGACTTTGTTGAGGTCTGGAAAAGCTTCTGCTAAACACTTCACTGTGAATTTTCTTGGGAGTTCTTCTTTTCCTTCTCATGCAGTTTCCTTTTCTCTTGCCTCTTCTTCAGCTATGCATTCCTGTTCCAGTTCCAACAACTCATTAGTCAATTCCTCAGGAACCACCTCTAGGAGCTCCTCAATGTCATTCTCATCCACACCCACATTAAACTTATTTGCCATCTCAGCTACAGCCTCGTTGATTTGTGCAACCTCCTCATCCTTGGCAAATCCTTTGAAGTAATGGATGAGCCTCTTGAGTGTCTTTTAGATGTCACTCATACACTCTTTGGTGACACCAGCCCAAGCACAAGCAAGGTTCTTGATGCAGTCATACATGTTGTAATCCTTCCAGAATTGCAACAGTGTCATCTCCGTGTCTTCCTCAGCTTCAGCAATAGCCTGTCCAGGTAGTAGATACAAATGTTCTGTCCAGGCAGTAGGCCTTAAGAGCTGCTATAACTCTTTGACCCATTTGTTGGACCAAAAAGGTGCTATTTGAAGGGAGAGACACCACTTTGATATTGGGATGAAAATCACCAATAAAAGGAGGATGTGTGGGAGCATTATCAATAGTGAACAAAATCTTGAAAGGTATGTTACTCTCCAAATAGCACTTCTCCATTTCACTGAGACAGCAATTCAGGAGGGCATCTTGGAGGAGAAGCTGGGTCATCCATGACTTCTAATTGCTCCCGTAGTACACTGGCACTGTGTGCTTACAGATATGCCTGAAAGCCCTGGGGTTTTCACTGTGCCAGATCACGAAGGGTTTCCAGCTCTAGCCTGCACCATTGCTTCCAAGCAAAACTGTTGTTCTGTCCTTAAAAACCTTGAAACCCAACATTGACTTAGTCACCTTATGGATGGAGGTCCTTTCAGGCATCCATTTCCAGAATAGGGAGGTTTCAACCATACTGAAGATTTTCTCTGGCAAGTAATTTTTCCCCACAATCAGCTTATCTAGTTTGAAAATTTTTTTCAGCTGCCTTCACATCAGCATATGCAGACTCACCACTCACTTTCACATTATGTGATGAATAATGATTCTTGAATAATTTAAACCATCTAGAGCTAGCAGTAAATTCAACATCACAGTCAGGTCCAGCCTTGTTTCTTCAACATTGCAAATAAGCTTTTTGCCTTGGCCATGGTTGCCATGCTGCTGAGAGGGATACACTTCTGTATCTGGTCTTTAATCCAAGTTGTGAGGTTTCTCCATAACTGCTGTAGACCCTTCTAGAATTTTTGTTTGTCTCCTTGTCTTCAATGAAGCAGATCCTTTAATAGCTTCCATCACTTTGTTCTTGTTCTTCAAGATCGTAGCTATGGTGGCATGTGACATGCTTGACGGGCAAGCAATAACCATCACTGATCTCTACCTTCGTAGTCCTTAATCACTTTTAATTTTGTTTCCAGGTCAATCACTTGATGTGGCCTGTTACTGGCAACATCAGCAGTGGATTCTGTATGCTTAGGGGCCATGATGAACAAAACAACATGAGACTAAATCAAGCACAAGAGAAAACGACACTGTCAAGAGACATGGTAAACACAAGATGGATGAGGCTGCTGTTGGGGTAACATGGCTTACATTTTACAGTAAACTCTTTTCTTTATAAGTAGAAAGAGCACAATCTAAAATAATAATAAAAGTATAGTATAGTAAATACATAGTTGTTATCTTTTTTTGTTTTTTTTTTTTGAGATGGAGCCTCACTCTGTTGCCCAGGCTGAAGTGCAGTGGCACGATCTTGACTCACTGCAACCTCCACCTCCCAGGTTCAATTGATTCTCCTTCCTCAGCTTCCCAAGTAACTGGGACTACAGGTGCACACCACCACATCTGGCTGATTTTTATTTATTTATTATTTATTTTTTTATTTTTTTTAAGACAGAGCCTCGCTCTTTCGCCCAGGCTAGAGTGCAGTGGTGCAATCTCGGCTCACTGCAACCTCCGCCTCCCAGGTTCAAGCAATTCTCCTGCCTCAGCCTCCCAAGTAGCTGGGGCTACAGGCACCCTCCACCATGCCCGGCTAATTTTTTGTATATTTAGTAGAGACAGGGTTTCACCATGTTGGCCAGGCTGGTCTTGAACTCCTGACCTCAGGTGACCCACCTGCCTCAGCCTCCTATAGTGCTAGGATTACAAGCTTGAGGCACCGCACCCGGCCTAATTTTTATATTTTAGTCTAGACGGGGTTTCGCCATGTTGGCCACTCTGCCGAACTCCTGACCTCAGGTGACCCACCCACTTCGACCTCCCAAAGTGCTGGGATTACAGGTGTGAGCCATTGTGCCCAGGCCTGTTTATTATCATTATCAAGTATTATGTACTGAACATAATTGTATATGCTATACTTTTATCCAACTGGCAGTGAAATAGGTTTATTTACACCAGCATTATCACATACACATGAGCAATGCATTGAATTATGAGGTTAGGATGGCTACACGGCACTAGGTGATTGATAGTAAATTTTTAGTTTCATTATATTCTTATGGGACAATGGTTGATATGTGGTCTGTTGTTGACCAAAATTTTATGTGGCACATGACTATATTGGAAGAACCCTTTACTATCTTCACATTTTAATGAAAGGAGTTAAATTGGATGATCTCTAGGATCTCTTACAGTTCCGAAATACCGTAACTTAAAAACACTAGAAGACCACTTAGCTAAACTCTTTCATTTACAGGCAAAACAGACCCAGAAATTGAACATAACCTGACAGCCTGGAGACTGAACCGGGATTAGAACTTTGGTCTTTTGAGTCCCGATTCTTGCCAAAACCCTCTGCTTTGCCTTCATTGTTCCTTCTCTCCCTGCGAGTAGGTCATAGTAGGCCCCTGGCCATCTGTCAGATGGTTGTGTTATTTGGAAATAAGAAAGAAAATAAAAGACCCCTTGGCTCCCAGCCCATTCCTTGCATTAGCGGCTTCAAGATGACATTGGGAATGTGCAACCAACTTACGAGAACAAACTATTTTTAAGTACTTGAGCACATTGATTGTTTGTGTGTGAGTGGCACCACTAATTACAAGTAAGTCCTGTCTATTTATTAAAGCAGGTCCCTGTCAGACAGTTTCCGCATGCAAACGATCCTTCCCCACAATTAGGATAAATTAGCAAGGTTTTACTGAACTAATGAGACAATGTTTGTGAGACTTCTCTTTATGTCTTCCAGGCTGTTTTGAGACAAGAGTCTATAATTGGGATCCTCAAACTGCCATATTTAAGGAAGCCTGCACAAGAAGGGAGGTTATCAAATCTAGTCATTCCAGAGGATGTCACATGGAGGTGTGGTTCCAGGCCCAGGAGCACGCAAATGCATGCACGGATACATAGGACATGCGTGCGCACACATGCACAGATATGCTGACACCCCACACACATATACACACACATCAAATATAGTCACAGGGTCTAGTTTGCAATTAAGCTTCTTCTTCCCTCACATAAGTGACCATCCAGAATGCCATGGTCTGAAATCTTACATGATTCATGAGGGATAATATATTAATAAATAAAGCAAAAATAACAGCAGGTACTCATTATTGCAAAACAGGTTTTTGCTTTGTGTTAGCAACTATCTTCACGATCTTCCAAAAGAATTATTATTATCCGCATTCAATAGAGGAAGATACTGATGCTAGAGTCCCAGGTACACAGCTAGTAGGCTGGGTTGGCATTCAAACTCATTATTTTTCTACTGTACCCCCAAAGCACATTCTTTATCTCTAATCCACTGTCTTCTGCTGAAGCTCTATTTGGTCACCTAGCCTGGTATGCTCTCCTTAAGAACACTTTCTATCCTTCTAGCATAAGATGGAGACAGTGAGCAAGGAGTTACCTTAGGATCATACAGTGCTGCTTCAATCCATTAGGTTTGGGAAACACAGGCTCCCCAATCAGAACTACCCAGTTAAAGGCTATGATGATTAATTTTATGTGCCAACATGACTGGGCTAAGGGACACCCAGATAGCTGGTATAAATATTATTTCTGGATATGTCTATGAGGGTGTTTCACAAGAGATTAGCATTTGAATCAGTAGACAGAGTGAAGAAGTCCTGCTCTCACCAATGTGGGCGGGCATCTCCTAATGGTTGAGTGCCTGAATAAAACAAAAAGGTGGAGGAAGGTCACATTCTCCTTCTTTCTTCTTGTACTAAAACATCCACCTTTTCTTGCCATTAGACATCAGAGCTTTTGGTTTTCGGGCCTTTTGGGTTCTGAGACTTACACCAGCAGCAACTCCCACCCCTACCCCAGCTGTATTTCTCAGGCCTTCGGCCTTGCACTGGGAGTCACCAACAGCTCCCCTGGATCTCTGGCCTTCAGACCCCGACTACATTAAACCACCAGCCTTCCTGCTTCTCCAGTTTTCAGGCAACATACTGTGGGACTTATCAGCCTCTATAATCATGTGAGCCAATTTCCATAATAGATATGCTTTCTTATGTCTATATATACCCTACTGGTTCTGTTTCTCTGGAGAACCCTGAGTGAATACAAGGACACAGGCCCGAAGGCTGCATGTCGGGAGTGGCTGGAGGGTTGGATGGGCACAGAGTCACCTCTCTGGGTCTTCCCAGACTCTGCAAGGTCTATGAATACTTGTATGCAAATCCAACAAGAAGCCAGGGGCCTTGGGGAACAAGATTAGGGAAAGAAACTCCAATTTGCAGGAGAACCATCTTTTAGCTATTTCTTCAAGTACCTCATTCATGATTTCAGATATCATGAAGCCCCCTTCTTGTTTCTAGAAATATCAAATGTGGCATCCAAGGGCCAGGCTTCAGGGATCTAGTTCTGAGGTTTTCAAAGGCAGTTCTCTAAGAGTTTAGCATGATTAACAGAAGATGTTTCCATAAAAATCATTAAGGAAAGCGAGAATTTTCAGATACCATCAGACTTTGGGGATAGTGTCAGGAAGCACAAAAATCTCATTTTGTTGGCTCTTGTAGAAAGAATACCCAGGATATTAGATCAAGGCTCGGGCCCCAGACACTACTCCTTTTGGCTCTGTAGACTCATTTCGTAGGATGCAACATGAGGTACTACAGTAGTCAGAGGGATATGGGTTCAAATCCAGACTCCCTAATCAATAGCTACATGACCTTGTGCTGATTCCTTAACCAAGCTCTTTGAACTTCAACTTTTCCATCTGTAAAATGGGATTAGACAAAAGCTTCTTATTGTATCTCCAGCATCTGGCTCAATGCCTGCCTCATATATGGCATGTAGTCAATAAATATTTGCTCATTAAAAAAAATGAGTGAACTTTTGTTTTATAGATGTTTGATGCTTTTTTTTTTTTTTTTTTTTTTTTTTTTTGAGATGGAATCTTGCTCTGTCAGCCAGGCTGGAGTGCAGTGGTGGGATCTCAGCTCACTGCAAGCTCTGCCTCCCGGGTTCACGCCATTCTCCTGCCTCAGCCTCCTGGGTAGCTGGGACTACAGGTGCCCACCACCATGCCTGGCTAATTTTTTTGTAGTTTTAGTAGAAACGGGATTTCACCATGTCAGCCAGGATGGTCTCGATCTCCTGACCTTGTGATCCACCCGCCTCAGCCTCCCGAAGTGCTGGGATTACAGGCATGAGCATTTGAAGCATTTTAAACATTCAAGCAGGTCAAAAAATGTGAGTATCCTTTCTTTGCTTTGCTAATCAACTTTTGAAACATTTTCTCCTTCTTTTCCTCAACATGAACGAATCTGTTCTTGAACTATCCTGAGAACCAAACTTGTATTGTAAAATTAGTTCTGTAGAAGCTACAAAGAACAAAGATTCATAGACCCACAGAATTTCATCCATAAGAGAAAGCCCTAGTGTGGAAAGGAGACCCAGAGATCCTCTGTTCTAATCACTTAGTTCACCAGATAAAGAGACTGGTGGAGAGGAAAATGACTTGCTCAAGATCACATGGCTAGTGAGTGAAAGGATATGTTTATTCCAAGGCAAGCCTATTTTTACTGATAAAATAGCTTCTAACCTACATCCTGTGATCACCAAGTGAACGATTTCCTACCGAAATAAAAAACCCAGATATGACATCAGGAAGAGAGACTTCCTCAGGGCTATCCCATCCTTTGTGCCTTACGTACATAAGGAGGAGTGGACTAGCTGTGCTCTATTCTTGCATCTGCTAGGTATAATATGACTGTCCCAAGTACTGTATTGTAGCATAACAGCATGCTTTAGACCCAAACGTATTTACCCTACTGGCTGAGCTTGTAAATTGTATGCTACAGGACATGTTTATTATCATAGTTATTTTTTTGCGAAGACAGTTATAATTCTATTTGTGCAAATTGACATAAGAGGCCTCTAAGCTTCACACCCCTGGGACATGGCACCCCTTTAAGTTCATGCTTCCTGGCTTGCTTCCCTTATGCTTTACTTACAGCCCATAAGAAGTTTGCTTTTACTGATTGGATTCGATTAGTCCTTTAACATTTTGATTTGAGTAAAACCAACAAGAGCTAGATTTCCCAGTCCATGACCTTTGAGGGCTAACTCTGCAGTTAAAACATATTCACCCAGACCAGAAAGCAGTCAACCTCTTACATGCCCTGTCTGGTCTAACTTCTGATGTTTTCCCATCCCTGCTCCCCAGCACTCCTTGGGGATCCTGGGACTAGAAAACCTAGCCCTGAGGTCCAAGTTTTTATGCTCTCTACTCTCTTGTTTTTACAATTAAAGAGTCCAGAGGAAAACACAGACTTTATAATGGATATGTATAATCTTTCTTTTTCTCCTATATATTTATTTTTTAAACATTTTTAAAGATGTAGGGGGTACCAGTGCAGATTTCTTACATGCATATATATTAAGACTGTACCCACGATGTAATTTTTCAGTCCTTACCCCTCTCTTACCCTCCCACCTTTTGGGGTCTCCAATGTTTATTATTCTACTCTGTGTATCTATGTGTACCCACTGTTTAGCTCCCACATATAAGTGACAACATGTGGTATGTGACTTTCTGTTTCTGAGTTATTTCACTTAGCATAATGGCCTCCAGTTCCATCCATCTTGCCACAAAAGACATGATTTCATTTTTCTTATGGCTGAATAGTAGATATTTTATAGTCTTTCTTTTTAAATTATGCTATTAAGAGGTGAGTTTCTTTGCATTGGGTGGTATAGGAAAATAGAGATAAAGGCTAAGAAAATGTACATCTAGAATTAATACATTTATTTGTTGATCACTCATTCACTTATATGTTCATTCATCATTGAAAAATTATTTTTAAAGTGTGCATAATATACAAAGCAGTGGGCTTTATAGGTGAGAGGGTACGGTAGAAATATTAAAAATACATAGTCTGTGCTCTCCATAACCCTACATTCTTGTGCAGAAGACAAGGTATTTTATTTTATTTTTTATTTTATTTTATTTTGAGATGGGGTCTCACTCTGTCACCCAGGCTGGGGTGCAATAGTGCAATCTCAGCTCACTGCAACCTCCACCTCCTGGGTTCAAGTGATTCTCCTGACTCAGCCTCCCAAGTAGCTGGGATTACAGGTGCATGCCACCACGCCCGGCTAATTTTTGTATTTTTAGTAGAGACAGGGTTTCACCATGTTGGCCAGTCTGGTCTCGAAATCCTGACCTCAAGTAACCACACACCTCGGCCTCCCAAAGTGCTGGGATTACAGGCATGAGCCACTGCAACTGGCCAAGATGTTTATTTCCCCATGTGCTTATAATACAAGGAGTTCCCAAACAAGAGTTATCAGTAAAGCCTTCATGACCTTGCAGCATGACGTGGAACGTGTTAAACAGAGATGGGAGGTGAGGGCCTTCCGGGTGGAGGAACAAGCATATAGAAAGGTTACAGAATTGGGGAGGCCTGAAGATTGGCTAAAAATGTGGAGTGAACCTGCCTGGCTGGAATGGAGATTGGAGGTAGAGGATTAGTATGATACAAAGTGAGAATGGTCATTTGTAAGGACCTTAACTGCTCTATGAAGAAGTTTGGTTTTCATAAGGGAATGAATGAGAAGCTTATAAGGTTTATCATCGGGAAAGTTATATAAACAAAATTGTCCACAGGAAAAATATTTTGGCATTAGAATATTTAGGGGTGAGAGGACTGTGAAGAATGGAGACACCTTGGGAAGCTACTGCAAGAATCAAACTTTGAGAGGAGAAAGTTTGAACCAACATGCATGCTGACAGTTTCTCTAGAAAGGCAGGGGCTGGCTGGGTGAGGTGGCTCATGCCTGCAAACCTAGCACTTTGGGAGGCCAAGGTAGGCAAATCACTTGAGCTCAGGAGTTTGAGACCAGCCTGGGCAACATGGCAAAACCCTGTCTCTACTAAAAATACAAAAATTAGCTGGGCATGATGGCCCACCTGTAGTCCCAGCTACTCAGGAGGCTGAGGCAGGAGGATTGCTTGAACTTGGGAGGTTGAGGCTGCTGTGATTTGGGGTGGTGCCACTGCACTCCAGCCTGGGTGACAAAGTGAGACCCTGTCTCAAAAAAAAAAAAAAAAATAGGGACCACAACTGCAAGCTCCAATGCATCATACAAATCCAACTTTTGATTTTTAACGAACAATTAGGTTCAGATCTTCTCCAACTCCTGTAATGTAGGGACTAAAGCTAGTCAGTAGACAGAAGTGAAGCTGTCTTAAATAGAACAAACTTTTACAGATATTTGAAGGTTTTAAATGCTACTTAGAATTGGTCGGAGAAATACCTGAGCACCCTGAGGCATCAGTTTCACGCTGAGGAGCCTCTTCCAAGTTTATTACCATCTTTATTCAGTGGTTATTCACATTTGAGGAATGCATTCTGGCTGAGGACTGATTTTTCCTTCCAGCCTCCCCCACACTGAGTTTGTGAAACTGGAGCCTCCTAACATAGCTGGTCCAAAGGAGGGAAAAATCCTTTCCTGCTTAACATTCTGCAAACGGCATGGGCAAATCTCCAAAGTCAATCATCACGAATGAAGCCATTTAAGAGTGGGGCCTGCGACTCCCGTGCGGATGAATAAGCAGGCGGAGTGGATCCTAGGCAGAGGAGACTGCAGGCAACTCTCTTTCTGCTTTGTCACCCTTTATGACCTGCCTTGCAGTCCCAGCGCCCTTCACGGAATGTCTCGCTTTGCAAAAAGAAACAGATAATAACCACAGGGAGGAGAAATGCTAGCCCTGCAGCCTGTTATTTAAAAAGTCAGGAGAAAGAGAATGCTAGCCAGACCTTACTTTTGCTCGACATAGCTTGCTCTCTCCGCTTTGTGATTACATGCTTGGGGAGGTCACATGCTCTCCCCATCACAGAACTTGTCAGGAAAAGCAATGGCCAGGAGCTACCGGTGGCTCTCGACCTCTCTGTCTCCATGCCATCATTCGATGTTCATCCCAGGGCAGCTGTGGCGAAACAGCGTCATTGGTTCTATACGTCCTAGCTTCCAAAGGGCAGATTGGCTCCAATCTGTTCTCTAAGACAATGGACATCCTCTACTGGTACTGGAAGCTGCAGCCCCTTCAATCCACAAGGCCAACATAGCAGTGGGTGGCAAGTCTGTCCAGATTGAGTGCAGGCAGGAGGCCACCTTTGGTGAACCTCAGTTTAGCTCCAAGTGCCAATGCTTGACTGTGCAGAGAAAGTAATACTGAGTATTGACTTGAGCAATAGGGGTAGAAAAGAGAGTCTTGGTACTCATTTCAGCTCCGTTATTGAGTCACCAGCACAATGCATACTCATTCATTCCACATTTTTTGAGCACCTACCATGTGTCAGGAAGCATGCTGACAGCTGAGAACATTGAGAGGAATGAGACTCCTGAAGGACGTGCTAGTAGAGGAAGCATTTGGAAAGCCATTTGATCTCTCTGAGCCTGTTTCCTTTAAAAGCACAGGCACGGACAATATTTCTAAGGCCTCTTTCCACTCTAACAGTCTGCAATTGCAATTCTATGATTGACCTCTGACTCCCTACTCCCACCAGATAAACACCAGATTAGAGATGTGACTCCCAGCTCACTGTTTCACGTTCAGCCTGTCTGCATCCTGTATCTCAGAGAGACCAGAGTGTCTGCTTCAGGCATGAGACTCCTAGTGTCAGCCACTGGTCAGGCATCCTGTGTACCTCTGCCCAGATCACAGCCGCAGTGGAGATAAAGAAGAACCCTTGAATTTAAACCTTCCTCCAGAGCCGCATTCTGCAAATCAGAAACTCTACAGAACACCCCACTGTAATGTCTTGAGGAAGAACTTTTGTTTGCTAGAAATTCTAGAAAAGCAATTCATTTTACAGCTAACCTCGCTTTTTCTTAACCTCCAAGAGTGCTTGGAAGTAGCAGTTAGGTTGTTTCCATTCTGGAATTCGCCCAGACAACTCCATTTTGATAAAGCCTCTCCAGTGAGGCTCCCTGGGCCTTTTCCATGAGGAGAGGCGAAGAAATCAGAGTCTGAAGACCAAAGCCAGGTAGTCTTTTTGGAGCTTGTAGGTAAGGTAGGTGTGACTCCACCTTTCTAAGTCAGAATGACAGAATTAAAAGTCTTCAAAGAACTTTAATGATATCGAAGTCATTTTTGGAAGAACCTAATAGTTCCCAGCAAAATCAAGTGAGTTCTAGGAGGGTTTCTTTGGTCTCCTGACTTTCTTACTAGTAGAAAAGACAGTCTCCTTGGCCAGGGAAAGAGCCTTGTGAATGACTGACTACATGCACCCAATTGGTGGGGTTCTACTCACTCAGAGGAAACCTCATCCCTGATCCTATGGGGGAGCATCTCTAGTCCAGGCTTCTTTAATTAGGTTGGTGCAAAATAATGGCAAAAACCACAATTACTTTTGCACCAACCTAATACCAACAATGAGGACTGCCTTGGCCTTAGTAAGTTGGGTGCTTCCTGAGGTGCTAGTCTGACTCTCTATTTTCTGTCTTCTCTAACACTTTCTGAAGAAATGCTTAAGAATTTTTGTTTAGTTTTTTTTTTCTTTTTGAGACTAGTTAGGCACCTTTACACTAAGCTTATCATATGGAAATGAGAAATGCCGGTGACATCTCTTGCCAGCTGCTATTTCTTCATGAGAGTCCTCATCTAAAGAAAGGAAGCATTTGGCATGGCTTAGGGTTATTGTTCCTTAAGGGGTCCAGGTTTTACTCTTCCTACAGATATTAGAAATCTTTCATCTTAAAAGCTTTTTCAGGAACTGCTTGAGGAACAGTGCCTGAGTCTATGAAAACTTCAATCCTCAATCCTAATAACATTTGATATGTTTTTTTATTTTTCCAGCATCAATTCTTTGTTCAGCCTAAGAGATCTTACCACGAAATGTCATCAACAATGCCAGGGGAGATGAGCATGGGTAAGGACTGCTCTCCATAGCTTTAAGAAAGAGAAATAGAGGGCATATTCATGCCAGAAGAAGGAGAAAGAATTATTTTTTTCTCTCTTAGCAGAAAGAAAGAAAAGTGGCAGTCAATCATAAAACACCTCTTATGTGCCTCAGCTATAATGGAACTAGGTTCTTTCATATCTTCCATATGTCATTTCATTTAATTCTAAAAGAAAAAGGAGGAAGAGAAGGAGAAACAAGGGGGAGGAGGAGGAACCTGAGACTTGAAAGAAACTGGAACTTGCCTGTGAGCCCTTTGACTGGCAAGAGATAAAACTAGAATTTGCACCAAGATTGAAACCCCAAAGCCCTTGCTCTTTCCACCACATTGCACTGACCTAGCCAACAATGTGGGCCCTTCGGTGACTAATCCCATTGCAGCAGACAGTGTCCAGTGGGGGGCTGGTCAGCCGAGTGAAGGCTTAGATCATGCCACAGGTGGCCTTAGCTTGAATCACTAATTGAGGAGGCAACTTGCTATTGGCAACAGGATGTGTCTTTAGAATTACCTCTTCAATCTTCTCTGCTTCTTCATGATCAAGCTGGTGTTTACTGGGCAAATAATCTGAGCAATAAAGCTGCCATAAACTGCAGCAGCACAAGCTAATAGAAAAATGTACATTGCAGAGGAAAAAGGCACAGGCAAGAATAATGATACCCCTTTTCTCCTACTCAAGAGAGGAAAATTAGGAAGGGGTGAACGACTCCTTAGGACACTGGGGGACCCTCCTAGGAGGAGGTTTTGGCTGCATTTACCTTATATACATGGGCATATAAACACATTCTCATATGTTTGCACTAAGAATGACAAGCAAACAAAGGGAACACAGAAAGGAGGAGGCTATGTTCTCCTTATAAAATATTAAAACAATACAGATAAGCCTAGCATTTTCTTTGACCAGCAGACTCCCTCCTTTCCCTTTCCCTTTCTATCCCTAGAGGTAGCCATAGTATAAAGTTTGGAATACATCTTTTCAGGCCTTTTTCTCATGTATCACACATAAATATGTACTCACAGAAATGTTCACAAGGAGAATAAATTCACGTGTTACATGGGTAATGAAAAAGTAATTCTAAGCAAGAAAGAGAAAGAGAGAAAGGTAAAGTGGAACTTAAAAGACAAAGCTCAGTTTTGGAATGAAGTTATTGATTCCAAACTTTTAGGGTGTCCAATACATCAATGTATGTGTCAAAAACAGACTCAGATACAATCATGCTATGAATGGCTTATCTAACCTGACTTTCTTAACAATACAATATCAAAGATGACCAACCTGAAAATAGCCAAACTGACAAATTATGCAAAAATCAAGTAGCACAGAAGAATACTACTATAAGCTGGCACTAAAATAAACTCAAAGGGAAGACTTTTTGCAAATTCCAGAGACCTTAGCACTACCCTTTCTGAATATTGTGGTTACATAATAGCCACTGATCTAATTTAATGAATTTAGGATTAAAGTTGTTCTTGTATATTATGATTATCATTAAGGCAGAAGAACTAATGAGCAAAATCAAGAAGGTTGCCATGAAGGTACATCAATCAGCCTGAAAGCAAAATGCAAAAGGGGTGAGAGTAGCAGTATGCTTATATTCTTAAGCTTCTGATCCCTAAGAGCTTAATTATTTGTACATTCCATTATAATTCATTCATTCAGCCAGAACCTGTATCCTAAGCACTATGCTAGGTGCTAGAGACAAAACGGCAGCATGATGGAGTGGGAAGACCATGGACTTGAAAGAAAGACTCTTGGTTTGTGTTCTTGGAACCAACATTTACTAATGATAAGATTTTAGGCAAATCACTTAACCTCGTAAGCCTTGGTTTTCTCACCAGTGGAATGGTGATAATAATTAACTTTCTATTGAGGGCACCATAAATAAAATTCACAGATCTCCAGGCATAGAGTAAATGTAGGCAGAAATTATTATTTGAATACAGACCCTATTCTAAAGGCATTCACTGTCTGGTATGGGAGAGAGAAAAATAAAGAATTGCAGAGGGATTCTACTTTTGAATGATGGAATGAGGAGCCCTGCAGATCTGCTCTCCAGTGAAACAAGCATAACTGGTAAAAATTATTTTTTAGAAACACAATCACTTAAAGTCTTTGGAAATTGTCCTAAGGGAATATAGCAAATGAAAAAAAAATTAAGAGAAGCTACTAAAACTCATTAAGAACAGTGAGAATTTGTAACATTGGGACCATGACCTGCTCTCTCTTTTCCCCTCCCGGCTCAATATAACGGAAATTCCATTCCAGGAAGGTTTAGCCAAGAGAGGCTTTCTCCCTGGCCCGCAATTCCCTTTCTAGTGTCTGGTACCTCCTGGTACCCAGGAGGGATAGGCTATGAGCATTTCCAATTTTCCCCAGCTACACATGGCAGAGGCTAAACTCCAGTTAAGTGTGGCCAAGAAGTTGGGGATCCCTTACTCTATCCAGTTCTCCCTCATAGAGTGGAGTCTCTACCTCAGGCATGTCATGCTGATAATGCTGGGGCTCCAGTTGCCCTCACCACAGCTCATGTGTAGGATGGATGTTCTAAGCTGCAAGAGACATGTTGAGAAGAAGAGAGGCTAATTACCCTGCTCAGCACCCTGACCATAATGTAGGGTGTCACTCTAAGAAAAGTGGGCCACAATCTCTTGCTTCCTCACTCTGACCTGTAGCTCAGAGATTTTGCCCAGGGAGGGAAGAAGGCCATAGGAATAGAGATCTTCAAAGTTCTCCCCAAAGCAACAGAATTTATTTATATCAGAGCGTGAGGGAGTTCAAGCCTAAGAATGCTCTTACAAACAATTGTGATTTTGGTGGCAAACAACTGAGAGGAAACTGGCAGTTTCATGACTATCTACAACAAGCTAAACAGTTGGTTAGCTATTTCTCCTGAGAGAACCATGGAAATAGATAGCTAAGAAGAACCTGCTGGAGTGAGAAAAAACCTTCAAAGAGTGGCCTCAAAAATTATGTCTGTAAAGGGACTCATATTTAATTGGATCAGACTGTGGTGCAACATTTACCCCAGAGCTTCGCCAAAAACAATAGAATAATCAGCTGACAATTAGTGAGTGCCAACAGCTGGATGTGATGCCAGCAGAAGCAGTTGGTTTAACAGAGATCAGGGAAATAAACAGTCAAAGAGAAACTTGTTAAAAGCAGTGTCATCCTAGGATGATCACACACACCATGCCCTCTGGAGAATGACATGAAAGACTTCCCACTGCAGGGAAACAGACTACACTAAAGCCAAATAAGGCCACATTTACAGGTAGGAGGGGGTCAGGAATTCAACGTCTTTTTGGGAGACAAAATTCAACCCATACATCCACACATAGACTCATGGTAAAAAAGCTGAAAGACAAAGAGAAAATCTTGAAAGCAGCAAGAGAAAAATGACTTATCACTTACAAAGCAACCTCAAAAAGATTAATAGCTGTCTTCTTATCAGAAACAATGGAGGTCAGAAGGCAGTGGGGTGGCATGTTCAAAGTGCTGAAAGAAAAAACTCTGTCAATATAAAAAATTCCCAGATCAGCAAAAACTGAGATTTGTTACTGACAGGACACACTAAAGGAATTTCTTCAGGCTGAAAGTAACACCAGACAATAATTGGACACCCCCTACCCACACACACACCAAAGAACATCAAGAAAGGTAACTATGTAATTATAAAAGACATTTTTAATACATAGTTCTTGTCCTTCTTTCTCTTAACGGATTTAAAAAGCAGTTATAGGCTGGGCGCAGTGGCTCACGTCTGTAATCCCAGCACTTTGGGAGGCTGAGGTGGGTAGATCACAAGTTCAAGAGATCGAGACCATCCTGGCCAACATGGTAAAACCCATCTCTATTAAAAAAAAATACAAAACTTAGCTGAGCATAGTGGTGTGCACCTGTAGTCCCAGCTACTCAGAAGGCTGAGGCAGGAGAATCGCTTAAACTCGGGGAGCCAGAGGTTTCAGTGAGCCAAGATCATGCCACTGCACTCCAGCCTGGCAAAAGAGCAAGACTCCATCTCAAAAAAAACAAAAAGCTGTTACATAAAAAATAGATATATAATTGTATTGTTGGGCCTAAAATAATTAGAAATGTATTATATAATATATTTGATAATAACAGCACAAAGGATTGGTGGGGGCAGAAAAGACATACTTGAGTAAGGAAAGGACACCGGATAGTAATTTTAACATACAAAAAAATTTAAGGGAAATGGTAAATACGAAGGTTAGTATCACTAACACTATAAATACATACTTGCTCTCCTTTTTTTCCTGCAAGCTTATTTAAAGGACATAAAATTATATAAAGTAGCAATTATAACAATGTATTTGTTGTAAAGTTTATAACATGTATAGTTGTAATACGTATGAGAATAAACGCATTAAAAAGTGGAGGAGAATAGAGCTATATGAGAGTAATGTTTTTGTATCTCACTGGAATTAAGTTAATATAAATCTAAAATCAATTCTAATAAGTTAAGATGTATATGGTAAGCCCTAGAGAAACTACTAAGAAAATAACTCAATAGAATGTAGAGAAAAAAATCATTAAGCAAATTAAAATGTTACTCTAGAAGATATTCACTTAATAAAAAAGAAAACAGCATGAGATAAAAAGAAGAACAAAAGACATGGGACATATACAAAAAATGAGATAAAATGGCAGATAAAAATCCATGCATGTCAATAATAATATTAAATGCAAATGGACTAAACAATCCAATAAAAAGGTAGAGATTGTCATAATGGGGGAAAGAGAAACCCAAAATCTGTCTATATGCTTTCTACGGCAGGTGTGAATACAAAATCTTCTCAAATGCGTATGAAACTTTCTCTGGGATAGACCATATGCTAGGTCACAAAACAAGGCTTGATACATTTAAAAGAATTA
This sequence comes from Nomascus leucogenys, assembly GCF_006542625.1. NCBI lineage: Eukaryota > Metazoa > Chordata > Mammalia > Primates > Hylobatidae > Nomascus > Nomascus leucogenys. Next base: position 57,282,960 of record NC_044399.1, on the reverse strand, counting down.
AAATCATACAAATTATTTTCTCTGACCATAACAGAATAAAATTAGAAATCAATGCAGAAAGGCATTTGGGAAATTCACAAATAAGTGAAAATTAAACAACACTCTTCTAAATAACCAATGGGTCGAAGGAGAAATGATAAGAAAACTTAGAGCATACTTTGAGATAAGTGAAAATAAAGATGCAACATACCAAAACATATGGTAAGCAGCTAAAATACTGCTTAAAGGGAAATTTATAGCTGTAAATGTCTATGTTAGAAAAGAAGATAGTTGTCAAGTGAATAACCTCACCACCCACCTTAAGATACCAGAAAAAGAAGAGCAAACTAAAACATGCAAAGACTGCAAATAACAAAGAGCAGAAATTAATAAAACAGAGAATAGAAAAAATAGAGAAAAATCAATAAAACTTAAATTTGTTCTTTGAAAAATCAACAAAACTCATAAATCTTCACCTAGGGTGACCAAGAATAAAAGAGAAAATACTTGAATCATTAATATCAGAAATGGAAGAGGGGACATTACTATCAAACTTACAAAAATAAAAAGGACTATAAAGGAATACTGTTTAAAAAAAGCTATGTGCCAATAAAGTAGATGACTTAGATGAAATAGATACATTCCTAGATAGACACAAACTACTGAAACTGACTCAAGAAGAAACAGAAAATCCAAATTGATACATAACAAGTAAAAAGATTAAATTAGTAATTAAAGAAATTACCTACAAAGAAAATCCTAGGCCCAGATATCTTCACTGCTGAATTATGTCATTTAAAAAATAATACCAATCATTACAAACTCTTTCAAACAATAGAAGAGGAGGAAACACTTCCCAACTCATTCTATGATGTCAATATTATTCTGATACCAGAACCAGACAAAGTTATTACAGGAAAAGAAATCTACAGACCAATATGTCTCTTATGGATATAAACACACATATCCTCAACAAAATACTAGCAAACTCAATCCAGCAATGTATAAAGACTTGTACTCCATGACCAATTGGGCTTTATTACAAGATTGACTTAATATGCAAAAATCAATGAATGTAATAAACCACATCAGTAGAGTAGAAAACAAAACCACAGCATCATTTCAACAGACGCAGAAAGAAGATTCGACAAAATTGAACACGGTATCGTGACAGAACAGTCAACAAGCAAGTAATAGTAAGAAACGTTCCTAAGCTAATAAAAGGCATCTACAAAAAATCCCACAGCTAACTTTATACTTTAATTATTAAAGACTGAATGCTTTCCTTTAAGATCAGGAATAAGACAAGAATATCAGCTCATGCCACTTCTGTTGAACATTATACTGGAGATTGCCAGGGAAATTAGGCAAAAATATAAATAAATAAAAAGCAACCAGATTGAAAAGAAAGAAGGATAACTATCTCTATTTGCAAATGACAATCTTCTGTATAGAAAATTCTAAGAAATCACTAAAAAAAAATTAGAACTAATAAGTTCAGCAAGGTTGCACTATACAAAAAATCAATTATAATGTGGCATTGTACAATTCAAAAATGATATTACAAATTCTTTTTAGAATAGTAGCATAAAGAATAAAATGGAAATAAATTTTACAAAAGAAGTACAAAACTTACACTCTGAAAAACTACAAAACATTGCTGAAAGAAATCAAATAAGATTTAAATAAATGAAAAAACATCCCAGATTCATGGAGCAGAAGACTTAATATTGTTAGGACGATGATAATCCCTAAATAGATCAATACATTAAATGTAATCCCTATCAGAATCCCAGGTAACTTTCTGGTAGAAATTGACAAACTGATCCTAAAATTCATATAAAATTTTCAAGGGACCCCAAATTGCCAAAATAGTTTTTAATAGGAAGAACCAAGTAGGAGATTTTCTGATTTCAAAACTTACTGCAGTGTAATTGCATCCACAGCAATGTTATACTGGCATAATGATAGACACACAGATTCATGAAATAGAATTGAAATAAACCCTCAAATTTGCGGTTAATTGAGTTTTGAGCGGCTACCAAGACAATTTGATGGGAGAAGAATAGTCTTTAAAAAAATTTTTCTGGGAAATTGGATATCCAATGCAAAATGAAGTTGAACCCCTACCTCATACAAGATATAAAACTTAAAGTAGTCAAAGACTTCAATATAAAGGCTAAACCTATAAAACTCTTAGAAGGAAACATAGGAGTAAATCTTTACGACCTCAAATTTGGCAATGGATTCTTAGATATAACACAAAAAAGCATAAGCAGCAACAAACAAATAGAAAAATTGGAATTTATCAAAATTTTAAACTTTGTTGCTTCAAAGCATACCATCAGGAAACTGAAAAGATAATTCACAGATGAGGAGAAAATATTTGCAAGTCATATATCTGATGAGACTTTCATCTAGAATATATAAATAATTCTTATAACTCAATAATAAAAAAGACAACCAATTAAAAATATACAAAGGATGCTGTAAACCAATGATTGGGAAACTTTTTCTGTAAAAGGCCACATAGTAAATGTTTTAGGCTTGAGGGCCATACAGTCTTTAATACAACTACTCAACTTTGCCATGGTAGCATAAAAACCACCATAGAAAATATGTAACAACAGATAAGCATGGCTGTGCTCCAATAAAATTTTATTTACAAAACCAGGTGGCTGGCCTGAGAGTCAGTTTGCCCACTCATGCCCTAGAGCAACTGTTAAAAAATAGAACAATGAGATATAGCTAATAAGTCAATTCTGGAGATAAAATGGAATCTATGGGCATACCCAGACTGTGATAGGTGCTTATTGCCTGGTATAAAGATAGCAATTAATGAATACTGTTTAATGAATGAACAAAGAAATGAATGGGGCAGGCAGAGGCCACATACTGTGTATGCTTTCCTATGTACTCACTTTGATTTGAACAAATTTCCTAACACCCTGTGTTTTTGGACACCTTGATCGGGAACTTCAGAAGGAAAACAGCCCAGCCAGAGCAATCCTGGTACAGTATGTCAGCATTCCAGATTGACTGCAGCTGGGCTGAAATGCAAGGTGAGGACAAGGAGGCTGCACTAGAAGGCAAGGTGAGGCTTTTTTTTTTTTCTTCTGTATCTCAGGGATAAGAGTAAGAGTTCTTAGAAACATAATCACTTCCACCAAAGACAGACCTGGAGATGCCAGACACAAGAGAATCAGTATAAACTAAGAGCTACAAAGGACAACAGTAAGCTAGCTGAAAGTAAAGGAAAATTGATTTAGGTGATTCAATCAAATGATTTCTGATATAAGATACAAAGGGACCTAGGAGGTTGGAAAATCTAACCAAATGATAAATATGGGAAGATAACATGCTCTCAGGTTGTATCTCCCAAGTCATTAATGTTAATGTGTATTTAAGGCTGTGTCTACAAGACAGAGGACCACTGTGCAAGACAGAACATTCAAGCTAATGGGTTAAGGAGGAGATGGGAATCAATCCTCTTGACTCCTGTAGCCAACTGATTCTGAATTTTAGCTAAAATTAAGTCCCAAATAAAAATCACTGAAGTGATTTATTTTTTTCCATTTATAATGACTTATTCTAGGCACATAGAGACTGACAAATCAATGTAGTCAAACCTTTCTTTTTGCCCAGGCTTCTGTGCAAACCACCTGCTTGTCCCTTGACTCAGCAGAGGTCAGGATATGAAATATGTATACCATTGCCACTGCAAGCAAGAACAGCAACAGGGACTGTGTAAGTGTTCATGTAGGTCTGTCTATAACCTCAGATTTGTATGATAACCAGGTCATGGTGATGGTGCTGGCAGATATGGGGTTCCACAAAGCTCCTGCAGTCATTGTGATGGAAGCTGAGTCAATCTGTGAACTGTGAAAGCTTCTCCCAAAAGGTTCCACAAAACAAATAGGATTGAGGGCCTACTAGGTACTAGGCATTTCGGAGACCCAGATACAAGTCAGATGTGTACTCTATCTTTAGGAGCTCCCAGGCCAGTAGAGGAGAGAATATTCCATCCCATCCCGTCCCATCCCATTCCAGTATTTCAGCTGACCCTTGAAGGATAGGGCTTGAGGAAGTGTATCCTAGCACAGAAGAAACTTTGAGGAGAATGCCCCTGCCCTGCTACCACCTCAACCCCCGAAGCCTAGGTTACAGGTAGGCCTCTGTCTGATACCTATTTCTTGGATATCAGAAAAGATTAAACTTTGGATGTTTTGTCCCCTCCAAATGTCATGTTGAAATGTGGCCTCCAATGTTGGAGGTGGTCGTAGTGGAAGGTGTTTGGGTCATGAGGGTAGATCCCTTATGAATGGTTTTGTGCTGTCCTTGTGATAATAACTGAGTTCTCACTTTATTAGCTCCCATGAGATCTGGTTGTTTAAAAGAGCCTGTCACCATCTTCCCATTGCTCTCTCCCTTGCCATGTGATATGCCTGCTCCCCCGCCCCTTCTCCTATGACTGTGAGCTTCCTGACGCCTCATCAGAAGCCGAACAAATGCTGGTTCCATGTTCGTACAGCCTGCGGACCCTTAAGCCAAATAAAGCCCTTTATAAATTACCCAGTCTTAGGTATCATTTATAGCAATGCAAATGGACAATCAACCTCAGATTTGTATGATAACAAGGTCATTTACTTAATGATTAAATTTGGTCAGTCTCCACATTGTCCCTGACTCATGCTATGGCACTAATTGTGGTACAAACTGGCCATATTCTTATAATTCCATTTTCTCCCCTTGACAACTTGACTGTAAGCAATGGATAACCCAACGGTAAACTAGAGGTAGCCTTTTTTTTTTTTTAAACCAACAGATCCATTGCACATCAATTGATCTGGAGTGATTCATCTAAACATGTGTCTAAACATGTGCTTCACCCCCTGTCTTCACTGCTCAGTGAAGTAGAGGTGAGTAAACACTACATAATACATTCAGAAACCTTAGTTCTAGCTCCAGCTCTCATACTTACTAGCTATGAGCCATTGATCATTTCCCTGCTCTGGGTTTGCTTATCTGTATGAGCAGGAAATAGATAGTCAATAAGATCCTTCCCAGCTGTATCATCTATGATTTCAAACAATTAACAAAAAAGTCCTCTTTATAGGACCCTTAGAGATAATCCCTATTTATTTCCAAAGTGACCAGGCAATGTTTAACAACCACTAGGGGCTGTTATGACACGATTGAACCCATAGTCGGGACTTCAGGATGCCCCCTGTGAAGGCTCTTTGATCAGCCAAGTGATTGCTTCTCACGGCCTTTTGGTCTGCAGCAGTGCTTCTCAAACTTTAGCATGCATAGGAGTGGACAGGAGAATTTTGTTAAAATGCAGATTCTGATTCAGTCAGTGTAGGGTGGGGCTGGAGAGTCTGTATTTCTAACAAGCTCCCAGACAGGACGGATGTTGACCACACTTTGGGTGGCAAGTTTCTAGAGGGTTTTGAGGAGGAAACATGAGGCCATTAGGAGGCTTGATACTATATCTGAGAGAATACCAAATTGCTCCCCCCAAGTGCTTACCTCGAGGCCTTGCTCAAGTGCCTCATAAGCGTTTGCTCACTGATTGATAAACTTTGCTCTTTTGCTAAAGGCTGGAAGAAAATGTATCTCTTTCCTCTTTAACCACTGAGGGCAATATAGACCAAATAGCATCCCTTACTAGACTTTGCCATTGCAGCATGAAAATAACTAGAAAATATGTAACAGGTAAGCACGGCTGTGTTCCAATAAAATTTTATTTACAAAACCAGGTGGCTGGCCTGGGAGCCATAGTTTGTCAACTTAAAAAAAAAATAAAATGATGAGGTACAGCTAATAAGTCAATTCTGGAAGGAAAATGGAATCTATGGGTATACCCAGACTATAATAGGTACTTATTTCCTGGCATAAAAAGGCAATTAATGGATACTGTTTAATGAATGAACAAATAAATGAAAAAAGAAATATCACATCCATCCTGTCTGCAATTAAGACTTTCTGGATCTCTTAGGCCCGGCTAAATAGAATATCTACAAGATATTTTAAAACTCAGAGCTTTTTTTGCACCCAACCTCCCAAGAATTGGAACAAGTCAATGTGCTTTGTAAAGTGCTGAAAAGGCAAAGCATGGAGAAGGGGATGCTTGCTTGTGCCTGGAGTTTTATACGGGATGCTTTCCATATCACTTCACCACTTGCACCTGTACAAGAATACTTACGGTATTATCCTTGGTTGGAAAGGGAATGCATAAAATTTTTAACTGAATATTTTCAGAAACTAACTCCTAATCTTATATGTCTATATGATACACTCCAAGTGAACACATTGTCCTTTGGATGGAAGAGCATAATGACGTAATGCAAATGAGATGGAGGCTAGGGTAGCATGTTGAGGATAGCTCATTCCTTTTCTGAAAGATGCGAAAGTAGAATTAGTCCTGGGACCCACTCCCATGCCTGCTTTGTCTCCTGGGAATATCAAATTCATATTGATTGTTCTCTGGTGCATAATTTGCATGGCTAAAATGGAAACACGTTCATCAATTTAAGCCCTGGCTTGCCATAATGTGTTCCTTTTTGAATACAGTGTACATTACTTGGAAGCAACACTAGTTGCATCATAAATATTTCAGCTGCCAATGTTTGGGACTTGTTTCTTTGACCTGGCTGTAAGTCAGTCAATAAGTAATAACAATGGTTTGGTCTTTAGAGTTTGAGGAGTGCTGACAACCTACATGATTAAAATTCATAAGATGAGTTTTTATCAAAATAACACTTCACCCCAAAGGAAAGGCATTGATCAGCCCCCGACATGTATAATAACTACTTTCAATGGAGGCTTGCCTTCCAATTCTAATGGACATTGCTGAGCTCAGGGTTGAATGATGAGGCCATTGTGCCTTTTTCCATTAGGTCCATGGGGAATCCATTTGCAAGAGAATAGTCAATTTTGGATCACAGATCATTAGAACTGGAAGGAATAATAGAAATCTTCTAGCTCAAAGCTGTCATTTCATAGATAAGGAAACTGAAATTCAGAGAATTGAACTGATTTGCCCAAGGTTGCACAATTATTTAAAGCACTCAGATCTCCTGGTTGTTAGGTCAGGGCCGTTCATGAATGCAGCTGACCCATATCAAGCAAAGCCCTTGGGACCTCTCAGTTTAGCAGTCCATTACCCCTCCTATCAGTATATTTTTGGGTCTTTACCCAAAACACAGTGGAAATGAGCTAACCAAATGAAGGAAGCAAAGAGTCTCTACTACTTGTCATTCATTCATTAAACAAAATAGATATTGAGCCTACTATGTGGCAAGTATTTAAATAATTAAATTCCCCAGGAACCATGAACCCTCCTACTGGAACTTCAAAACTCATCTCTCAACAGACTCCTAGGAGTCTTCAGCACCATCCAGGTGTTCTCTGCTGAGTCTACCTCAAGAGTAATGCCTATATGCCTCTGTCAGGGGCAGCCCTGCCAGATGCCACCAATAAAAGGATAAAACTGAGCACTTTGTAAGATTAAAAAAAAAGTTTGAACATGCAGGTGCAATGCCAGGTGCTTTCATATCCAAGTTCTCATCTAGTTTTGGCATCAACACAGTCAAATATTACCCCCTCTCCCAATCTTTTTCCTGAAAACATAAAAATACAGAAGTCTGAAAAAGTTTTATGGAGTCAGTTCAAGGTCACAGTGGTTAAAAAAAAAAAAAAGCTAGAGCTAAGATTTGAATACAGGTACATTTAACACCAAAGGCAACACAAGCTTCTCCCTTATGCCAATATGACTGAGGAATTGTTTTGAGAGCAGCCAGCTAGACAGACCTGGGTAACTCTGACCCTGAAAGAAGTAAAAGTGGAGTCCATTTGGCCACCTTACCTCCCACTTGTTAACTATGCAATTTTCCACCTTTGTCTTAAGGATTTTTATTTTTCTGTATAAGACATGGCTTTCATAATGCTAAGATTTGGTTTGAGTGTAACTTTTGTCCAAAGAATGATAGGAAGAAGCAAAGAAGGCCTCGTAAGCACATCTGGAGAACTTTTCCTAGAAATGAAAGAAAAAGGCAAGATACAAATATTATAAAACCATTGGGAAGACTGGAACTTCTTAGAAATTCCAGTATCAAGCAAATGATACTGGAATTTAAGTATCATTCCAGTATCATTTTAAGATTTGGGTCTTCACCCAAAACACAGTAGAAATGAGCTAACCAATAAAGGAAACAAAGAGTCTCTACTACTTGGCATTCATTCATTAAATAAAATAGATATTGAGCCTACCGTGTGCCATGTATTCAAATACTTAAATTCCCCAGGAAACTTACTGATAAAATCCTTACTGATAAATGTCAGCTGATGTTGCCACACGCTCCTGTCTGAGAAAGGCACTGTGGACTGGCCCAGGGGAGGCAAGAACCCTTGAGAGCGGGAACCCCCTGCTTCCTAATCACTTCCCAGTGCTCTCTGCCTATTCCCCAGGGGACTGGTTTTATAATGTCATCATCTTTAAGCCAATACCTTGGCATCAAATTATTACCTCCAAACTCTTCTCCTACATCATTTTCATTAGCCCCTTTAAATTAATCTGATTCAACTGAAGCTATTAATGGAGAGATGGCAGGTATCAAGAGTTCATCTTCTACTGGGTATCATGAGGCCTTTGAGAAAAGCCCCTTTCAACAGAGGCCAATTTTTTTGCTATCATATTGATGTTCCCTCATCAGCTGATAACTCACTCTTAGCCCATCAAGTTTGGCTTTTAATGGCCCAACCATATCTGTGACCGCAATTCAATTTCCACTCTGCACTTGTGGTTCCTTGATACCTTGGAATTCTTTAAATCTGCTTGATTAGCCACCTGAGGTAAATGGCTTAGTCATTTTAAAGTTTTATGAAACATCTGTGCACTGTGATCACAGACCAGCCAGAGGAGAAAATGGCTCTGGAATCCTTCCCCTCAAACCACTTAGAGAGCACAGACCTGAAGATCTGTATGACATGGAACTCAGTAGGAGTGACAGAGGTAGTGAGGGGTGCCAAAAAAGGTCAAATCTACAACCAGTCCCAGGATTTGATTCAAGTGGTGCCCTTTAAGGGAATCAAATGGTGTTGGTGTTTTCTTGGCCAACCATGTGATGCTGCCTCCTAACGGTGGCCTCTTAGGAAGTGGAAATCACTCGATCCATTTTAGTTCTTCCAGGGCTCTTGGGGAGTCTTGGAGGACATGTGAACACTCTACAGCTCCCAACTTCTTTCCCCCTTTAATGTTTCTTCTTCCTTCCTCATTTTTCTCCCTCCCTTCTTTCTTCTGTCTCTTAGATATGCTGAGTACATCTATTTTTGAACCCCCATGCAGGCCCATGGTTCTCCAGAGAATCTGTTGGTTTGAACATGCGTAATGTGAGAAATAAAAGAGCAGCTTCTGACATTCAAAAGCTGGCCTGACTCACAGGTAGGCCATGTGATTCTCCCATTAGGCACAGAATGCAGAATACCAAGTTCAGACAACGCTATTCTGAGAGCTTGATAAAATGAGACAAAGCGAGGCCACTTCTAAGTACAGACAAAGATAAGATCACTGTGTTACCTCCAAAATGCCAAACACCTTCTCTTGACCAAAATGAGTTACTCCTGCTTTTTTACCAAATACAGCTTTATGCTCATTCTAGTCTTTCTTCTCAATGGAGGTTTATTGAGATACCCAATTATAGAATTGCTGCCACCTAATGACAGCATCCAATTTAGAGCAAAGTCCTGCTTCCCTAAGCCCCACCTCAAATTACCCAATAAAGCCCAAATTCTATAATAGGTTCCTTCTAACACCCTCTTACTGAGACACTCTACATGTTTATTCTTCATGCTACAATTAGTAATAAACCAAATTTGTTTAACTATAGGTTATCTTTGGTGGTCTCTGGCTGAAGGGCATAGGCAAGCGGCAAAAATAACTCAGATTCAAACAGTCATTTACGTTTTGAAAAGCTTTTATACCCATTATTTAATTCAATCTTCATAACACCACCAATGAAGAAGACCTGCAGGTATTATTATATTAATACTCATTTTCCAGATTAGGAAACTGAGGCTCAGTGTGGTTAGATGTAAGTTCAAAGTTCAAACATCTCAAAAGTATTAGAATCAGAGTTTGAACCAGGTCATCTTGTTCCATATACAGTGTTTTGTTCACATGAGCTGGTCATAGAAGAAAGATGTCTCATAGCTATTTGTTACTTAGTGCTGCACTAACTGGAGATTGCAGGTGAGAAGGGAATAAGACTGGTTGTAGGCACCATGACATATGAAAAACCTGGAATATCTTTCAGAAGCATTAATTTTAATCAAATTATTTTGAGAAAACAAGTTTAATATTTTTTTAAAGCATGAGATTCAAACATTTTAAAATTGAAACAAAACTCAAAGGAATGTTAAAATAGAAAGCAAAGAGATTTGCAGTAATTTGCTGCAAATGGTTGAAGTCTACTCTCCCAGATCCCACCTGACCTTCAGAGGGCTGCCTTTAGGAATACGCAGGTGGAGCTAAGAAGTTCCACTAGTGTCCCTCCATCCATTTCTGATCAAAGAACGCAAAGCAAACACCTTAGACTGACATTGTGGCTTTCTTGCTGGGGTGCTGAGGGCAAACCTGTCCTCAGGGCCATGAGGGTCAATGGAGTAGGTTACAATGTCCCCTACGGCTCCCATTGATTTGGGGAGGAGAGAACTGTGGGCTTGTTCTATTATAGATGCCAGTTCTTCCCTAGGGTTCCAGGGGCCACCCAGCTTTCTGGAGCTTGGCTATCTCCAGAATAGGCTTGGCTATCAGCCCTGCCTGTGGGACTCCAAGCCAGAATCTGACCCCTCTCTGGCCCAGATATTGTTGCTGAGAAAACTGGTGTTGGCTCCAGGTCATTTCAAAACTCAACATTTACCTCGAGGATATTTGCAAATCCTGAGAGTACACAGGTCCTTAGGAACTTGAAATCTGACCACCTATCAAGCTTAGAAAAGGCACAATCTCCTCTCACATCTGGAATTCATCTGGACTCCAGGGTTTCTAGTACTGAAACAACATGCAGCTGCTTTAAATAGAACAGGTGACAATTGTCAAGACTGCCTGAACTGACAAATTATGTATTCTAATATTATTTTAAAATGTAAAGCACAAACGTGGGTATAAACTCCTTATGCTTATAGCTCTTACCTGACTATTAAAACGAAACAAAAATAATTCAATAATTAATAAAAAATAAATATAAATGTATAAAACCATACTGTTTAAATTAACACATCAATTCAATGCGATGGAAGGTGCTATTTGCTGAAACAATATCACTGCTCACAGGACAGACAGAGCATAGACGGCTCCTACTCAGGTTCTGTAATGGATTATATTATGTCCTCCAAAAAGATGTGTTGAAATCCTAACTCCTGGCACCTGTGAATGTGACCACATATAGGGTCTCTGCGGATGTAATTAAGTTAAGGTGAGGTCACTAGGGTGGGCCCTGATCCAACATGACTGGTGTTCTTGTAAAAAAATAAAAAATAAAAAAAGGGTGGGAGAGACGTGCAGAGAGAAGGCCATGTGAGGCCAGAGGCAGAAGTGGGAGGGACGTGGCTGCAAGGAATGCCAAAGACTGACAGCTACCACCAGAAGCTAGGAAGTGGTAAGGATTCTACCCAGAGTCTCAGAGAGAGCATGGCCTGGCTGACACCTTGATTTTGAATGTCTGGCCTCCAGAACTTTGAGTGAATAAGCCATCCATTCTAGCAATCATGGAAAACTAATACACATCTTTGGCCGGGCATGGTGGCTCATGCCTGTAATCCCAGCACTTTGGGAGGCCGAGGCAGGAGGATCACCTGAGGTCAGGAGTTCGAGACCAGCCTGGCCAAAATGGTGAAACCCTGTCTCTACTAAAAAAACAAAAACAAAAAAAACAAAAATTAGCCTGACGTGGTGGTGGGTGCCTGTAATCCCAGCTACTCAGGAGGCTGAGGCAGGAGAATCACTGGAACCTGGGAGGCAGAGGTTTCAGTGAGCCAAGATCGTGCCATTGCACTCCAGCCTGGGTGACTGATCAAGACTCTGTCTCAAAAACAAAAACAAAAAAAAACACTAATACACATCCTTTCAGATGACTGATATGCCCATGTTACATAGGTTACGTGATGAATCAATTCCTTTTCTTTTTTTTTGAGACGGAGTCTGTGTCGCCAAGTGGCTGGAGTGTAGTGGTGTGATCTCCGCTCACCATAATCTCTGCCTCCCGGGTTCAAGCAATTCTCCTGCCTCAGCCTCCTGAGTAGCTGGGATTACAGGCGTCTGCCACCACACCCAGCTAATTTTTGTATTTTTAGTAGAGACAGGGTTTCACCATGTTGGCCAGGCTGGTCTCAAATACCCAACCTCAGGTGATCCGCCTGCCTCGGCCTCCCAAAGTGCTGGGATTACAGGCGTAAGCCACAGTGCCTGGCCAATGAATCAGTTCTTCTAAGAGTTTTTGGTATGCAACTGCTGCAAACCCTTCTCTTGTCAGGGTCCCCTGCAATCATTTGGCCTTCAAGGACGTGAACCCTCGACAAGTCTACCTTGCTTCTGTCTTCAAGTCTGATAACTATTAAAGCACCACTCTTTGATGCCAAAGTGATCCAGAACACAAGCCCAAAGGTAGAGGCAAAAATGACTTTCTTTTAGATTATCATCAACATGAGAACATATCAATTAAATTATCATACAGAACCCACAGATCCTTGTGTATGAACTCTGATTTGAGGGGCAAAAACATCAGATTTCGTCCATTTCTTGCTCCCTCTGCCTTTCCTGACTCCTGTGTGGCTCCAGGCTCTGTCTGGTCAACAGTCTCTGGCTTCAATAGCCGACTTGGACTTGGATTTCCCATCACACTCAACCCAGGTTGGCCCTGTAGGCAGGGTCTGGCCATCAGGCTCCAGCATCGCTCACCTGAATACTTTAAGAGGTAGTGCTGGCATGCCCTGCTCAGGGGCAGAGCCTACTCTGGATCTGTCTATGTCAACTTCAGAGCCAACAAGAGTACAGTACGTCTGCTTGGGCCCCTAAGAAGAGCACAGAGCAGGGGTCTCCCTGTGTACCTCACAAAGGAACTCAAAGGCAGAGTGCCATTAAAACCATTTGGTAATCAATCACTTTAGGTGCCTCTGGGGGAATCACAGAGTGGGCATTAGCCTACTGGGGCTTGGTGTCACTGTAAGGGATGCTGTCTCCCTTAGCAGGGCAGGGCCTGCCCCGGCTGGGGGACATGTAGGAATGGGGCAGGCATGCAGGGGCCCTGGAGGCCTGACTGGAAGGTTGGTGGGTGCCTGGGTACCAGGGAAGCTCCTGATCAGTGCTCATCTGGGATCCCTAAGTCTGGGGAAGCTGAAGAGGTGATGGAGCACTTGTATGACTTGGAGAAATGGTTATTTTTCAATTGATCTGGAAATATGTCAATGTTTTAATAACCAGCATGATTGTAGCTGTGTGTACCACCTTAACATCCACCCTGGGGTAACCACCATAAAAGGGCCAATTACCTACTTCCAAGAAGTGCCTTGGAAGGGGCTGGACATTTCTCAAGACCTTGATTTGGGCATTACAGTTGCATTGAGACAAAGGAGCAACAATGTCTTTCAAAATTGGCAGGAACAGGACTATCCATCATTCCTCTGCAGCCCAGGAATGTTCCTCTGCAGCCCAGGAATGTTCCTCTGCAGCCCAGTAATGCCCCTCTGCTGCATTCATCTGGCCCATTGTGAGAAGAGTAAAAAGTTATGATCATAGGAGAGAAAACAACTTTCAGTTATGTTGTCTTGTAGAGGCACAAATCATTTCCAAACAAGCTAAATTAACACTAATTGAGAAGCAGATGTCCAACTCCTTCTCTAGAGCTCACCGGTTTCATCATTAAAATCTTCACAGGAAGCAGGCTCATAGGTGCACTGAAGTGCACCCAAGACCACTAATGACAAACCCATATCCCGCCTACCCTCTGGTCTCTTCTGGCAGCCATTCTCTTACACTCCATTATAATCGTCGTGATAATGACACTTGACCAGTAAAAAGAGCATCTGTTGGGAGAATGCACTGAATCCAAAAACCTTATAGTACTAGGAGCTTTGGGGTGTTAATTACACAAATTGCCCATCAACTGTATTGTTACTTTCTTTCCTCTGATAAATAAAAAAAAAATGTTGAGACTTCTAAGCATGAATGCAGTTGGGCCAGAAGTTTTCCTATAAATATGGATGGGAATCCTTGCTCCTTCACAATATCCATGACCACAGAGCTCTGGATAGTCGGCTTTCAGGCAGTGTGGGATGGAGGGAAGTGCACTGTCTGAGAGTATTGGTCAGTGAGACTGGGTTTGATTCCAGCTCTGCCACAATGACCTGGCGATCTTCAATATTCTCCCTTGAGTCTTGGGTACTCTCCCTTAGCCTCTCTGAGCCTCTGCTTTTTCACTGGTAAAAATGGGGATACAGTACATGTTTTCCAGGCCTGGTTGGTGTCAGGATGCATAACAGTAAAAGCACACCTAGATCCTAAGCATGTGGGAAGGGTACGCACCTAAAAACCTTATGCATAACAGTGAAATGAACTTTGGACTGGGCACTAGAAGATCTGGGATTTTAGTCCTGATTTCTTTGTTGTGAGAACTTGGACAAGCCCCTTAAGTTTCTGGGTTTCAATTTTTTAATTTGTAAAAATACAGTGTTAGACAAATGATTCTCAATGTCCCTTCCAGGTCGAAGATCTGATTCTAACTTGAAACCTGAAAGGGACAAAGCATGACTCTGCCACTGGGTAAGGTGAATTGCCACATGGTGGCTACAGTGTGATGAAGTTGCAGCGGGTCTGGGAGCACGTCCTGTGTGTCCTCCTCAAAGGATGACTGTGGAACAGAGAATGAAGGCATCAGCCTTGGGTGACACTAGACATTTGAGGGCGTCCTTTCCCATCCCTGTGGCATTTTTAACCATCTTTTCGCTTCTTGCACTTCTCCTCTTTCTCCTTGTTTGCCTCTGTAGTGTGACAGGTTACTTAAGGGTGTATGCATGCTGCCTGAACCCTGAAGGCCAGGCTGTGAGCCAAGGCCATGGTGCCTGCCAGGGAGCAGGTGTCCCTGAGAATGCAAACCTCCCAGAGAGTATCTGAGAACCAATGAGGAAAACAGTTCCATTGCATACATACAGTAGGCAAGAGCCAGAAAATTAGCTTAAAAGCAGCTTAGAGATGGGAGGCGGGCTGGATCTTTAGAGCTGTCCTGCTGCCGCCCAGGAGTGCCCCATATGTAAGGCCAGATAAACTCATCTACTTGCCACGGAGTCTTTCTTTGGTCTCTTGGCTCCCTTCCAGTTTGGGGGAAGGGTTTGTTTGTTTAATACAATTCTGGGTTTTTCTCTCAAAGGAGAGCCTCTGCCCTCCTTTGACCGCTGGCTTTGCTTCTTGCTCCCAGTTTCTCACCCCTTAGGGTGCAGACCTCCTGGGAGACTGACTGAGGCCCTCAGGATGGTTGGAAAGGGGCTAGTCTCTGGAAATTAACCCACCACTGGCTCACTCACCCTTTCGCAGGTTGTGGGCATAAACTGAGAATAACTGGAGCTCAGGGCCCATTTAGTAGTGGTGAAAGCAATTGATGGTGAATCAGGAAGGAAGAGAAGGCGGACGTGTAGCCTTATAAATACAGGAAGTCCTTATGCCCCGGGCACTCTGAGAGGCTTGAGCTCATTGATAGTCATGCTAATAATAACTTCAAACGTACCTAGGATGTTTCTTCTGAAGGGCATTCTGCATTCTCCCAGTGTAATTTTATTTCTTTTCCTATTGCTTCTACCACATTGCTCTTGTTATGCCCAATTTGCAAAAGGAGAAACTGAGTCACAGAAAGTCATATCATGAATTGGCATTGGTTCTACTGGTTTCTCAAGTGTTCACATAAAATAAACTACAGTAGAGAGCAATGAGATTGCCATTGGAATGTTTCCTTAGTCTGCCAGAACAGTCCTACGTGGGGAGGCTCTTGGGGGTAGGACAGAGAGTGAATCGGGAGCTCCATTTATGAACTCTCCCCTCCTCTCTTTTATTGCTTGGCTTGAGGTGATTGAGGGTTATAGGCAGGAACATGAAGGGAACTGAAGAATGTGGAATGATACTGGCTGGTGCAAGATGCAGGGCAGGCAGGTGGCCAAGTCTGGGCAAACCAAAGGTCACCTTGATGTAAAGGACTTGCCCTGTGGGTGCTCACTGGGCATCATGAAATGTTGGGAGCTAGGTCAGCCCAAGGCTGCCTGATTTGGAAGCTCTTCTGTAAATGAGCAGATGAAGATTGAACAAAGGAGAAGTGGGTGCCCAGGAGACAATAGAGGACTGGGCAAGAACTCCCAGGGCTGCGTTATGACTTTTGGGGGCCCTGGATGCTTTTGCCATTATGGGATCCTTTATACAAAAACAATTAAAAATTCTGTTTTACAATTGCATTAGTAATTGAGATAAATACATTAATAGCATATATTAATGTATATAAGTTATATTAATATCATATATTTAAATCATTTTATTAAACTCAAAAGTTCATTTTTTCTTCTGATTTTTCAAGAAATTAAAAAGTTTCCTTGGGCTCCTAAAAGTACTGTGGCCTCAGGCACTGTGCATTCCTCTTTCCCATGAATAAGTTGGCCCTAGAAGTCTCCTCTGCATCCTAGGGCTACCGGCTGTAGTAGCTGACTCCTTGGTCCTGCCCATGCCTGTCCACATACAGGCTGACCCAAATTTACAGGATTAGTCTTAGAGCATCAGTTTGGGCATCTAGGAGTTACAGGTGCATGACTGAAGACACTGAATATCAGAGAGGCCAAGGCCAAGTTATCAAAGATACAGGAGCCAGGATTTGAACTCAGCTCTGACTGCCTCCAAAGCCCATTTGGATTTGACTCCTACTTCCCACTGTGTGTCTCCCCTGAGCCTCTGCTGAAAAGGTCCTTGGTCCTTGGTCCAAAATCTGGCCTGACCTGCACTAGAACCCTTTCTATATACCTTAGCAAATATGGAAATTAATAATTAGGCAGAGGTGGGCCAGTGATAGTAGATCACAGGGAGAAAAGTCTAAAAATAAATTTCACACAATGCAATGAAAAAGGTCCCTTGGAGATGCACAGAGGAGAAAAGAAATCATCCCCAGAGGATTAATGTTCTAGTAAACCATAAGCTGCTTATATTTTCACCCCATTACCATAACTTTCAAATAACTGTCTCAAACTATAAAAAGACAATTACTTAGGGCCAGATGCATCACAGGCTGGGTAACGCTGTTCCAGAGCCAATAGGTGGTTCCCTCACATCGCTTCCCAGTGGCAGTGTGGTGTCTAAAGAGGAGATGCTGGATTAATAGTAAATAAGGGCTGGGCATGGTGTCTCACGCTTATAATCCCAGCACTTTGGAGGGCTGGGGTGGGTGGATCACCTGAGGACCTGAGGTCAGGAGTTTGAGACCAGCCTGACCAACACGGTGAAACTCTGTCTCTACTAAAAATACAAAAAATTAGCTGGGTGTGGTGGCAGATGCCTGTAATCCCAGTTATTTGGGAGGCTGAGGCAGGAGAATCGCTTGAGACTGGGAGGTGGAAGTTGCAGTGAGCAGAGACTGCACCATTGCACTCTAGCCTGGGCAACAAGAGTGAAGCGCTGTCTCAAAAAAACAAACAACAAAATAAAACAAAACAAACAACAAAAAATGAACAAAACACAACAACCAGTAAATAGGGACATTTCACCTCTTCTCAAGGCAACTCTGGATTAATTCTCAGAGCAACAAGGCTCTGAGGCCCATGATGCCTGGATTTGGAATTGTCTTAGGTTTGCATGTTGGCATGACCATTTACCAGGATATAACCTCGCAATCCACTTGACCCCTCCGATCCCCTTGCAGAAAAGTTCTTAACAATCCTAGCCCTACCAAGTACACAGGTTTCTGTGAGACTTAAATAAGAGGTATAACTGGGATTTGTCAACTACTAGCACTATCCAGACACTTGAAACTTGACCCTGCCCCCAAAGAGTTCCCTGTTCTCAGACTTTACTGTATCTGTTGACCCCTGGATACACTAAATCTGGGTTGTTGGAGCTTCTTAAAAACTGGTTCTGGGCTCTTCCAGCCACCACTGCCAAGATCTCCAAGCTGAGCTGCTATACAATGGCAGTAGATTACACTAATTTGTTTTATTTTATTTGACATACTTAGAATTAAGGCTTTTTGAAAGCACTATGCAAATGTATGTAAATGACCACATTTCATGAAAAATAATGTGCAAATAGTGTCCCTGTGTTGGCTTAGAAAAATCTGGTGGCCAAAGGCTGTCTGTTTCTTCACAAGAATCAGGAAGAAGAGTTTAAACTTTAGTTACCCTTCCAGCTGTTTTATAAAATACGGATGCTGGGGAAGCTAGAGTTTAGTGTGTGGTTTATAAGCTGTGTGCTTAATATTCTTTTCCAGTCATCATCAGGGCATTTGATATCATTTAAGCAAAGTCTTTCATTCATTAATCACTTAAAAATGATGGTGCCAGGCACTTACTCACTGGAAGAGGAGTAAGGAACCAACCCTCCCCTAAGGACCTCCTTGGCAATGTGGCCACCAGAGTCAGCTGTAAACGCAGCTGGGGCCTCGTCTCCTGGCAAACACGTGGGTGGAGCTGGATGCCATTTTGAATTAAGTCCAGATACCTGATGGAGGCACTCAAGACCCTCCACAATCTACCCCCAGCTGACCTTCCGGCCAGAGTCTCTTCCCCTACCCCTCTCCATTATTCATTAGCACTGCCCATTATGATTTCTTGCAGAAATCTCTCTGGCAGGTACGACAGCACCTGGGCAGGGAGCGTTGAGACTAAACCATCACAGTATCTGGGTAAGACGGGGACAGAGAGTACACGCAGAACAGGCCTACTGGCATGTGGTGCTTTTGTCAGATGGGGAAATTATTTTGAGCAGCACAGCAAGGAGTGGCTTTAGGAGGGAAAAAAAATCTCGTGTTTATTATAACGCAGTCCAAGATGATTGCCCCAAATGTGCAAAATCGAATAGAAGTGGTCCTGGACTTCTGAGCACGCATAAAAGATAAGAACATGGAGTCAGGCCCCATCCTTCTCTCCACAGTCTGCTTCTATTAGGAGATGACATGATTCAATAGCACCTTTCGTAGAAAGAGAGTGGCTGGGGGAGAGGTGGAGCGGTTTCACCTTGAGCTCAGATGGCCGCTTCACATCTCAGGTTCAATGGCACAGGCCCTCCAGGTAGCTCCTGGCTTTGTTTCCTAACCAGAAACCCACCCACACATCTTGTCTTTGGCATGGGGTGGGGTCCTTACTACTCTCAACTTTTCCCAATCTCTTTGCTGCTCAAATATGTGTGAGTTTTTCGGCAAAATTTATTGCTTAATGGGGGTGTGGTGGTGAGAAAGGGATGTTGTTTTTGTTGCAGTTTCACTATTGGTGTATGAAAGGGTGAGCAAAAACTGATGAGAAGTCGAAACTATCTTTTTAAATGACAAAGGAGAGTAACATTTTTGGTTTTTTGCATTATTGTTTTCTTCCTAAATTTAAGGCCAGATGCAGCAATTTATGGTCTATTATTCTTTCCTGTGGCGCTTGCTAAAATATTTCAAAGCTATACCATACTGACTTTTTTTCCTTTAGTATTTCACTGCTAATGGACACAGTTTGAATCAAATCTCTAACAAAGAGAGAAGTCTCAGAGCCTGCTTGTGTGCTGAAACTGCTGGAAACCTTTTTGATTTTCCAGGGAGCCACAGACGGTGCAGGAGTTTCTGTAGCCCACAGACTTAATATACGCAGTAATTTAGGAGGGAGGCTGGCTTGGTTTGGCCAGTAATGTGAGTTCATTTGCAATTCTCTTCTCTTCTCTTCTTAATAGACTTGAACCTGAGTGTTGAAATTCAGGAAAGGGGGTGTGTGCCTCATGGGCGTGTTAAACCAGAGGGTGTGTGCTCTCTCTCTACACTCTGGGGAAGGGAAGCCTGGCCATGCAACATTTTTTACAGCTGTATTTGCACAGGTGGGGAAATAAGTGTCATCCTGGAACAGCAGACACAATGATATATGTGTTTGGGGGCATCTATAGAGCACAGTGAATCATGCAACATACGAGTCAGCCCCACTATAAGTCAATCCACGGTTCCCACCAAAAGCTCCGTGGGTAAATGGAGAGGCTGCCTTCAGATTACTTTGGAAGATGAAAAATATCCCCATATATATTCAGACCAATAAAGCAGCCATGCAGGTGAATAAAAACAAATCTTGAAAGTAGAGAGTCTCAAGGTTGGAAGAAACCTTAAAAGTGTCCAGACCGGTCACCCCTCCAAATGTCTGCACCTGAATCCTCTTAGAAAATCTTTATTTATTCTCCTCCAGTTTCTGGTTTAAACCCTGTCCATGAAGGGGATCTCACTGCTTCCCCCAAGGCAGCTGACTCTTCTCAACCTCTCAGTGACTGTGCTGCTAAAACAAAAACAAAACCCCTCTACTTTACGTTATTAAAATCATGACATCCACTGCTTGATTCTCATTTTATCCAGTATTGCACAAAGGGCATAAACAATCTTTTTTTGCATGACAATCTTCCAATAGCTGCAGATAGCTGTCTTGCCATGCCATATCACGATTCATTTATTTGTTCATTCATTAGGTGAACATATATTAAGCAGCTACTAAGTCTCAGAAACCAGAGACTAGGGATATAAGATGGATAAGATATGGAAGGTGCTTTCACAATATAGTGTGGTACGGGACACAAGTCAACTAATCTGAATTTTCTATGGTGAGTGAAAGCCTAAACAATGTCCTCTGGGGGTCTACAGGAAAGCATGTTCATTGCCTAGTGGGTGGGTAAGTGAGTAGAAGCAGAGAAGGCTTCCCAAGGTGGTGGCATTGATCTTGGACCTTGAGGGCTGCATATTTCCTAACTTGTCTTCAAACTGCTTGGCAAATTCATCACTAGGAGACTTGCATGTTGGTGTCTGCCCAGCTGCTGTGTTGGGGCCTCCATTAATGTGGGCTCTGACAGTCACAACAGTTTGGTGCATTTCCATTCACAGTTCAGATCCATCTTACTTCACCTGGGCATGCAACTTGCAGCAGGAACGCCCCTGGGAGGGGCCAGGGCCCCCAAGGGTCTGGCTGTAGAAGCTGAGGGCTTACGGACGTTCGTTCCATCCCCCAGCACTTCCCTATAGGAACTGTGCAGAGGAGGCTCTTATCTCACAACCCCCATCTGTTCTGTAGAGGCATGGATTGCCAAAGGAAATGTTGAGGCTCAAGCATTTTGTCTGAAATGTGACATAATGGGAGAAAGGGGCTGTGTTAAATTGTAAAAGCTCCTTACTTATGTGAAATTGGAGGAAAGGTCTGTAATTATCACTCTCTGGACTCCCCAGTTACCTGTGAATTGGGAACGCTGGTCTTGAAGATTGGCTAATGGAATGGCTGCCTGTTCGTGCTGATCACGTGTGGGCACATGACATTAGAGGAATAGGAAGAGAAAGTGCCAAAGTTGGAAGTAGATAATAGCAAGCAAAACACAAAGGGCAAAGGGGAAAATGCTGTCCCCCTCCTACTCCCTCCTTGACAGTAGGGCTCCTGTGACCGCAGGGAAAGAACATCAGTATCACCAAACCTTCCTTCACCTACCTTTACCTACCTTCTCTGAGCCCATGCAGTGAACAATAAAAACACATGGGATGCCAGGTTCAGAGACCAAGATTCAAAAGCGCTCAGATATTCACTGCATGCTTCTGAGGATTCCACATAAATACTCTGAGACTTGCTCATCTCGTCTGTCAAGTGGCTTTGGTAATGATGCCAATTCAGAGGGTTTTTAGAACATTTGTGGTCCCAATTGGGCCAGAGCTCTAATTGTACCAGGGCTAAATAGGACAATTCCAGGGCACAGGGCTGAGCCCTGTAGGGTTCAGGGAAGTGACTACAACAAGGTCTTTGCCCTCAGAGTTTTTGGTTGTGTGGGGCAGACAGGGCAAAGAAAAACAGATGCCAATATAAGGGATACATAGACAGAGGGTAGATAGATTAAGCTCTGGAAATCAGCACTTGGGGAAAAAGAAAAAATGAAGGGATAATTCTTTAAGCCTATTTTAAGTGGATAAAATAAAAAATTATAAATGGAAAAAATATGTTACACTTCTCTTAAGTCTACTAATTCATGGAGGTGAGAGAAAAAAGCATAATGAGAGAGGAACAATTTTCATATTTGCAGGACTATGGTCTATAAATAATGAGACGAGGAACCTGTTAGCTTGAGGTTAGAAAGCTTAAAAGGAAAAAAGGTTGGGCAGTGTTTCTCAGGCATCTTTCCTCAGATCACTGACTGCCCTAATCATAGTGCATTCCTTTTAAAAAACAGATTCCTAGGCCCCATCTCTGACATATGAAGTAAGAGTCCGTGGGGGCGGGGCTCAGGACTCCACATTTTAATAAGCTGCTTGAGGTGACTTTTATGAGCCCTAAAGTTTACAAAACCCTGATTTGTGTAAACAAACACGTACAAAGAGTGCCTGTGTTTCAACGAGCTTAATTACATCCTGTGGGTCTGATGTTTGCTTGCTGTAAAGAGTAAGTGGTGTGTTTTCTAATCTCAGGTTTATTTCTGAATGTTATATTTCAAGCAGCCTGTCTTCTTGTGCTTGAGAATGCTTTTAGGTTTCAGAAAAATAGACGCTGGAACAGGAATGACCTCACACCTGCTCTACTGCAAATAGATTTCCCACCCTCTCTCTGCAGTCCATCTCCCCAGCCATCGTCCACTTCATATGCTGCACACTGACCAATCTTTCTTAAGCACAACTTCAATAATGTTACTTCTTTGGTAAGAGCCATCCACAGCTCCCCCACTGCCTCTGGGATAAAGATAAAACTCTTTAGCTTGGCTCCAAGGCCCTTCACACTCTATCGCCCTCCTTCCTGCTAATCTCCCTTTCACATTCTCCTACACACCCACAACCAAACTGCAGCCAACCTACACTACTTGCTATCCTCATCTTATACTTGCTGTCTTCAAAAACCTCAGCTAATATCAAACTTCCATTGGACATAACTTCCTCCTCTCAACCCAAAAGAATCTTACCTAGACATTTAACTGCTGCTTCTCCAGGAAGCCTCTTTTGATCTCCTGTCAGTGCTGCATCCAAATCTGACAGCAATTTTTCTGTGCCTGCCCATGATTCTTAATACGAGCTATCTGGTACTATGTTTATTTGCATATTTGTCTCCTAAACTTGAAGTTCCTGGAGAATAAGGGCCATAACTCATTCAACTTTGCGTATCCCCTAGAAACTAACATAATGAATGACCTCCAGAAAACACGTGCAGCCGTGCTGTCCAGTGGACGTTATTGCCATGATGAATTTGTTCTATAGCTGTGTTGTCGAATAGGGCAGCCACTAACCTCAGAGTGACTACTGGACCCTCACAGTGTGGCTACTGTGACTGAGGAACTGAATTTTAAAATGTTTATTTGATTTCAATCAATAACAATTTAAATATAAGTAGGTGACGTGGCTAGTGACTACCCTATTGGACAGCACAGATGAGAATATATTTAACGAAGGAGGTTGCACTGTGCTTAGAAAACACTCTCTACCCCACTTACAGACGTCACTTGATTTGGTTCTTCCTATTTCCACCTCCTTGTCTTCTACACTTGGCCCCTTACTCCCTGCGCTCCAGCCATGCCTGGCTGACTTCCTTTTCTCCAACAGGCCTGGCTTGTTCTGGCTTCAAGGCTTTTGCTGTTGCATGCTTTGCCTAGAGTGTTTTTCTCTTAGATCTCACTCAAGTTTGTTTTTTTTTTTTTCTTCATTCAGGACTCAGCTTAAATGTCCCATCTTTAGAGAGGACTTCCCTGATGTGCCCTCTAAAGTAGACCTCTTTGCTCTCACTCTACCCTCTTCCACTTTCTTTATAACACTTTCACTAAAGTCATCTCATTTATTTCATTACTTCTTCATTGTCTAACTCCTAATAAAAGGTAAGCTTCTTGAGTAAGGAAGTGCTCAAAAACAATGCATAACAAAATCAATGGAGGAAAGCATGATGAGAAACAGGATATTTATATAGTCTCGAAGTATCTTCCCATAAGATACTAATTAATTATAATGGAGAAAACAGAAACTTTAGTACAGAAGAGAAAACCATCAGGTGCCACCTCCCCACATGTTAACTTCAAGTGTAACCCAGGACTAACATCACCAGTTACAAGATATTTTGACATGAGATGCCCACTTGATATGATGCACTGAGAAGGATCCATCACTTCTGGGGTCTCCTATCCATAATGTAGAACCTCAGTCTACTCAGAAGAAAACGTTAGACAAATCCAGATTGAGCGACGTTGTACCACATACCCGGCAATTCTGTTCAGAAGTGTCAAGGTCATGAAAGACGCATTCAGATTGAAGAACTGTCAAACATGGGAGGAAAATAAGCAGATATGATAATTAAATGCAATGCAGGAAACTGGATTGGTTCCTGAACTGGAAAAATGAGTAGGAAAACTGGCAACAATCTAATAAGATCTGTAGGATAGCTAAGAGAATCGTATCAATGTTGATTTTCTGTTTTCAGTAATTACGTTTTAGTTAGGTAAGATGTTGGCATAAGGTAAAGTTAGGTGATGGGTTTATAGAAACTCTCTGTACTATTTTTGCAACTTTTATTTAAATATCAAACTATCTCAAAACAATTTTTTTTTTCTGAGACAGAGTCTCAGTCTGTTGCCCAGGTTAGAGTGCAATGGCATGATCATAGGTCACTGCAGCCTCAACCTCCCAGGCTCAAGCCATCCTCCCACTTCACCTTCTGAGTAGCTGGGACTACAAGTGTGCACCAACATGCCTGGCTATTTATTTTTTTTAATTTTTGGTAGAAACGAGGTCTCACTATGTTGCTCAGGCTGGTCTTGAACTCCTAAACTCAAGCAATCCTCCTGTCTTGGCCTCCTAAAGTGCTGGAATTTTAGGCATGAGCCACCGGACCTGGCCTAAAATAAAAAGTTTCTTTTTTTAAAAAAAAAATACAAGTTTCTTGAGGACAAGGGCTTATCTGTCTTGTGCTAGAACAGTACCTACTACATAGTAGGTATTAAACATTTATTTGTGAATGAGAGGAAGACTGAGAATGAAGAAGGAAAGATGGAATAGGAGAAAAGAGGAGCTGATAAAGGAAAAGAGAAAGAAAAAGAGGAAGGGAAGAAGATATGGAGCAAGTGTGAGGAGAAGGACTGCACAGTTTTGGGAAAATTTGAGGTATCCCTTGAAGATGATGTGAAACAGAACAGGCCTGTTAAGGACCTCAGAGAAAAGGCTCACTCACAGCATCCAGCACACCCCAGGGACACACAAAAGCATGGAGATCTCACATTCTAGATGTTTGATTCAGTTCAATTTGACTCAAATAGTTAATAACTTGGATTAAATGCAATAGTTGGATTAACACATGCAACGCTCTCCCAAAAGAGTTCTCCAGCTTTTGGTGGGCAGGTTAATAACTTTGGCTACTGGATGGAACTGTCATAGTCTAAGGCCTGGGTCCTGAGGGCTTGCATACGTAAGTCTCTAAAGACTGCTAGAAATTGGAGCAAGACTAATTAAGTAAAACAGGGCCCATTCTTGGATGACCTATAGAACTGAGTTTATTTTCAACTGTGGGATATAGAAAATTATACACATCCCTCAGTACTTGTGGGGGATTGGTTCCAGGACCCCCCTGTGGATACCAAAATTCAAGAATGCTCAAGGCTTTTATATGAAGTAGTATAATATTTGCATATAACCTATGCATATCTTTCCATATACTTTAAATCATCTCTAGATTACTTACAATACCTAATACAATGTAAGTGCTAGGTAAATAGCTGTGATACTATATTTTAATTTGCATTATTTTCTATGTTGCATTGTTACTTTTTATTTTTTTCCTAATAGTTTTGATCCTCAGTTGGTTGAATCTACAAATGCAGAACCCACAGACACAAAGATCTGATTGTATATGCTGTGCTGTCTTCCAAATCTAAGGAGACAAGAAGGGCTCAAAATTTGGGGTGTCTTTCCAGTAGAAAGAATGAAATTGCATTGATGAATATTATTTTAATTCTATATATAAATTGCTAATCATATGCCTATATAATAGACACAAACCAAAACAAAAAACCAAAAAACCTTAATTTTGAGATAGTTTTATATTTAAATAAAACCTGCAAAAATAGTACAGAGAGTTCCTATAAACCCATCACCTAGTACATAAGTGCCTATATACTGGGCACATAATTGGCAATTGATACATATAATTAAAATTATATACTATTAAAGTTATATACTATTAAAATTAAAGTTCTATACTCCCTTAGTTGTTCAAATAAAAGTCCTATGCGGTTAGTTTAATGTACCTGCTTCACAGATGAGGAAACGGGCTCAGAGAAGAAAATCACTGGCCCTAATTTACACAATAGGGCCATGAAGCCAGAAACTCAAACCTAGCTCTCTCTCATTCCGAGCTCTTGAAAAGGGCCCTAGACGTCATCTAATCCAACTCTTCACTTCTTTGCCCCATCTTTCATATCTATTTCATAATAGACATTTGCAGATGAGAGAGACAAGACTTTAAGAGGAAGGGGTCCTGGTCCTGGTCTCTTTCACAAGGTGTGGCAGCAGGAGGTGGCGGGAACAGTGTGAAGAGAGCCCAGAGGGACTGTCAGCAGACTGGAGTCCTGCCTTTGTCTCATATTATTTCAGTGGAATCAGTGAAGGCATTTGCCTTTTCTGAGCCTTAGCTGTGTCATCTGTCAGATGACGAAGACATGAAAACCCTCTCCGACCCTGGGAGAGCAGCAAGGTGGGGCCTCTGGTCTGATCCGCTTGGAGACTTCTGCTGTCCTGTGTGCGGGGGGACAGAAATGGATGTTGTTTAACTGACTGAAACGCTGTGCCATGCTAATTACATCAGCCTCACAATCCTCTCTTTTTTCCCTCCGTCTTCTTTTCACTGCTTCTATTTCTGTCTCTTTTTCTCTCTTTCACTGTCAGTTTTCAAATAAGGACTGTTTTGTTAGCTCCACAATCAAAATGATCTAATTGGCTGCAGAAGGGAACAAGCACAATATCCCCAGGGGGAACCTTCGTCCGGATGCAAGAAAGAAAAGGTCAAAAACCACTTGATTGACTAAGAGAAGTAAGAGAAATGGGAATTCAAAAGCTTCTATTTATAACTGCACAGGCTGAAGTTCTGGGCTGTGCTCTTGACTGGGCAATTATGTTGCAGAGACTGCCTTTCCATCTTTGGGTGGCTCTTGAAAAAGAGAACTGACACAACCAGGCTCTTCTCTTACACAGATTCTCTACTCTGTGGTTTTCCCGAGGTCCCTGCACTCCTAGCATTGTGCTGGTGCAAGGAACACAGCCATAAGTTTGAGGTCAAAGAGCTCTAGATTAAAACTGAGCCTGGTGGGAATACCACTTTATATCCATTAGGATGCCTATTATCAATAACCAACAACAACAATGTCCAGAAAGTAATGAGAGTAGTGGGTAAGGTGGAAGAGAAATTGGAACCCTCGTTCATTGCTGGTGGGAATGTAAAATGGTGCAGGGGCTCTGGAAAACAGTTTGATGGTTCCTCAAAAAGTTAAACATAGAATTGTCGTATGCTCCAGCAATTCTACTCCTGGGCATATACTGGAGAGAATTGAAAGCAGGCAGTCAAATAGATATTTGTACACCCATGCGCATGGCAGCCAAAGTAGCCAAAAGGTAGAAACAACTTGTGTCCACTGACAGATGAATGATTACACAAAATGTGGTGCGCACACACACAATGTAATATTATTCAGCCTTAAAGAGGAAAAAAAAATTTGACACACACTCCAAGATGGATAAACCTTGAAGACATGAGAAGTGAAATAAGCCAGTCACAAAAAGATAAATACTGTATGATACCACTTATATGAGGTATGTAGAGTAGTCAGATTCATAGAGATAGAAAGTAGAATGCTGGTTGCTGGGGGCTAGAGGGAGAATGAGGACTTATTGCTCAACTGGTACAGAGTTTTAGTTTTCAAGATGAAAAACGTTCTGGAGATGGATGGCAGTAATGATTGCACAATAGTATGAATATACTTAATGCCCTTGAACTGTATCCTTAAAATCGTTAAATGGTAAATTTTATGTTATATGTATTTTACCATAATAAAAAATGGGAATATTGCCACCTAGATTGTGGGGTTATTTTGAGGATTAAATTAGATGTCACATGTGAAATATCTAGAATAATGCTCCATCTCCTAATAGTTGCTCAACAGGTACTGGTTTCTTTCTTTACAGAGAATATACAATTTATACAGAGTGTGCCCTTGCCTTCTCAGGGGAGAATAACTGAAAAGTGGCCACGCACATAAAGACAAAATAGAATGACATTTCTACTGCAAGATGACCACACTCAAAGAAGAAAGAAAGTAATCACGAGCCAGTCTGGAGACCCTGCTTTCTCCATTGTATGCCTTAAAAACAAACAGCTTCTTGCAGCACACTGAAAGCAGAAAGACACTGTGGTAACTCTCTCTTGAGTTTAAAACAGAAGGGGAGATGTACCTCTCTGGGTCTGAAAAGTGAAGGGAGTATCCTTCCTTACCTACTTAGTCCACTAGGCCAGCTAACACTTCAGCACTGGCTCGACTGAAATGTAGGAACTGGAATCTTACCCACCTGGCTGAATGGTGTTTCTGGGTGGTGAGTCACTGCATCTGCCCATCTATGCTCAGGTGAACTTCAGAAATAAGGTGAAGAAGTAAACCAGAAGGGGTGAGCCTCGGTTAGGAGGAGGGAGAGTTTCAGCTGCTGCTGGGAAATGGGCTTTCAGGGGATAATTCCAAACAGTACTTCTCTAAGGCTTCTTCCAGATCATTTTCAGTGCATCTATGGCCTCTGTGTATGGACAGGTTTCCACCTGCAGGTCTCAGGGGAACTCTTCCTGCAGGAACCCAGGCGAGGCCCTGAACCCTGTTGCATACTTGTCTAAGGTCTGGGCATGACTCTTTGTCTTCTTACATTGCTCCTTCTCAGATGGTGCCTTCAAACAACACTATGAATCAGGGAGCTTGGGTTCAGATCACGTTTTCAAACCTGTCACATCTACATATAGAGATAAATAAAACCAATAACAGTGGTTTATCAAGAGTCTACTATTTGTCAGACTGTACTGGGTGCTTTATGTACATTATTTCATTCACTCCCCACAATAATCCTTTGATGTCGGTATTATGATTTCCTTCTCATGGATGAGGAAGCTGATGTTTAGAGAGGTTAGGTGCCTTGTACAAGGTACTAAAACAAAAAAAATCCTTCACATACTTTTCTCCTGTCCAGTCACAATCTTTCAGCATCTTGAAAGTACTATTATCAATACTTTAGGAAGTTTAGGAAGGTCTCAGATGCTACCCTCACCAATAGCCTTTGTGAAAGCTTACTGGTGTGCTTAGCTTATAGGAAAAAAAAACTCTAAGAATGACAAATGGAGACATGTAATCTACTTTTTAAACCTATAATCATGTTTAACATGTGACTCCCACAGTGTTCTACAATGTGTATACATATACATACATGCACACATACATGTACACACATATCTATGTAAACTTAAATGTATATGCTTGGGTATACATTTGTTTACATTTGAGAATCATTTCAGGTCCAGTTATGTAACTTGGGACACACAGCCTGGAATAATCATCCATAACTTGATTAATTTGCTTCAAAATCAACCAGGAAAACATCTGCTCAGTCACACCCAGGGACTTAGCTTCAGAGACGCTATGTTGTAATGTTACACAGAACTTTGAAGCATTCTGTTAAGCGTTTATAGTAATTTATCATCTGCACTTTCCAATGCTCTGGGCTAAGGCGATGTCGCTAATCATTACACCTTGATTGGGCTGTCTTTCATTTGAGGGACTCTATACCCTTTATAGATAGTGCATCAATCTCGCAAACGTCTTCAACACAATCTTGAGGCTTAACATTTCTTATTGACCTACAGAATGCATTGGGAATTTCCTATTGTTCCCTGTGGATCAAATTAGGAGTTTCAATGGTGTCTATCACAAGCAGACCTGGGTGATAGTGGCTTCATTTCACAGACAGTGACTGAACAACTGAACCATAGCTGAAGCCTCCATTAAAATTGAATTCTCCTGGTGCTGGAGAAAATTGTCAATAAGAATAAAAGTTGCCGCCATGATTGAGTGCTTACACTGTGGAGGGGCTGTGCTAAACAGAAGGTACAGCTACCAGTCAGCAACCTGCTCTTTTGTTTGGTGTTCCCCTTTCTGATACTCCCAGATGCCCATTGTATGTGCACATCTACCCAAGAACACCTGCTTTTGCCTCACTGAGTGGTTCCCAGTCATACAGGACCACAGTTTTCCATTTTAATAGGCATACAGGTCACTTGGGAAATGTTTCAAAATATAAGTTCCTGGGACTCACCTAGAGGTCCACCTTCAGTAGGACTGAATTTATATTTTAAATTAACAATCCTTCTGATGCCATCTAACATAGGCATTATGGGGTTATACTTTGATAATTGCTGACTTAGGACATTCAAGGTCATTCTTATTCTCCACTGAAATTTTCCCCTTTGTTCACTCCTTAAATATTCACTGAGAGGTTAACATAATGAACGATCTCATTTCATTGGTGCTTTTATAGGTTGAAAGTCACTTTCTCCAACATCCACATTTGAAGCGCACGGCAGCCATCTAAACTTCAGGCAGGAATAGGGACAGACATGGCAGACACCATAGGACACTCCTCTGCTGCTCCCTCTCTTCTGTCAGCAGGACCCTGATGTGTTCAGAGGTTGGGCTGGAGATTCCTTAAAACTTGGGAACATAAGTCCCTATCTAATCCTCAGGGAGAGATCTTTGATTGGTGCAAACTCATTATTTTTGGCAACTGATTGGCTAAGGATGGGCATGTTCTAGCTAATGATTTTTTGTTTTTTTAAGTGTGCTGGGGGAGAATTTTTCTTCCTGAATTTAAAACAAACAACTTCCAGAGGTGGAGGACTTTGCTCCTTCTTTCTTTCTGGAACTTATAAATGAATAGCCATCTTGTGACATTGAAGTAACAAGCATACAAATAAAAGCCAAAATGCTAAGTATGATGGGACAGAAAGATAAAAACAGCTGAGGTCTCCAACAATATCACTGAATGTCTAAAAAACACTTAGTAACTGCATACCTCTGAACTTATTTTTAAGTAAGAAAAGCGAATCTCTGTTTAGATCACCATAAACTGAATTTTATGTTACTTTCAGCTAAAAGCATTCCTGACTGATATAGAAGTATTATAATGATTAAAATCCATGTTTTGTAAAAAGCAGCCTCAGAAAGGTTATGTGACTCGCTCAAAATCTCTAAGCAAGTACACAGTGGATCCTCAGCGGGAACTCAGCTTGACTGATGGCAAATCTTGACCCATCCACCCTGGAGCCTTGCTCCACAGTGAAGGGGTTTTAGTGACTACCTTGCAGTAGGAGTGGAAGGAACACAGCAAGCTGTGGGGGCTGGGCTCCTGATCTCACTTCAGCCAGAAGAATTCTTGTTAATATATTTTCTAAATTGGGCTTCCATGTAAAATACAATTTAAAGAAAGAGTTTTGATGAATAAAAAAATAGTTTGAAATACAATAGCATTATGCCATGCTGCGTTCTTCTTAAATGTAAGGCATTGTAGGTACAAAGAATGCAATACTTGATCATTGTTCTCAGCACATTTGTTACCCAGTGGAGGACATAAGTCATATACACATGCAGGGACACCTTGTTTTATTGCATTTTCACAGATATTACATTTTTTACAAACTGAAGATTTGTGGCAGCCCTGCATAGAGTAAGTCTATTGGCACCACTTTTTCCAACAGTGTGTGCTCACCTGTCTCTGTGCCACATTTTGATACTTCTTATAATATTTCAAATTTTTTCATTGTTATTATATCTGTTCCAGTGATCTGGGACCAGTGATCTTTGATGTTAATATTGTAATTGGTTTGGGATGCCACAAACCATGCCAAAATAAAACAGTGAACTTAATCAATAAATGTTGTCTGACTGCTCCA
This sequence comes from Nomascus leucogenys, assembly GCF_006542625.1. Taxonomy (NCBI): domain Eukaryota; kingdom Metazoa; phylum Chordata; class Mammalia; order Primates; family Hylobatidae; genus Nomascus; species Nomascus leucogenys. Next base: position 57,250,776 of record NC_044399.1, on the reverse strand, counting down.
GCGACATGCCATTCTCCATTTTTCTCCCTATCTTCAGGCCTTTCTATTCCTTGAGACACACCATATTTAAATGAGGCCAATTAGTAGCCCTACAATGGCCTCTAAGTGTTCAAGTGAAAGGAAGTGTCATATGTCTTTAACTTTAAATCAAAAGCTGGAAATGATTAAGCTTGGTAAGGAAGGCATGTCGAAAGCCGAGACAGGCCAAAAGCTAGGCCTCTTGCACCAAACAGCCAAGTTGTGAATGCAAAGGAAAAGTTCTTGGAGGACTTTTAATAAAAAGTGTTACTCGAGGGAGCACACAAATGATAAGAAAAGTGAAACAGACTTATTGCTGCTATGGAGAAAACTTTCAGTGTTCTGAATAGGAGATCAAATCAGCCAAAATATTCTCTTCGGGCAAAGCCTAACCAAGAACAAGGCTCTAACTCTCTTCAGTTCCAGGAAGGCTGAGAGAGGTGAGGAAGCTGCAGAAGAAAAGTTTGAAGCTAGCAGAGGTTGGTTTATGAGGTTTAAGGAAACAAGCCATGTCCATAACATAAAAGTACAAAGTGAAGTAGCAAGTGCTGATGGAGAAGCTGCAGCAAGTTATCTAGAGATCTAGGTAAGATCATTGATGAAAGTGGCTACACTACACAACAGATTTTCAATATAGATTAAAACTTCCTTCTATTGAAAGATACCATCTAGGACTTTCATAGCTAGAGAAGTCAATACCTGGCTTCAAAACTTAAAAGGACAGTCTGACTCTTTTGTTAAGGGCAAATGCAGCTGGTGACTTGTAAGTTACAAACAATATTCATTTACCATTCTGAAAATTGTGGGGCCCTAAAGAATTATGCTAAATCTACTCTGCCTGTGCCCTGTAAATGTAACAACAAAGCCTGGATCACAATACATGGTTTACTGAATATTTTAAGTCCACTGTTCAGATCTATTGCTTGGAGAAAAAGATTCCTTTAAAAATATGCTTGTTGACAATGTACCTGGTTACACAAGGGCTCTGATGGAGATGTATAAGGAAGTCAATGTTGTATTCATTCCTGCTAACACAACATCCATTTTGCAGCCCATTGATCACGAAGTAATTTCAACTTTCAGTCTTATTATTTAATAAATGCATTTGTTAGGCTATAAGTGCCATAGATAGTGATTCCTCTGATGGATCTGGGCAAAGTAAATGGAAACTCTTCTGGAAAAAAAAATGACCATTCTAGGTGTCATTAAGAATATTTTTGATTTGTAGAATAGGTCAAAATATCAACATGAACAAGAGTTTGGAAGAAGTTGATTCCATCCCTCATGGATGACTCTGAGGGGTTTAAGACTTCATTGGAGAAAGCAACTGCAGGTGTGGTAGAAACAGCAAGAGAAGTAGAATTAGAAGGAGACTCCAAAGATGTGTCTGAATTGCTGCAATCTCATGATAAAATTTGAATGGAAGAGGAGTTGCTTCTTGTGGAAGAACAAAGAAAGTAGTATCTTGAAATAGAACCTATTCTTGGTGAAGATATTGTTAATATTGTTGATATGACAAAAAGGATTTAAAATATTTCATAAACTTAGTTGATAAAGCAGTAGCAGGGTTTGAGAGGATTAACTCTAAATTTGAAAGAAGTTCTACTGTGGGTAAAACGCTATCAAACAACAGCACATGCTACAGAGAACTCTTTCATAAAAGGAAGAGTTTGTTGGTGCAGCAAACTTCACTGCTGTCATTTTTAAAATTGCCACAGCCATCCCACCCTTCAGCACCCTCTACCCTGATTAGTCAACAGCCACCAACATTGAGGTCAGACCTGCCACGAGCTAAGAGATTCTGACTCACTGAAGGCTCAAATGATTTTTTTTTTTTTTTTTTTTTGAGACGGAGTCTCGCTCTGTCTCCCAGGCTGGAGTGCAGTGGCGCAATCTCGGCTCACTGCAAGCTCCGCCTCCCGGGTTCACGCCATTCTCCTGCCTCAGCCTCTCCGAGTAGCTGGGACTACAGGCACCCGCCACCACGCCCGGCTAATTTTTTTGTATTTTTAGTAGAGACGGGGTTTCACCGTGGTCTCGATCTCCTGACCTCATGATCCGCCTGCCTCGGCCTCCCAAAGTGCTGGGATTACAAGTGTGAGCCACCACGCCCGGCCGGCTCAAATGATTGTTAGCATATTTTAGCAATAAAACATTTTCATATTAAGGTATGTACATTTTTTAGACATAATGCTATTGCACACTTAGTAAACAAAACTCATACGCACTGGAAAAGCCAAACAACTTGTGTTTCTTGCTTTACTGAGATACTTGCTTTACTGTGGTGGTCTGGAATACCTTATTGAGGTGTGCCTGTACCATATTGAGAAGAAATGCGAGAGTTAAACTAGAGTCCTTTTAAAGTAATGGCTTCTTTTTTGCTACATTGTGTCCTTGAAAACAGTGTTATAAAGCAAATCATTATGAAATGATTCCTATCTTCCCCATAGGAATTATGTCATATAAAGGGTTATGCTGTTAACCAACGACTTAGGATCCAATTAATTATAAATATAGCCAATAACAAGGCACAAGAGCAAAATGTAACATCATTTGAAATAATAAAATGATGATCCAAATCCTATAAAATGGGAATAAATATATAGAACATATTACAGCACATTTGGGCTGACTGTATAATCAAAGTAGTCATATAACATATAATTATAAAAACCTACACCATATATCTGACCTAAGACTAACATGCTGACAATAATAAACCAAAAACATGTGATGAAGGATAATTTTATTTCCTTCTTTTAGACTTTAGATGGATTTTTACAGGATGGTTTAGATGCCCACTTCTCTTAATATGTGAAATACCCAAGGAAATTAGTGCTTATGCACTCCCTTGTTTTGGATTGACTGTTGCAGCAAGAAGAAGGATTCCAGACATTCCATTCACTTGAAATACCACAGAAAATGATGACTGCTGTTCAGAATAGATATGATATGTTTCACACTGAAAATATGTTTTAATATGAAAGTCTGCTCTTTGGTTTATTCAAAGCTCCTCAAACATTTCTACTTTGGCTCATGAGGATTAACTGCTACAGGGATTGCTCTCATGTTATAAAGAAATAGAAAGCTGGAAATCTAGAAAAAATGGTGGGTTTCAGCCACTGAACAGCAGACAGCACAAGACTTGAGAGAAGGGAAACAAGTGATCCTTGAGAGAAAGGAAACAAATGAAGTGACACTTATAATTTTTCCAGATTATTGCCTGGAGGCAGTTTCCAGGTTGCCATGCAGAGAGAATAAAACCAAACACAGCTTGGTGACTAAGTCAAGTTTGGGATGGGAGATGTAGGGGAGAGAGAGAATATGAGTGTTCTGGAAATCTGTAAAGGCATCCCCCTTGAGTCTTTGGCTGAGTACTAATTCATGCATGCATGAAGGAAAACTACCCCCGGACAAGGAAAGCAGTACCAGAAAGCATCAGGCTGAACAATTCCTAGATCCAAGGCTATGAATAATCTGTGTCCCAACCAGCCAAAGTAGGTAGATCTAGTTATTCATGAGTCATTCAGTAGAGCCCTCAGAAAAGTTACACTTTCCCAGTATTAGGATTAAATTAGTCCCAGAATAAAGGCTACTCTGAGTCTGACACAGCAAAACTTAACAGCAATCTTTGAAACTATCAAACTGATTTACAAATTACTTAACTGCATGCCAGATCAAAATCCAACACTCTTTAAAGGAATATTAGCAAAATTCAACCTTGATAATATAAAATCACAATGTCTAGTATCTAACCAAAAGTGACCAGGCATTCAAAAAAGAAGAAAATTGGACCTATAATTAAGAAGATAATCAGTGAGTGGAAACAGAGATAGAAGTCAAAGCAATAATAGAATTTGATGATCTTAGAACAGCTTATTATAAACCTTATAAATATACTCACTAATATAAAGCAGGGGGCCAAAAACCTTTTCCATAAAGAACTGGAGTATAAATATGTACATATTTTAGGCTTTGCAGGTCATCAACTATTCAACTCTCCTGTTGAGTCATGAAAACAGCCATCATAATATATTGGCAAATGGGCATTATTGTGTTCAAATACAAATTTATTTATAAAAGCAAGTGGTAGAACAGAAGCCTGTGTGTGCCTTCATGTAAAGGAGACATGGGCAAATCAGGGGAAAAATGAAAGACTGAAACAGTCCCAGATGGAAATTTTTGAGATAAAAAATATACTAGATGGGACTAAAAGCAGATTAGAGAGTGTAGGGCAGTGGTTCTCAACAGGGGCCCATTTTTTACTAGGGAATATTTGGTAATGTGAGGACATGATTTTCGTTGTCAGAAATGAGGGGAGGGTGCTATTGGCATCCAGTGGGTACAGACAAAGGATATTGCTAAGCATCCTATAATTCACAGGACAGCACCCCCAACAAAGTATTAACTAGCCCCAAGTGTTAATAGTGACAAAGTTGAGAAACCTTGTTGTAGAGGAAAAGATCACTAGACTTGAAGACAAAGCAATAGAAACCATCCAAAATGAAGCTCAGAAAAAAAGACTGGAAAAAATTAACAGAACATCAGTGACAATGTCAGTCAAATATATGTATAACTGGAATCCCAGAAGGGAGGATAACTGTTTGAAGAAATAATAGCACAAAGATTTCCAAATGTGTTGAAAACTTTAAGTTCACAGATCCAAGATGCTTAACAAACCCCAATCTGAAGAAATGTAAAGAAAATTACTTCAAGATCCATCATAATCTAAATGCTTAATATGAGTGATAAAAAGAAAATCTTAAGGTACCTAAACAAAAAGAGATACAATATATGCAGAGACCAAATATAAGAATGGCAGCAGACTCATTGTCAGAAATCACACAGGCCAAAAGACAACAGAGCAATATCTTTAAAGTGTTAAAAGAAAAAAAAATTGTCAACTTAGAATTCTATATTCAACAGAAACATCCTTTCAAAATGAAGAAAAATAGTTTTTTAGACAAAATTCTATAGGGACTTTCACTATAAGAAATGTTAAAAGTAGGCCAGGTGCAGTGGTTCACGCTTATAATCCCAACACTTTGGGAGGCTGAGACAGGTGGATCACTTGAGGTCAGGAGTTCGAGACCAGCCTGGCCAACATGGTGAAACTCTGTCTCTAATAAAAATACGAAAATTAGCTGGGCGTGGTGGTGTGTGCCTGTAATCCCAGCTGCTCAGGAAGCTGAGGCATGAAAATCACTTGAACCTGGGAGGTGGAGGTTGCAGTGAGCTGAGATTGTGCCACTACACTCCAGCCTGGGCGACGGAGCAAGGCTTCATCTCAAAAAAAAAAAAACACAAAAGTTAAAAGTAGTTCTTCAGGCAGAAGGCAAATGATATCAGATGAAAAATTGGATCTACATAAAGAAATGAAGAATGTCAGAAATGGCAAATATTTAGGCAAATTAAAAAACATTTTGTCTCACTTTTAATCCCTTTAAAAGATTTGAATGCTTAATGAAAAAATAATGGCAATATATTATGAGTTTATAACATATGTAGAATTAAAATGTATTACAATAATAGCACAAAGGCTGGGGGCGGAGATTGGAAATATAAGAATGTAAAAATCTTATACTATACATACAGTCATATTATTTGAAGGCAGCTTGTGAGAAGTTTAAGATGAACATGAAAAACCCTAGAACACCCACCAAAATATATATTAAAAAAGAAAGATATAGTTAATAAACCATAGGTAAACTAAAATGGAATCACAAACAAATACTTGAGTAAACTGAAGCTCTTCATGGTTCCAGGGCTTCTGGACACCATGTGGCCCGTTTTCTTCCTTCTTTAAAAAGCCATGAAAACACTAGTACAGACCTCAGAAAAGAATCTCCCAAGCCTCTGTGTTGACATCTTAGTTCCCGTCATCTATTGTTTCTATGTCCAGGGTCATGGAAACCACACACACACACACACACACACACACACACACACACACACACTAACTCACACACATAGACACACACACACCCTCACACACTCACACTCACCAAGCTTTATCTGGAGAATACATTTCAAATATGCCTCATAAATATATGCACAATAATTTTCAAACACATATGGGTGCTATCACATGGAAATCTATATTCTAAAGTGTCATTATGTTTTTTAATCAATCAATATTTACGACTAACAATTAGGTTCTAATTCATGGAAGTCATTAAAAAGGGCTCCTCAATTTTAAGAGGCTGGGAACAATGGAACCATTGTGATGAATTAAAGGGCTTGGCCTTGAGGGTTTGAGACTGTTTCTTATAAGTAACAGGCAATTGCTGATGGCTTCTCAACGGTGTGTCATATGATAGCAGTGCTCTCACAAGTTTTACATTTGATGAAAATGAGGTAGAAAAAAGCTGAAGAGTTTGTTTCAAGGCTGACTAAAACTAATAAAATAATCATAAATCAATCACTCAGTTGTTAACTCGTCTGGAAGACGGTTCTCTGGATCATTGAAGTGATTAGAGCACATATTTTACATCTGATAATTTGTGTTTACACTTGATTGGATAAGCCACTTGTTGATGGGTTATTATGATATCTTTAGTGGACATCTGTAATTTTGTGTGACGTGTGATCAGTATTTCTTCTCTTTTGGGAACTGCCGCATCTCCAGTTGTTTCTGGTAAGGCTGTTAATAATTTCACCCTCCTCCCCTTCTAAGCTGGCAATACCCATTCACCTCACATGCAACAGTTGATACGGCTTGGACACATGACCCAAGAAGGGCTGATACTGATATGCTGTGTGAAGGAAGGGATGACTTTTGTTTTGGGATCATGAGGACCAACAGCCTTGTTTGACCAGGGCTTCCAAGGAGCAATCTTAAGGAAGAGTCTTATTGATAACAGAAAAAAAAAAACAAATGGCAAGCCAAGTTGAGGATAAAGAGTCCTGATAACAGTAACTAATTTATTGTTTAATTAATTAAAAGATACATATTGAATATTTGCTATGTTTTTAGTACTGTTGTTGGCCTTGGGAATATGGCAGTGAACAAGCCCTCAGAGCCTGAAGCCTAGTTTCACTATTTTAGATTTTTCAGTTACATAAGCCAATTAGTCTTCCTTTTTCACTTAGTTTATCATTTTCTGCCATCTGATGGAGTCCAAGTACATTCTCTATTAATTCTGGTTTTAAAAGGTACAAGGATGATTTTAAGAAATGAGCCTGCTCTAAGACCAGAGCTTGGAATCTGCTCATTCTTTCTGGTATAAAAGCCTATCCACTAGACCAGTTCCTCTCAAAGTGTGGCTCGGGGCCCTGAGATCTTTTCAGGGAACCCTCAAGATTAAAGCTCTTTTCATAATAATACTAAAATATCATTTTTCTTTTCTACACATACTCTCTCATGAGTATATCACGGAGTTTTCCAGAGGCTACGTGACTTCTATTAAGTTAGACATTAGAGAGATTTGCAAAAATGTACAACAACTCTTCTCACTAAATTTATTTTAGTTTTGGTAAATATGGTTACTGTTTATTAAAAGTATACCAATATTGTTATGTAACATATTTATTATTTGTAAATGAATTAATAGGTAAATATTTTTTAAATTTCTCTGTTTAATATCCAACATGATAAGAATCAATATATATAACCCACATGAACAAAATTCTTTGGGGTCCTCAATAATTTTTTTTTTTTTGAGATAGAGTCTTCCTCTGTTGCCCAGGCTGGAGTGCAGTGGCGCGATCTCAGCTCACTGCAACCTGCGCCTACCGGGTTCAAGTGATTCTCCTGCTTCAGCCTTCCAAGTAGCTGGGACTACAAGCGTGTGCCACCACACCCAGCTAATTTTTGTATTTTCAGTAGAGACGGGGTTTCACCATGTTGGTCAGGCTGGTCTTGAACTCCTGACATAGTGATCCACCCACCTCGGCCTCCCAAAGTGCTGGGATTACAGGCGTGAGCCAATGCACCTGGCCAATAATTTTTAATAGTGTAAAGGAGTCCTGAGATAAAAATTATGAGAACTACTGACTTAGACCAATGCTGAGCACTTGGGAGATCAATAAATATATTTTAGGGTGAAGTTGAGGAGCCATGGAGATACAGATTTGAAGAATATTGGTTGCTAGCAATGTGAGCCCATAATAAGTTCATGAACATACATTTCTCTTTTCACTCCTTCTAAATGAAAAGTTCATGGTTCAGAATGAATATCCAGCTCAGCTCAGTGGCTCATGCCTGTAATCCCAGCACTCTGGGAGGCCAATAATGGTGTATTGTTTGAGCCCAGGGGTTCAGGACCAGCCTGGGCAAAATAGTGAGACCCTTCCTCTACAAAAAATTTGAAAAAAAATGTGGCTGGGTATGGCGGCATGTGCCTGTGGTCCCAGCCACTCAGGAGGCTGAAGTGGGAAGTTTGCTTGAGCCTGGGAGGTTGAGGCTGCAGTAAGCCATGATCACACCACTGCACTCCAGCCTGGGCAGTAGAGTGAGACCCTGTCTCAAAAAAAAAAAAAAAGAACTAGCACACAAAAGAACTACAGTAACTGCCTTACCAATAACCCATTTATGCCTGAGGTTGCAATTTTTTGAACTTTTGCAATCAGACTTTGGCAATGACCTTCAGCAGTAAGATATAAATAACTCTCACACTCTCACATGCTTGGTGTTCCAATAATGGAACACTAGGCATAAATGAGCTAATGGCACAGGCTGAAGGCTGATATGTCTTGGAAACAGCCAGCCCTAATGAGGTCTGAGAGGGTAAAGATCATGCTATGAAGCTTTCCTAAAGGAAGCTGCTCTTACTTGCTGTCTGAGTGGAGGAGTAGGCACCTGGTCAATGAGATAATGAAAAGATGAGTTTCCAGATCCATTCCACATCTGTGGACATGTTGGGCCAATGTAAGGAATTAGCCAAATCAGTGATCACCAGCCACTATCTTGTGCCAAATTGCCTTCTCAATACCCAGAGCCCCTGATTTGACGATTGCTGAGAACCAGTGACATCAACAGTAATATCTAATAGGAAAGTGGCAGGTGGTCTTCAGATATTAGTTTTGATAAGGGCCCACTTGCATTTATTTTTAGGTCCATCTTTCAATGTGTTCTCTCTCAGAAAGATAAAAATCCCATTCACTCCCAGCATCTTTTCACAGGCATGCTGCACCTCTGTGGTCATGAAATCTCTCCTTACTCTTTCCTAACTTCGGCCCTTTCTGCAGCTCTCTTAATGGCACCATCCCCCTCCCTGACATTGAAGCTCCCAGCCACAAAGGGTTTGACTTCTTCTTTCTTGAAAATTCCCACTCATCATCCCCCAGCCTCCCAACGAGTTTTTAATAAGTTGTGGATTTCTGCCAATTCTATGCAGTCATTTAGTCATTCATTGAGACTTCACAGCCCTAAATCATCAAATCCTGATTGGATCAAGGTATCTGCCTGCCAAAAGAAAATGAAACTTCTCTGAAGAACAACATCATTTAGAGCTTCTGGAATTCAATAAAATATTACCAGAAACGACAAGAAACAGAGCCAAATGACCCAAAGCCAATATAAAAAGCAATGGAAAAAAATAAAAACAGACCTTGAAGTCTGGTATTGGAGTTATCAAATATAGACTTTAGAATAATTATATGTTCAAGAAAACAGATGAGCAATAAAGAACTTCATTAGAAAACAGGAATTTATAAGAATCAAATGGAAATTCTAGAAGTGAAAAATACAATAATGAATTAATAATTCAATAGATGAGTTTAACAGTAGATTAGATACAAGAGAACAGAAAATTAGGATACTGGAAGAGAGACTCACAGAAAATGCCCTGATTGAACAATAGGAAGAAGAAAAAAAAGATGGAATATACAGAAAAGAATTCAAGAGACACATGAGTCACAATGAAAAGGTCTAAAATACATATAACTTGAAGTCCCAGACAAGAGGAAAGAGGGAAAGGACAGAGGCAATATTTGAAGAAATACTGGCTGAGAATTTTTCAAAATTGACAAAACTTCAAACTTCTCTGTGAGTCCCACATAGAATAAATGTAAAGAAAACTATGCCTACTCACATCATAATACAGCTGCTGAAAATCAAAGACAAAAAGGAAATCTTTAAAATAGCCAGAGGGGAAAAAACACATTACCTCCAAAGAAGCATCGATAAAACTGACAACTGACTTCAACAGAGGCAAGGAAGGCCGAAAGAGAACAGAGTGATGTCTTTAAAGTGCTAGAAGAAAATGACTACCAGCCAAGAATTATTTACCCAGTGAAAATATTCTTCAAAAATCAAAGTGAAATAAGACATTTCAGACAAAACAGCTGAAATTTTTTTTGCCAGCAGACCCTTACTAAAAGAAATATTAAAGCAAGCTCTTGAAGCAAGAGGAAATTTTTCCCAAATGGAGGCACAGTCATAGAAGAAGGAATAAAGAGCAATGGCAAGGGAAAACATGTGGAAATATTTAAATGAATTTTGGGTAATTAATATAAAAATGTCTTCAGATATGTAAAATATATGTAGCTGTAAAATACATGACAACAAAAGGATAAAAGAAAGGATGGTGGCTAATGGAGTTTAATCAGGTTCTTGCCTTGTTCAGGAGTGGCAAGCATACTAATTTAAGATATACTCTAATGGTCTCTAGGGTAACCATGAACAGCATAGCAAAATAATATGTAACTATATTTTAATGGAATACATAATTAAGTAGGATACACAGTTAATAGGATGCAAAATTAAATACTTTTAATTATGTGAATAGGATATATAATTAAATACTTTTCTACAGAGAATATTCCAGGCCAAGTTGGCTTTATCAATGAGTTCTTCCAAATTTTTAAAGATGCAGTAAAACCAATTTCACACAAACTCTTAGCAGAAGATAGAAAAACAAAGATTTTCTGTTTTGTTTTATAAAGTTAGCATAACTTTGATAACAAAATCTAAGAAGGCTACAAGAAGGAAAAATTACAGGTCAATCTCTCTCAGTAGCATAGATGCAAAAGTTCTAAACAAAGTATTAACAGATTAGTATGAATTATATATCAAATAGATAATACATCACAAAAAGTTGAGCTTATTCCAGTATATAAGGTTGGTTTAATTCCCAAAATTCAATCCGTATAACCCACTATATTAATAGAAAAAAGAATAAGCAGTATACTGTTGTCTTGATAAATACAGAAAAAGCATTTGATATAATTGATTACCTATTCATGATTAAAAACCTTAGCACACTAGGAATAGCAGTTGTGGCAGACTGTATTTTCCAAATACGGTCACAGCAATATTTCCATTCCCACATGCTCTCACAGAACTTGCAGAGTAGAATGCAGTGGCAATGATGCTAAATAACTTTCTTTTCTTTTCTTTTTTTTTTTTGAGACAGAGTTTCACTCTTGTTGCCCAGACTGAAGTGGAATGGCACAATCTTGGCTCACTGCAACCTCCACCTCCTGGGTTTAAGTGATTCTCCTGCCTCAGCTTCCTGAGTAGCTGGGATTACAGGTGGTCCTCACCACATCCAGGTAATTTTTTGTATTTTTAGTAGAGATGGGGTTTTACCATGTTGGCCAGGCTGGCCTCAAACTCCTGACCTCAGGTGATCCACCCACCGTGGCCTCCCAAAGTGCAGAGATTACAGGTGATCCACCCACCGTGGACTCCCAAAGTAATTACATTACTGCACCCGGCTGATGTTGATGACTTTCAAGGCTAGATCACAGGTGGCACCTGGCTGTCTTGCAGGACGGTCACCCTGGGAACCCACTCACCATGGTATGAGAAAGCCTGAATTAGCCTCTATGGAGAGACTATATGAGAGGCCCAAGTAGTGACGCCACCAGTCTACTGTTGGCATCAACCACCAGAAGTGTGAGTAAACAAGCTTTCAAATGATTCCATGTCCTCAACTTCAAGTCTTCCAGCTCCCCAGTCATTGTGAAGCAGGGACAAGCCTTGCTTACTGTACCCTGTCTAAATTCCCAATCCACAAAATCTGTGAGTGTAGCAAATGGTTGTTCTTTGCCACTGAGTTTTGGGATAATTTTTTATGCCACTGTAGGAACTGGAACGGAAGGAAACTTCCTCAATCTGACAAATGGTATCTCTGAATATCCTACAGCTAACTTCATACTTAATGATGAAATATTGAAAGCTTTCCCCTTTGAATTAAAGAAGAAGACAATGAGGCTCCCTGTTACCACTTCTAATATACATTTTACTAGTTCTCTTAGCCAATACAATAAAGCAAGAAAAAGAAATAAAAGGCACATTTGGAAAAAAAAATAAAATTATCAACTAGAATCAATAGGTGAATTTAACATGGTTTTTGAATACACAGTCAATACTGTATACAACAAAAATTACATTTTTAAATACTAGTCACAAAAGAAAAAAATGAATCTTTAAAAATAACTTTTATAAAAACACTTAAAAGTCACATAAGAGTAAGTTTAAAGAAATATTGGCAAGAACACTAAGAAAACTAAAAACAATTACCTGGAGAAATTAAAGAAGATCTGAATAAATGAAAGACTACAATGTGTTAAGGACTGGAAGACTCACTATAGTGAGAATGTCAGGTCTCCTCAAATCTGTAGATTAAACTTAACCCCAATCAAAATGTCAGCAGAATTGTGTGTATTTGTACTGTGTGACAATTTATGAGATGATTCTAAAATACACGTAGAAATGCAAAAGGCAAAGCATGGCAAAGATGATCTTGAAGAACAAAGTTGGAGCACTTACAGTACCAGATATCAAGACGTATTATAAAGCTCCTGTATTTAAAACAGTGTGGTACTTGTGCAAATATAGACAAACAGAGATGCACTGAATGAAGTCCAGGAACAAACCTATTCTTAAAACCACCTGATTCACAGCAAAGATGCCATTGCAATGCAGTGGAGAAAGGAGAATCTTTTCAACATAAATGAGCCTATACCTCTACTTAATGCTAAATGAATTACAGACCTAAATGTGAAAGGAAAAACAATAAAGTTTCTAGAAGATGACATAGAAGAATATATTTATGATATCAAGGTAAGTAAAGATTTCTTGAATAGGATATAAAAAGTAGTAATGATAAAAACAAAAATTGGTAAGTTGGAGAAACTTCTCATCAAAAGCCAAAAAACAAAAACCAAAAAACAAAAAATGAAAGGCAAGCCACAGATTTGGAGAAAATATCTGCAATATTCATGATGTATACATCTTAAGGACTGTTGTCTATAATATATAAAGTCCTAAAATCATTAAGAAAAATACAAACTATACAACAAAAAGGGTAAAAGGACTTGCACAGGACCTTCACAAAAGAAATATTCAATAAGCATATGAAAGGTGTTCAAAATCATTACTCATCAGGGAAATGCAGGAGTTCGAGACCAGCCTGGCCAACATGGCAAAGCCCCATCCCTACTGAAAAAAATACAAAAGTTAGCCTGTAATCTCAGCTACTCAGGAGGCTGAGGCAGGAGAATCGCTTGAATCTGGGAGGCAGAAGTTGCAGTGATCCGAAATTGCACCATTGCACTCCAGCCTGGGGGACAGAGTGAGACTTTGTCAAAACAAAAACAAAAACAAAAACAACACTTCCCATCCACCAGAATGGCTAAAAACAAATAAAAAATGGACCATACCAAGTTGTTGAGACTATGGAGCACATTCTCAATACATTGCTGGGAGGAGTTAAGTTGGTACAATTACTTTGGCAAACTGTTCCAGAATATCTTCTAAAGCTGAATAGACACACATTTTTACCGTCCTAAGTAAACATCCAAAAGAAATGTATATATATGCTCCAAAAGACAAGTATAAGGATAACCTAATTCACTGGATATATTGTGGTATGTTTATACAATGAAATAGTCTACAACAAAATTGAATTACTGCTACATACAACTAAACATGAATATCTCACAGACACAAAATAGTTAATACTATCAAATAAAGTTACACAAAATTTAAAAACAGGACAATCTAATCTATAGTGAAAGAAGTCAAATAGTAATGATCTCTAAGGGACTGTAATGACTGGGAGGGGGCATAAGGTGGCTTCTTACCTGCTGGTAATTGTTTCACATCTTGGTCTGAGTGGTAATTCCATGAATGATTTTCTTTTGTAAAAATGCATCCACTGATGTGTGGTTTTAGTGTATGTATGCTCTATAACATAAAGATAGCTTAAAAAAAGGAAAAATAGCAATGACAGCTGGTTGTGCTGATGGTGACAAGGATGACTTCCTAATTCTGAGGTTTGATTTTTTTCCAAACGCCAAAGTTGTATGCTCTATTTAAAATCAAGTGTAGATTTCCAGTTACCTTGCATAACTAACTCTACAGAAATAATATCTGAATTTTTTGCCTCTAGGAAAAAATTGTGGATTCAGGAATATGCTGTGTTTCACCAGACAGAACTGCAACACAGAAACTTATTCGTGAATTCATTTTTCATTCTGTTGGATTTGGGGAGGTTTAGTTCAGGCTGATTTTCTAGTGCGATATAAGTGGGGGAGAGGTGGAGCAAGGGGTGGTTCATCAGATCACGCTGAAAAGCCAAGATAGAAGCACAAAAGCCTGAACAAATTATCTACTGCAAGGTCTTTGCTGGTCGGGGCCTGGCTGCCACACCTGCTGCTGGTCAGGGCCCAGGCTCTGATATTCACTTTGAAGAGAGGCGTTAGGGAACCCCTTGAAGTTTCTGCAGAAGAAACAGCCTGGCTCCTCTGTCCCCTCTGCTCCTGCATTCCCTCCTCTTATCTCCTCCACTCACTCATCTTCCCTATGAGTCTCTGAGCCCTTCTGCTGACTTCCTGCAGAAGCATCAGACAACCCGAGAGGGCGGAAAATGGAGAAGACAGGCCAGGCAAGGCAGTGGGCGAGGTCAGAGACCCTGCAACCTGTCCTGGAGAAACCCCTTCCTTGCTGAACCAGAGCCACATCTCTGGAAGACCTCAGGCCTCAGGGAGCTCAAGGGGGCAGCAAAAGAGGAAGACTGCCCTTTACTCAATGTCTCCTCCCAACTCCACATCCCCTCAGGTAACATAGTTATCACCTGACTGTGGAAGAAATAGGCCCCAAGAGGTGAACACTCCTGCCCAAGGCCACACAGTGTAGGTGGCAGAATCCGCCTCTCCCCCGATCTTTTCCCAGAGTCCCTCCCTCCATGAAAGGAATCCTTCAATCTCCAAGTCCACACACTGGAGAACATTCCTGAACAGTCTCGGGCCGGCTGGAAGAGGCTGCATCTCCAGGCCCTCCCAGACCACACTAGATAAAGGGAGGCAGCTGTTGCCATCCTCATTGTTCCCCTAAAGCGAGTGGCTAAGCCCCTGCCAGCTCTATGTAGAGATCGGCAACCCGCTGGGTCCAATCTCCCTTTGGTCCCGGCCTCTCGGTCAAAGGTTTGGAAAATGTGGCTGGAAATTTAAGACAGCCTAGAGCACAGCTGGCTCCCACTGAGTGAAGAGCGCAGAGGCCCCGATAAAGGTTCATTCATCTCTGGGAGCTTCATGCTTGGAAGACTCTGAGTGCCTGAAGAGGAATTGTGCAAACTGCCATCACAATAAACAGAGAGAGAGAGAGAGCGTGTCTATAAAATCCCAGACAGGCGGCAAATGAGAACGGTGACATAGAGTCTCACAACTGCAATGAAGTGAAAGTCTCTTGGTCCTCCCGTGGGGCTGCTTCAGACAGATTGGGCAGGGACAGCGGGGCAGAGACTCAGGCCAGGGAGCAGTGTGCTCCTCCAGCGCTGCCTACAGGCGGAAGTGGTCAGGAGACTCTCTCCAGAACAACTTAGGATGCTGCGACCACCAGGGTTTGTTGCTCACTTTACAGATGAGGAGACACAAGCTGCGGCTCAGACCCAGCCTTTAGCTGCCAACCCAAATGCTGCCTTCTGCCCATGCCTGCAGGCATGCATCTAGTCCTTCATGCATCTGACATACAATGAACGCATTCCAGGTTCTAGGCACCGCACTAAGCTCTGAAGATCAAACCAAGGCCTAGTTTCTGGCCTGGATGATCCGACAGTACAGTAGGGACATAAAATTACCGCAATCATTTTAAACACCAACATTCTTTCCACTTGTAAATTGTAGGAAAGGCACATTATAGAAAAATATAGAAAATGAATCAAAATATCAAAAAGGAAATAAAAAACACACAGAATCCCACTCTCCAGAGACAATCATGGTATGTGTTTAGGTATATGGAAAAAAACTCCGTGTACCCACAGGCCCGTGCCTGGAAGAGACAGGGTGTGGGCGGCAGAAGCACAGAAGAGGGAGTGAGTGGCCCTGAGACGTGGAGGAGTTTCCCGGTGGAGAAAGAGGGCTGTACTTACCCGAGAAGTCACAGGAGGCTGCGGGGAAGTGTGCTGCATGGGCTGAGACTCAGAGCATGTGAGGCTGCCCGGGGAAGACAGGGAGAAGAGACCAGGGAGACAGATTAGGTGTGTAAAAGAGCCCTGGGCTTTGTGAAAAGCTCGATTCCATCCTGGAGCATTTCTTGCTGTGATGTCACACTGCAGAAATTAGTTGTGAGGTGTATAGCTAGTAATTTGTTACTAATGACTCTCTGGGTATTGATCACCTTGCCTTTTTATCGTTGGTTGACACTGGAGCAGATTCAAGGAGATCACCATGCACCTCGCCTCACCCTCATTCATGTATGTCCTGATAGACTACACAGAGTTGATGCGAAGGGGTGGAGCAGCAGGGTCTAGGTGGAGATGTAGGCTAGGGACACCCAGACTAGAAAGGCTGTGGTGTGCACAGGAAGCAGTGAACCATGAGGGAGAGTTGAGCTGAGTAGTGCAGGCTGGGTAAGACTTGGGTATGTGAATCGGAGCCAAGAGATACTTCCTGGGGTGGAAGCTCTGAGTGGGTCCTAGAGCCTGGAAAGGACGTCATCATCACTAACATGGCCAGTACCCCCTCATCCCACTACCCAGAGGCAGCATCATGCTAAAGAGAAAGGGGCTATGCTACATACCAGCTGTGTGGTCTGGGGCACATTTACTTAAGCTTTCTGAGATTCCACATTACAAAATAAATGGCAACACTTGGCTCTCTAGTTGTGGTGAGGATTTACTGAGATTGAAACCATGAAATTGCTTAGTGGAGTTCTTGGCACACATGTGTATTCAAGTGATGTTGATTTCCTTTCCTTCCCAGCTAAGCAAGTCAGGAAGTCCCCACCCTCAGGTTCAGACTGTTTTATCAGAGGTGCTATATGATTCTTTATAACCCAGAGTTGGTCCCAGATTTTAAAGGGCATGGACTAAACAGATGGCTTCTCAGTGGTCCCAGATCTTCTTGTCCTGGGACACAGTGGTTCCCAAGCTGATAGATCCTAACCAGCTGCTGGTTTCAGAGGTACAGTGACAGCAGGCAGAGGGATGGAGAGGGATGCGAGGGAACTGGAGGCTCTGTGTGGGCAGGGGCAACAAGAAATGTGGGGACTTCAGATATGGCTAAAAGACTTAGGGGAAATTGCTTCCCTGGCCAGCGCCAGGTGGCAGTCAGGAAATCAGAGCTGAATGTGAATGTGATTTAGAATCCGAAATCTTGGATTCTAGCTCGAGGTGCTGTGTGGGAGCATATAGGCGAAGCAAGGAAGGCAGTTCTGCCAGCAGATAACACATTGATTTTAAGCAAAAAAGAAAAAGACTATTTTCCTGAGTCTGAGTTCAGTATTGATAAGCTGTGCAAAGCACTGTCCTTCTTGATGTATGCTCCTCCATCCATAAAAAATGAAGAGACTGTCTCACTCTCAGCTTCTCAAAGCTCCCCAGGTTTGCTGCCTGTGGCTCCAGACCCAACAGATAGAAATATGAGGATTGATATAAACACACATATGAACAGGAATACAAACACACATGTGAATGGAAACATACATATGAACATGGCCCATGTTGCCCTCCTCTCATCTCTAGGGGGAGGACAACTCTCACTCCATGTTCCAGTTAGAGTCAATCAGCAAACCATGTTTTACCATACACAGCACTGTAATGATCCTGCTTTCATATAAAGGGCTTTGTGGCCCCAGAACAGCCTTCACATCTATTGTCTGCCATGAGCCACACAAGCCCCTTCCAGGAAAGGTAGGGTGAGTGCTCCCATCACTGGGTGTATATGGAAAGAGAGCCTTGGACAGGTGGAGGACTTGCCTCCCTGGTGGCCTTCTTTCCATGACTCCTCCTTCTTTCCATGACTCCCTTACCCTGTACTTAACTTGAGAAGAGCTTTGAAGTAATGAGCTCATGCTGTGCTCTCAAGGCTCCTACAGACTGACGAGGAATGAGTCATACGCATACGCAAGTCAGTTTACACTGCCAGGGGATTGAGGATTGATGCCTGATCTGTATCAACGATGAACATGGACATATTCAAAGAAAGGAGTCACTCAAAGGCCGGGTGGCCTGAGAAGAGGCTTCAAAGAGGACCTCAGTGTTTAAGCTGTGCTTTGAAGGGCAGGCAGGATGTGGAAAGGTCAGGGAGAACAAGTGTGTCCCAGCTTGTGGGAATGGTAGGGGCAGGTGCAGAGGGTGGGAGCATACCTGGCTTGTGAATTCAGTTACTGTTAAGACATGTCCCCAGAGACTGACTAGGTTCAGGAACACAGAAATAAATCTAGTTTCCGGCCCTGCAAAGAACAGGACCCTAGACTTAAGTGAATGCCATCTAATGAAGCCTTGCCATGACATCCTATGTCCTCGTAAAAGGGTCCTAGACTGGTATGAAAGAAAGGATGGCTTGGCTATTGTGAGACTGGGCAGCCTGATCATCTTGGAGAGAAAGGGGGTGTGTTAGAGAGAGCTCTAGAGCCTGGGACCACCCAGGGGTCCCTGAATATCTCCCATCTCCTGTGATGTCCCCAAAATGATGGCTCACTCTGAAGCAGGCAGATCTACACTGTCCTGGGGAAAGACCCTATCCTGAGCTTTCTGGGATGGCAGCAGGAGATAGTAGCAGGTTCTGAGACCTCAACCACAAGTAGTAGGTTCTGAGACCTCAACCACAGCCTCAGTCTTTCTTCATACACAGATCTGTTGCCAAGACCTAGGAGGTAGCTAACAAGCAGGCCCAGGGGACGCTTGAACACACAGGCCTGAAACTCATTCTTCACCCACTTGGTGATTTTGGAATTAATTAAATATCCTATCTTACCAAAGCTTTAGGGTGTTTTGCTCTAGAAAGCTCCTTTTCTCTTAACTAAATTGAAGCCCATAAATGAGAAATACAGTGCATGAAATCTCTGGATGTCACACCATAAATCTCAGGCATGCAGCTTTGCAAATCTCCTTTAGGATAAATTGTAGCAATAAAGTGTTTGCATTTTCTTCGTGTATTGCTGGGTTCAGGGAGTTGAGCCTTCTCTAGTCATAGGCAATTTGACTGAAGACCACAGGGTCACACAGGGGCACATGGGACAGCTTGGCTGTGGGTCTGGGGATGGCTGGTCCTTTGCCCTCCTACCACCCCCCCTAGATGAGTGGGTGCCCTCTGCTCTGGCAATGACCTTGGGAAAAGTTAGGAAGATCTGGAAGATAACATTCATCTCAGGGGTGGAAAGGATAGGTTCAGACCAGGAAAAGGACATGAGAGTCTTGAAATCTGGCACAGGAAATCTTTGACCTAAAATATACCAGACACATAACTCAAAGTTGTTTGTTTTTCCTAAATAGCCCTTCTCACTCCCTTCAACTAACCATCCCTGGGCGTTTTGTTCTTTCAGCTAAATACTAAACAGCAGCTTTAAAAATACGTGTGACTTCGTATATTTCAGCACAGAAAAATCCCCAAAACATAATGTGGAGTGAAAAACACAAGTTGCAAAAGAGACACACAGTGCGATAAAAACAGGAATATGCACTGACTATGGTATATACAGGAAAAGTACAAAGTCTCATGTGGAATAACACCAGCAACCTCGGCAGAGTGACGTGAGGCTGACGGAGGATGAGGTGAGGCTTTAGATTTATTTATTTAAAAAAAGGACAGAAAAACAAAGCAAATAGGGTGAAATATTAATATCTGCTAATTCTAAGTGGTGGGGATGGAGCTGTTTGTAATATTTGTGATATTATTTTCTATGTGTCTAAAATATTTCATAACTGAAAGTAAAATATTACTTTAAAAACAATGAAAATTATAATTTCTTCTGGCATTTGGAGAGGTGTGAATCTTTTCGGAGTTTGCTGAGTTAAATGGGACTGTTTATCTCTAAGCTGTATGGTCCTAGGTGATTGTCTGTTATATTTCTTGTCTCTGCTTTTTATTGCCCCGTTGCCCCAGGGATAAGTTGACATTTCTTGCTGTTGTCAGTCAACCTACCCACTCACTTCACACAGCAGTTAAGAGGGGAGGCCAGTCAGATGCAGGGAGGAAAGCAGAAGTGGGACTGGCTGGCTCAGGCCGGGGGCTACAGGCACTCTCCAGCAACACGCAGGCAGATGCAAAAATGGGAACTCAGAAAGCTCAGGGAACAGACATCTTAAAAAAAAAAAAGCCATCATTTAAGCCAGCACTTCTCAATGCTTAAATGTGCGCAGGAATCTCCTAGAGACCTTGCAGATTCTGATTCAGCAGGTCTGGGCAAGGCCAAAGATTCTGCATTTCCAGTGAGCTCCCAGGCAATGCCGAGGTTGCTGGTCCAGGGACCACGCTTTCAGGAGCAAAGTCCCTAACAAGGAAAAGAGATCCGGCATGATTCTTTGAACCATCTCATATATCACGTGGGTGCATTCCTGTCATGGGTGCCCATGCTCCTGTGTTTGAGGACCAGCTTCAGGTTTAGTGAATGGGAGACCTGAGCGATTATTCTCGAATAGCAACAGAAGAAGCAGATGCCCATGGAGTTTCAATCATTCACCCAAGCCATGCAGCTGGTAATGGCAGATCTGTACTAGCACTTGGAATCCTGGTTTGTAGTTCAGTGCTTTAACTATTTTATCATTTCATCATTTTCCTCTTAGTAAGAAAACAAACTTGACGGTAAGAATTCATTAAATTGCCAATATATTTGGCTTTAAGCAAGTCCCCTGTAGACAAACTTAGATTTAAAAGAGAAGAGCAATGTGGAAGGGAAGATGATTATTTTTCAGTCTTTATCATAGGATTCCTGGAAACTACAAGCTCCCATAAAACACTTCGCATTTGATTTTACCAAAACTCAATTTATACGTATTATTTTTTCAGCACACATTGCATAAATAAAGGCCTACCTTAACTGATTAATGTGCTTCTGTCAGACTCTACATCTCTGTCTTCCTTGAGGTTTCTAGAATCTCTGACTTTGGCAAAGCTTCTTCTCTAGGCCTCAAGTTTTTCATCTACAAACTGGTGTTGAACACATCATCACTAAGGTCTTTTCAGTTTTAATAGTTTTTGAGTTTAAAGTTTTCCTCTTTGTATACCTTAAATATGGCTTTCTGGGACTTCTCTCTCCAGCTGTCATTTTTCTCTTTGCATGGTTCACAGCTTTCCTGCTCAGAAAAGTGATAAGTGACAGGAAGGACTATTGATACAGTGGTTACTTTACATTCAGGAAAGAGGGTCAAGGTACTATTTAAAACTCAGCAACAGAATGACTTTCTGTTGATTTTCAAAGGCTCTTAAGCCTCAATTCTTCCCACAAAGAAAGAAGATGATTAATTGGCTGATGTCCTGCCTTCCTTAAAAGAAAGAATATGGTCAGTGCAGTGGACCTACGAGGAAACCTAATAAAACCAATTGTGGCTGTCTCTTCTTGCCTTGTGACCACAGATCTCAAATGGGAAAAGTGCAAGCCTGTAGTACATCCCTCTGGATAAATTCTGCCTCTTCCCTCAAGAAAGGCCTGGTTTGAGACCAGTACTGGGAATGAAAACCCTAGTAGCATTGGAGCCATCAAGGCTCTCTCTGGGCTTGCAGAGATACTGCTAGGGGTAGGATCCAGCTGGTCAGGATGGGATACACCAGTGGACAGTATACCATGAGCAGGGAAGTTATTTTACTGTTTAGAGCCATAATTTCATAAAATAGAGGGTTGGCCTGCAAGAATTTCTGATGTCTAGTTCTAGGATTCTGTGTATGAAAGTGGACTTGGAGTGAGGGCATAAATCCCACTTCTTCAAGGTGAAGGAGAACTAAGGGGGAAAGACGCCTGTGCCTACATCTGAGGGAGGAGGTATCAAATTAGGTGGCTTAGTATGCAAGAACAGAGGTTGAGGTTAGCAGAGAAGTGTGACAGCTGGCACCACCTGGGAAAAGTGACCTGATGCTTTAAATAGGCACCAAGCTAATGGTGTGAGGTGAGGTCAGGTAGGTAGGCTTTCCTCAGTTATTTACGGCATGCACCGTATGGGTCCTCTGCACAGAAGTGAGTATTGTTGGTACAATGGAATGAACTATAAGTGTCTTGTATTTTAGCTGATGACAGAGCAGGAGAGTGCTGTAGGAGAGCAAAAACAACAACAATAACAACAACAACAAAAACTGAGAAACTCTGAGACCTAGTCTTTGGATAAGAAAGTTCTTTAGTCTTCCACGACGACTACATGGATTATTAAAATCCACAGTAGGAAGCTCCCCAAGAGATTGTGTGCATGAAGGGGCAATGGGAGGCAAGGAGATAATGGAGAGTGCCAATGGCAGCATGCTTTGATTTACAGCCCTGCCTTGGATCTGCCTGCTTTTCTTCTACTAGGCTATGCCTACACAGTTATTGGGCTGAGAAGAGTGAATGAGCAACATGTGTTCTAGAATAGGAAACCCAAAGGGCAGGAACTTGGAAAAGACTGTGGTAAATATTTGCACTTGAAAAGAGAGCAGGAATAGGAGTTACAAGATTAGGTTCTGGTCCCCAGCAAGCTGTATGACCTGGGTAAGCATCTCCCTCTCCCAGAGACTTAGTTCTCTTAGGTACGAAATGAGAAAATATATTATCTCAATGGTGTGAAACCCTGTCTGTCTACTGGTATTGCTTGAGGAGCTTTCAAAAAACACCAATGTCTAGGCACTGCCTCAGGTCAATTGAACCAGAATCTCTGGGGATAGGACACAGGCATCAGGGCCTTTTTAAAGCCCTGCCAGCTAATTCCAGTGTATGTCTAAGTTTGAGAACCACTCTTGCTATTCAAAGTGTAGTCTGTGCACCAGTAGGCGGTATCTCCTGGGAGCTTTTTAGAAATGCAGAATCTCTAGCTTAAGCTTAGAGAATCCACATTTTAACAGGATTCTCAAATGATTCATGTGCACATCCAAGTTTGAAAAGCCCCAAGACAGTTCATCTCTAAATAACATTTTACTTTTAATTGTGAATTATTTTTAACATACAGAAATGCATAGAGAATAATTTAATTAGTACCCACATACACAACCTGGCTTTATCAAGTCATTAGGTTTTACTATTTTTCATTTAGGTTTTGTTTAATGTAATGACACATATTTTAAGTTGAAACCTCCCTGTGTATTCCTCTTGGATCTTATGCCTATTGCTTTCTTCATAGATAGAGTCACTATCCTGACTTTGGTGATTCTCCATCTCATTAATGTTTTCATATGGTATTAGTCCGTTCTCAAACTGCTAATAAAGACATACCCAAGACTGGCTAATTTATAAAGAAAAACAGGTTTAATGGATTCACAGTTCCACATGGCTGGGGAGGCCTCACAATCATGGCGGAAGGCGAAGGAGGAGCAAAGGCATGTCTTACATGGTGGCAGGAAAGAGAGCATGTGCAGGGGGAACTGCACTTTACAAAACCATCAGATCTCGTGAGACTTATTCACTATCACGAGAACAGCATGAAAAAACCCACCCCCATGATTCAATTACCTCCCACTGGATGCTTCCCACGGGATTGTGGGAGCTGCAATTCAAGATGAGATTTGGGTGGGGACACAGCCAAACCATATCACATACTATTATTATATAAGTAGGTAATTAGATTGATTGATTGATTGATTGAATGACTTTGCCTTCTTAACATGTTTTCTGTTGATCCATTCTTGCATTCCTGAGACAAATCCTAATGGGTCATTACACACACACACACACACACACACACACACGTTTTTATATGTGTGTGTATATCTATAGACACAAGCACACACACATATATATGTGTGTTTTTATATGTGTGTGTATATCTAGATACACAAGCACATACACTGCTGGATCTGGGTCCTAGCATTTTATTTAGAGACTTATGGTATTAAATCAGATCAGTTTAAAGTGTTCCTCTATTGTCAGGTTTTTGGTATAAAGATTATACTGGCATATTAAATGAGTTAGGTGGTTTTACCCTTTTTAAATTTAATTTAATTTAATTTTTTTTGAGATGAAGTCTTGCTCTGTTTCCCAGGCTGGAGTGCAGTGGCACGATCTCGGCTCACTGTAACCTCCACCTCCTGGGTTCAAGTGATTCTCCTGCCTCAGCCTCCCAAGTAGCTGGGATTACAGTCACCTGCCACCATGCCTGGCTAATTTTTGTATTTTTAGTAGAGACGAGGTTTCACCATGTTGGCCAGGCTGGTCTCAAACTCCTGACCCCAGGTGATTCACTTGCCTCGGCCTCCCAAAGTGCTGGGATTACAGGTGTGAGCCACCACCCCCAGCCATTTTTCCCTTTTTGTTTTTTTTTCCTATTCTTTGAATTAGTTTGCAAATATGATTGGTATGTTTCTTGGAGGGATGGAAAAAGTTGCTTATAAAAGCATCTGTGTCTTGTCTCTTGTGGATTATTGTAGGGGGCTCATTATTGATTCCTTTTCATTAATGGCTATCAGCTTATTCTGAGTTTTTATTTCTTTTAGAGTCAGTGTTGGCAACTTATCTCTTTTTCTTTTCTTTTCTTTTTTTTGAGATGGAGTTTCACTCTTGTTGCCCAGGCTGGAGTGCAATGGCCCAATTTCGGCTCACTGCAACCTCTGCCTCCCAGGTTCAAGCGATTCTTCTGCCTCAGCCTCCCAAGTGGCTGGGATTACAGGCGCCTGCCACCACTCCTGGCTAATTTTGTATTTTTAGTAGAGATGGGATTTCTCCATGTTGGTCAAGCTGGCCTCAAACTCCTGACCTCAGGTGATTCACCTGCCTCCACCTCCCAAAGGGCTAGAATTACAGGTGTGAGCCACCGTGCCCAGCCTCTTTCTAGAAATTTATGTATTTCATCTAAGTTTTCAAATTTATTGACATAAAAATTCTTTATTTAACTTAGTAACTTAAAAGTATTCTACTGTATCTGTAGTTATTGTCTGATTTTCCTTTTGTCTCATTTATTGTTTTGTTTTCAAAGAGCCAGTTTTGTAAACCACTCTTTATTACTTTTCCCTTTTAGTTAGATTTTACATTTGTAGCTTGCTGAACTGAATCTTATAATTTAAAAAAAGTACATAAAGCTTATAAACTTTACCTCAAAATTCACTATAGCTGCATACTGTAAATTTTGATTAGTGCCTTTATTGTCTCTCTGTTTTAAATATCTGGTAATTTCCATTGTGATTGTCTCTTTAATCCATTAGTTATTCAGGGGGACATTTTTATGTTTCCAAACATATGTTGTTATTGTTTTTAACGCTCTTTTGTTACTCTTATTACTTTTAATTTAATGGCACTGTGGACAGAGAACATGATTTCTATGGCATCAACTCTGTGAAGTATGACTTCCTTTGGATATAGAATGTGACCCATTTTTAGAATTTTTTCATGTGTCTATGGATTTACTGGGTTTATAATAAGATGTTGCATGTTAATTTTGTTGTTCAAATCTTCTCTATGTTTACTAAGTATTTTTCTGTTTGATCTTCAAATTTTGAGAGAGTAGCCTTGTCAGCAACTCTTTATTCTCTGTCAGCTTTTAGTTTACATATAACAAGGCCATATCATTAAGCACATCAAAGTTTGCTATTGCTAGATCTTCTTGCCAGATTATTTTCTTATGATTTTGTTAGCCTTTTCATGAATTTTTTGCTGCTAAGTTCTATTTTGATAACAATCATTTCTTTTAGTCAAATGGTAAATCTTTTTCCATCTCCTTATTTTCAACTTTGCTGAATGGTTTCATTTTAGATATGCTTTTTAATTCAGTATGATAATTTATCTTTTTCATAGGTGAATTTAGTCAATTTACCTTTTTGTGTTATTACTAATCTATTTGACTGATTTCTACCAACTGCCATAATAATTTATTTTTTACATTTTTCCTTCTTTTACTTTTCCCCTTTGCCTTCTATTAGATCAACATGTTTTTATATCCTGTTTCCTCAGCTAGTTTGAAAGTTATAGATTATCTCTCTATTCTCTGAAACAATCTTAAATTTTACATATATACTTAACTATAGTTAGTTTCTAAGAAAAGCTAAATTTACTTTTTTAAAAAAGTATTTCTATTCTTCTTCCCCTCAAAACATGGAACTTAGCAAGCTTTAAGTACAGACTGAACACCACTTCCAATTTTGTTTTTTTTCTAGCGTTTTAGTTTCATAATTTTTAGATACCCTAAATCATTTCTTGTAATTAATGCTTAATTGTAATGTTTAAACATTTACCAACCAAATTTATTCATTTTAGTGCTACCTATTGTAACTTGTTTTATATACCTTCCCTTTAAATTTGTTTTCTTTCTTCAAGAAATACATCTTGAATAGTCTTTTCATGAGATCTATAAATTTTAAACTCTCTTAGTCCTGATAAGTCTGAAAACATCTTTATTTGTACGTTATTCCTTAACGCTACTTTAAGTGACTGCAAAATTCTATGTTGACAACGCCTCTTTGTCAGCACTTTGAAAGTACTGATCTACTGTTTTCTGTTGTTTTTGTTGTTGCTAATGACAGGTTGGATGTCTTTCTGATTATAGGTAATCCCTTTAAAAAGTATTCTACTAGCTTTTAGTGTTTTTTTTCTTTACTTTTGATAATGTAAAGTTTCACGATAATTTGTCTAAGAGTAGATGTATCTTAATCCTGCTGCCTACTTGGAGTGAACCTTTTATCTAAATAATTCTGTCCTTCTTCAGTTCTAGAAAATACTCAAATTATTTTCCCGAGTATTGATTCTCCTCCATCTCTTCCAATCTCCTCTTCTGATGCCCTGTTAGACTATATCTAAGCACCTATCTTCCATGTCTCTAAACCACTTTTTCAAATATTTAGACAATCTCTCTGCTGCATTCTGAGTAACCACCAATGGATATTCTAATCCTCTAATTTTTCATTTGAACAAGACCATCCCAGAGTTCATCTTACCTGCTGAGCTGACACTTTAAGACTTATTTTTAATTCATTTTGATTTTATTTTTAGTGACCATCTTTTGTATTTCTAATATGTATAATTGGTTCTTTTCCATATCTACCCGTTCTCATTTCATTTCAGCCTGATTCTGTTTCATAACTTCTGGCTCTTTTAAACAAAAGATTTCCTTCCTGTATCTATTCAAGTATATCTTAAATGTATTCATTTGAAAGTTTATTCAGGCTGGTATAAAAATTTCTATTAATCTGAAGAGGATTCATATGTGAATGATTGGTTTTTGGCTTGCTTTCTTGGCCGAGTTTTACATTTTAGAATTTTGTACTTGAAGGCTAGGCTCCTTTTGCTTGATGGGTGTTTGTTTACAGGTCCTCCCCTTCCCCAGCCAGGCTCACCCCTTCCTGTCTGGCTGTTTATGTTGCCTCTGTTTGGTCCCCCCTCAAGGTCAGAACCAGATTCAATCTCTGGGCAGTTTGGCTCAGGTCCGAGTCATAAGACATTGCTCCTAGGACTGCAGCTTGCGAAAAACAGTGGCCTCAGTGGCATTTTTTTAGGATCCTTTTTTATGGTTGTGGGAGCTGATCTCATGTGAACCCTGGCTGCAAGCACTGATCCTGGCCCTGGTCTTTCAGCTTGGCTGGTCATCCTTAGAAGTATGTACCACACAGAGGCCAAATTCCTGGCTCTATGGACTGCTTCCTGCCGCAGAGCTCAGCTGGCCTGCAGCTTGATCTGCTTACTAGTTTCCATTTCTGTTCTGGGTCTGAGAGATGGAAACACAGTGTCTCTATTGTTCAGGACAGTTATGTCATTCCCATGTTACCTCTCCTTGTGCTGTATTTAGAGCAGAGTAGTGCAAAATACACCATCTTCCTCAAAGTCTAGATTTGCAAAATAATGGCCTAGGTACAGTCACCAAATTAATAATGGAGAATCTTGTTTTCTTGGTGGATGAGGAAAGGTATATAGTATATTATCTCTTACCCTTTAGAATACAAGCAGCAGAAGGATGGAGACTGTAGTTCTCTATCATTCCTGCATTTCCAGTACCCCAGAGACTGTTTGGTATGAAATGAGTGCTTCATAAATGTTAAAGAGAAAACGAAATAAGCTTCTCTGGGCATTTCTCTGAACCTTTCTGATAATGTTCTTAGACTTAAATTCAAACACCTATCCCCTGGACCATAACTTCAGTGTTGCACATAAAGTCAGCACATTTTTAAGATCAATGACGTCTTGAAGTCAGCCATTAACTGCGAAAGTCAGAGCTGCTTAAGAGAGATACGGGCATGCCTTGTTTTATAACAAAGGAGCAACATGGAAAAATATTCACTGATAAATATCCTACCAGTAAATTAAAAACAAGAAGCAAATACCTTCAAATTGCTTTCACAGTGTGTTTTGTCTTTCTCTTTGAATATTATTTATGAGGGATAATTTACTGATATTGTGGTTACCCCAAATTATATACCAAAGAAAATTAAAAGCACTACAGAGGAGGAAATAATGAATAGTAGCATTTAATTAAAACCAAAGTGGGCACAATCAATGCTTGTCTAATACAATAATGAGCTTAATTTAATTTTCATTTAATGGAAAAAAATAAAGCTTAAGTCAACTGCCTATGTAATTAAATGATAGCAATTTTAAAAAATGTAAGCTTTTCTAAAGTGGAGTCCTAAAAGGGTAACAATGGCGAATACAATGCCAACTAACTGACCTATATCAATGTTTCCAGAAGAGTTAGAGGGGATCGTTTTCTTCAGGACGCAGGACTATGCATTTTGAGCTTCTGGAAAGTAGAATTAATTAAAAAGCAATACTCTAACTTTCTGCACTTTAGAGTCATCAAAAAAGTAGACAAAATTGGATTTCTAAGAATTGCCAGTTTGGGAGCATGGTCCAAAAGGGACTGAAATAAACAGATGACCATGTAGGGGAGCTTGAATGGATGCTTCCTACGAGAGCTGGGCTGCAGAGAGGACAGCGATTGAGCCTGTGGTGGGAGAGCAGTGTGAAAGGGAACCCCCACACCCCCAGACAGCTGTCTGTGGCCACAGAGCTGAGGAGATAGGATTCACTTTAGACAATAAGGAGGGACTGTTTTTCCAAGTGCTAGCTTAGAGTTTGTGGAAAGGTGGTCCAACTTTGATATCAAAAAAGGATTCTTTTTGAGTTGGTTAATCTGTCAAAATGTGAAATGAGAAGCAACGTGGGGTAGTACACAAAGCATCAGATTCAAGGTTGAAGTCCTATCTCTGTAGCTTAACAACTGTGTGACTTTGAGCAACTCAGCTGCTTTAAGGCTGTTTCCTAACAGAAATATAGGGTTACTTGTATCCATCTTGCCCTAGCTCACATGATTTTTAGATGATGGGGAGAAGACATTTATTCAATGCCTGCTATCTATCAGTCACCTTACTAAGTATTAAACATTATTTCATTTAATTTACCACCGATTTACTGAGCTAGTTGTCATTTTACCAAGACAGAACCAAGGCCATAGATGGCACCAGATTGAGAACTCACAGCTTATGCATCTCCCTCTCTCCAAAGCCTGCCTGCTATCTTGTGCTTGTTCCTGGAGCTCAGCTCAAACCCAAAGAAAGAGGGGCCCAGTGTGTGGTTGGAGTTACTTTGGGTTTCTCTGCTCAGTTTATTTTCTTGGGTTGTTATTTTTTTTTTCTGTTGGACTCTTTTATACTAGTTATACACATATGTATGTGTACACAGAAAAGCACTAACATCCCTTTACATTCTGTCTGCCTTATCTGACTTAACTTCATAGCAGCTGGGTTCATCTCATATGCAGTTCCAGGTAACCCCAGAACAGTTCTCTGGACAAAGCATGTGCTATTTATATATGCCTATGTGGATGATTAAATTATTTGCATTCATTTAGTTTCACAGCCTGCTTTTCAGGCAACTGACAAGTTCTTGCTATTTACTTCTTAATAATCTGTCACCATGTTCCACCAGGTGCTTACTTCTTATTACATAAGCAGTGTTTCATCACACTGTTGTATGCAGCAGAATGGTGGGGTCATTCCCTAACCCCCAAACTGAGACTCAAACACCGGTGACTCACCAGCTCTCCTAAACGTCTAATTAATTACAGCAGCACTGGAGTAGAACAGCGCTAGTTCAGGGTATATCAAGCAGTTTCCCAGGCATGACTGATGGTATTGGAGTGTTAGGATTGACATGGACCAGATAATATTGGTAAGAATCCAGATAGCTTTCATGGTCATATTTCATAAATTTCACTGAAGTTGGTTGAAAAAAATCAAAGAATGGAAAAATGATGTGTAACATTATTTTCCTTCACCATGTACTCATGATCTTCATCTCTTATTTAGTATGGGGAGAACTTCAAATTACTCAGTCCTAGTGGAACTCCATAACCACGGTGTATGTTCAACGGGAGATGAGGGGATGGGAAGTGGGAATACCAGGTAGGCTTAGCAGAAAATAAAGTTAGTCAAACACTTGTGATCACAGCCTGGTCTTCCTCCACCTAGGAAGGCTGTTGTCTTTGTCTAAGTTTGTTACTTTGGTTTTGTAGAGCAAAGAAGTGGTTTATCACTTTATTAGCCAACTCAGCACCAGTAATCACTGGGGGAGTGAATGGGGCCACAAGCTCTGAAAAGAAAGCAAAAGAACTAAAAGATTCTGCCAAAGGAGAACCCCAAACTGATCATTGTCAGGCTCTAAAAATAATCCACTTAAATCAGAATTAGTGATGAATGACTAACTAGAGCAGAACTATGCAAATGAATACACAGAGGAGATGAAAAGAACCCTCACTTACTTATATGTTACGTCTCATATTAGCCTATGCATTTCTTAAAACAAGGTCTGTATCTTAGTTTTCTGACTTTCTATCCCTAAGGCATGGCATTATGCTTAGTACTTAATAGATGCTCAATAAATGATTAATCGAATTCAATATACTACAAGTATAAGCTCATCCTAGGATGTTATATTATTATTATTACCATTATTTTAGAGACAAGGTCTTGCTCTGTTGCCCAGGCTGGAGTTCAGTGATGTGATCACAGTGAGCCTCGACTTCCTGGGCTCAAGCGATCTGCCCACCTCAAACTTCTGAGTAGCTGGGACTACAGGTGCACACCACCTTGCTCAACTAAGTTTTAATTTTTTTGTAGAGCCAGCATCTCCCAATGTTGCCCAGGCTGGTCTCAAACTCCTGGGCTCAAGTGATTCTCCCATCTTGGCCTCCCAAAGTATTGGGATTACAGGTGTGAACCACTGTGCCTGGCCCTCCAAAGATGTTCTATTAATCTGATGCTCAATACTGCCCCAAATAGCAAAGCATGAAAAATGTGTTATTTAAGGCATGAAGCAGTGTTTTACAGTGAATTCCATGAGGATGAGACATCCTGGAGCCTGGACCCAAGAAGCCTATTCTAGGGATGAAGAGCTGTCTCAGGTGCTGAGCCCTGGAAAGGCCTAGGATCTGGTGTCTGAAGGACATGGCCCTAGACAGCTGGTTAGGCAGGTGTTATGAAGGGAAAGTGGCCCTGCAAAAGAAAGAAGCATGTCAACAAGAAAGCCAACAGCAGGCAATGCTCACAAATGCAGGAAGGTGGAAAATCTTTAGGTAGCAGAAACATGGTTGTTGCACCACATGCTGGCAGGGACTCCAAACCTGGAACATGGGGACAGGCTCTTGACTTATAGGAACTAGGGCATGGGCCAGGGATTCATGTGCCGTGGAATAAAGCAGAAGCTAGGTATCATCCCTGGGGACAAGGGACAAAGGGTTAGAGCTGGCTAGGCAATGAGTATGCCTTGATGCTAAATCCCAGAATATTCAGTACTTCTGAAATTGTCCGTGCCAAGTCAGAGCTGGAGCTAGAGATAGGGAAGAGCTGAGGCTGCAAGCAGCCCAGCAGGGTCATATGACCTTGGCCTTGGGCGGAGGAGGGGCTAACACTCAGTGTGGCCTGGCTAGCAGAGTCAGATGGTGTGTTAATATGCTGTACTGGATCATTTAGTGGCATTCCAATAATCGGAAAGTGTTCATGTGCCAGGTCAATGTTGGGGAAAAATGGGTTTAAATACTTGTTATATACTTAGGCCACTGGTTCTCAAAGTGTGGTCCCTAGATCAGCGGCATCAGCATCATTTGGGGACTTGTTAGAAATGCAAATTATTAGGTCTCGTTCTAGCCTAGAGTCAGAGACTTGGGAGGTGATGGTGGGTGTGGGGAGGGGGAAATGCAATTTATGTTTTAACAGACCCCTCAGGGGATTCCAACACATACTCAACTTTGAGAACCACTGTGTTCGACAACATCTAAATCAGGCCCTTGGATTTTATGGATGCCACGGGCCTTTTTGGCAGACTGGTGAAGCACATAGATTCCCCAGAGTAATGTTTTCAAACATGTAAAACTACAAAGGAAACCAGTTATACTGAAATATAGTTATTAAAAAGTTATGCTGCAATAATGTATGTGTTTGTTTATAAACACATGAAATAACCATCTCATGGCAGGTCTAATAACATCTGTAATTTTGATGTAGTGATGAGCTTCAGCAGTATTTCAAGATGTCTGCAACAGCTGTCATGCGATCTCTATTACTAACAAAATCACATAGACTCCTATTACTATAGTAGTAGTAAATTTTTACCTGCATTTACAATGGAAGAAATGCTACATTTCAGTTAGAAGTAATCAAAATAAAACTGTCATTATTTCCATCCACGTTCACAGGCCCCTCAATTCTTTCCAGGGTCCTCTAAGGATCCATGGTCCCCAAATTAAGAACTATGCTATAAGTCCTTAATAAGCATAATCTTATTTTATTCTTTTAAAAGTTTTACTCCTTGTATTCCCATTTTATGGATCAGGAAACTGAGGCTCAGAGAACTGAAGAAACATGTCTAATGTCTTATGTGGTTAGTCAGATATGGAGTGTGGGCTCAAAGCCCCTGTAGAGTCAGGTTTCCGTGGCTGATCTATTAGTGTCTCTCAGAGTGCCTAGAACAGGACCGAGTTCATAATATGTACTCAGTAAGTATGTGTTGATTGCATGAATGAATGAATTGAATTGAAAGTCAAGCCTGTGTACCTCAAAATTCCATGCTGTCTCTACTCTCCATCTATCCCATGCAACTATGTATGAAAAGGAGACTTTTCTCCTTATTCATCCAGCAGGCAGGGAAGGGTAAGTTCAGTTCCCTGATCTACTAGACCTGACAACTGAGCTTTGATTCTAAAATTGATGTTGAATACACATACCACGAGCAACATTATTCGGACAAAACTGGAAAACAATTCAACAAATTGAGGAGAGGAGTGTCTCAGCAAGGAATGCCAGTCCCTCTGGCTTCTCTTGGAAGCAGCTGAAGTTGTTAATGAAACAGGTTGTTACTTTCACTCAATGTGTGTCCTTCTTTAACTGACAAATTAGTTAGTGCCAGCAGGAGAGGCAAGAAGGCAGTGACTAAAGGGGCAGGGAGTGCTGAGAACCCAGGCTCAGAGAGAAGCACAAAATAAGAGAAGAGAAACCTACCAGGCCTTCTCCTCTTCTAAGCAAAACAAATTTTTCTCAGGCACTTTTCACAGATATCTAATGTTCTTAACTAACCACACTTAATTTAATTACCTTAAAGGTGAATTGGATGCTGAAAATTCATTTACATAACAGCAATTCTAATACTTACAAATTGCACAATCAATTAAATCCTTAAGAACAAATGTATAGACTGTAAATGAAGTATCTATCTAGTAGGATTAATCAAAAGCTAATCATGAAAAATATCACCCTGGGCCTGGTTCAAAGAATATGCCATGGTTACCATTACCAATTACAGTACTCTAGGGCCTGCTTTAATACGTAATCATATTAATTGACAACACTATATTTAATGTGTTTCCATAACCCTTTCTTTCTGAATCAGAGATTCATTTATCTTTAGGCTGTGTCTTGCTGCAACCCATCATCAACATTGTCATCATTGTTACAAGTGTGTATTTGAGTGTGTTTTCCATGGAAGACATGGAGCTAGCCACTGGGGATGCACTGAGAAATAAAATATAGTGCCTGACCTTATAAGAAGAGAGACAAGGATGAAGGCCCTTGATGGCTTGGGTGAGGATTGCTTAAAAAGAGTGAGAGAAAGTCATTAGGACTGGGAAGAGGGAATCAGGGCCTAAAGCGTAGACTCCATATTGTCCCGCATTGGACCGTATTCAGTGTTGGATATCTCCAGGGCCTAGCTGTTTCTGCACACAGTCAGTAGGTGCTTAGTCCAAGTTTGATGACTTCAGTTTGGTCCAGTAGTTCTGCCTGATAAGAAAAAAGCCAAGAATATGGATGAGGAACTTCCTCCTGCTGTTCGTAAGGATTCTTAAAGATGATTTTTGAGAGCAGATGTAAATAACATCAAGGGTTTGGTTGTCTAAGCTAGGGATGGAACCCATGGCTTTCCAGCTATGCAGATGCTGGTTGCAGATTAGATGTAGGTAACTGTTCTGATTCAAAAAATCAACTTCATAGTGGTAATATTGGCATAGATCCTCGAACAAATTTAAAAACAGATTTCTAACCAGATGGTATGGGAGTATTTAGAAAAGAATGCAGGAATCATTGAAAAGCCACTGTGGGTAAACTCAGAATCAAGCAGACAAACCAATCTCGTTTTCTCTTCTGATAGGCTTGGCACTTGGCAGGTCGAGGAATGCAGTGGAGAGCATGCATCTCATTTCAGCTTTTGATGAAATCTCTCCTGCTGTCCTTTTGAGTAATATGATAGATGTGGATTAGTTGATAACAGTATTAAGTGGATTTACAGTTACTTGAGCATCAATAGCAAGGAGTGTGGATTGGTGTCTCTCTGTCCTCTGCCCTGTCCTGTCTCACATTTTTTTCCGACACTGGGATGAAGACTGGATGGCTATAGCCCATTGGATTTTCAAATGGCTCCACCTGGGTAACTCATTCTTGTGATTTGGGCATCTCCAGTTGCCTTAACTACTCTGCTGTTTCGGGTCCTAATTTCGCCTCATCCCCAAACTCTGCCCCACAACTCAGCCAAGGCCAAAGGCGTATACATCAGAGAGTCATGTATTGTGTTTTCTCCAGATGTCCCATAACAGAATGAGCTGTCTGTTCCATAACAAAACGAGTCCTTGTTAGGATGTTTCTAGGAGGTCCCTGCATCACTGAGAGGTTGACTAGGATGCTCTGTCTAGCCTTCCTGTTTTCTCTTTTATTCTCTGAGGGAGTGGCATGCAGTGAAAAGAACATTAGCTTTCAAAACAAAACTGACTTCACTCTTTACTCTTTGGGTAGGTCTCAGTTTCCTCATCTGTATAATGGGGATAATAATTCCTACTTCCAGAGGTTGTGGGAGGATTAAGTGATGAGGCCTGTCTAGTGCAGCAAGCACACAGGTGTGCCCTC
Source organism: Nomascus leucogenys (assembly GCF_006542625.1). Classification (NCBI taxonomy): domain Eukaryota; kingdom Metazoa; phylum Chordata; class Mammalia; order Primates; family Hylobatidae; genus Nomascus; species Nomascus leucogenys. The sequence continues at coordinate 57,215,109 of NC_044399.1, read as the reverse complement.
GGTCAATGTTAGTTCCTTTCTGTCTTCTAGAGAGCACTTTGGAAGCAGGTGAATAGGCTCCCTGGGAGGTCCCATGCGAAGCCCTTAGGTCTTGGTTGGTGAGGCAGCCCAGTGAGGCCTTCTTTGCAAGGCCAGGACTGTCAGGATGAAATGGCCCCAAGCACGATGAAGGAGAAGGCTCTTTCACCCTTCCATGTCTAATTCTGACAGAGAGGAGGAGACACAGTGGGGTGGATGCAGAAAGATATACTGGCTCTCCACTAACTTGTCTTGGGCCCTCAGGCAGTTTGCTCAGTGTCTGAGGACCTGTCTAAGGGTCCTCCTACATGCAATAAGAAGCAGAATCCACCAATGTGATGGGAGGCTTAGATGTGTGGCTTAGATCCACCAATGTGATTGGGAGGCTTAGATGAGATTAGGTATTTGGATTTCCTGGCTCAGAGCCTGGCACCCAGAAGGTGCAGTATATAAATGGTAGTTTTGTTTCTATTATGATTTGTGATAATAATAGTATCAAGAGAACAGCCTCAAGCTTTGAGGCCTCCAGACCTGGTACTGGTCTGCTCTGGGTCTCTGTTCATGGTGAGGGAGAGCAGAATTTTTAAAAATGAGACAGGAGACGCGGGAGAAATCTGGGATGACAGGCAGATGCTAACACTACAGAGAGCTTGGTGAATGAGGGTCTTTAGAAAGCCCACTCAGTTTGGGGCTCTGAGATCTTTAAAACAGCAAACTTTCCCACACTCATGAGGGCCATGATCCTATGAGTGAGACAGTGAGTCTTAAGGGGTGGGTGGGGGAGTGACAGCTGTAGACGGCTTCAACATAGGTGCTGCCCCCTCTGCGTGGGTGCCTGGCAGGTCCAGCCCCTCTGCAGTTTGAGGTAACCCAGCCTGGAACATAAAGGGGTGCATTGTGCTAGCTGCTCCCTCAAGTCGTTCCCAGGCCTAGTATCCTTGGATTCCAGGTCTGCCTGGCCTTTGAGGTGGCATTACAATAGGACACTTTCGATGCCTTGATGTGTTTTGTCTCAAGGCTGGAGTCCCAGGATTGACTTCCTGCCTAGTAAATTCCATGCTATTGTGAGAAGCTCAAAGCTCTTTAGAGACTCGTGTGTGTGTGTGTGTGTGTGTGTGTGTGTGTGTGTGTGTATGCATGCATCTGTATGTTGCACATAGAGTCTCTTAGTTCCTCACTATTAGACCTCAGAAGAGACTATTTTGTTTGTTTCATGTCTTTATTCATTCAAAACATAGATATCGCTCACCTGCGATAGCAGACTGTGCTTTATGATGCTTTGACCCAAGATGCTAGCATGTTCTCTACTCAAAAAAAAAATAATAATAATAATTCTTCTAAGACATCTAACATTTGGCATCTTGAAGAGAACAGGATGCTTAATGTGCATGAAGTATGTTCACAGAGCTGGGGTGGACTTAGGAAGTGTGCCAGCTCCCTCCTGCCTACCCCAGCTCTGCTCCCTGCTCCTTCCCTGCCTGCTTCGTGTTGTGGGAGGCTGAAGGGGATGAGGTGCATCCTGCCTCCCTGGCCCTCTGGCTTCTGGTTGTGTTTGGCCAGTGGGAACACCATAGGAGATCAGAGCAAGAGTGGAGGGTGGCATTGGAGTGTTTATCTCTCTAGTTCCTTTCCTGTGGCGCTGCACAGTATGTTCCCGAGTCAAGGTCTCTTCCCCTCTCAAGACAACCTTCTCTACAAAACTCTTCTCCCTTTGGATTCTAGCAATCACACCTTCCCCACTCAGGACTGGGCTAGTGATGGTTACTAGCCCTGGCATACTAGTGCTAGTTACTAGCCCTGGTGGTTTTCTTACCCTACCCACACCTTTGTAAAGAATCTCCCTGATTAGACTCACCTCAAATTATCCAATTTGAATGTGCCATCTCTTTCTTCCTGGGACCTTGAGTGATAAAGATAATCTATTCCTTATTTTGACAGAGGAGGAAACGCAGGAAGTGACTTACCTAAAGTTACTCAATTAGAGAGAAAGCCAGGACTCAAGCTGACTAAGACTATCATGAATATGTAGAACATTGACCCAGATTTTTCTCTTTTCTTCTTGGTCCCTGGAAGATGCTGTCAGGAGGTTTCAGTGTAATTAATTATTGCTGGCACATCCAATGAATGGAGCTATGATTTAGCAAGTCTACTCGAGATGCTGATAAATTAAATAATGAAATGCACATTTCAGTTTTAGTTAAGAGAATCCTAACCTAGTTGAGGAAAAGAGCACAACCTCACATTTTTTCTAAAAGAGGAATGTTTTATAGAACTCCTATGCTGAGATCCCCCTCCCTTTGTGGCCCCCCTTTTCCCATGTCAGTTCTCTGCTCAGGAATAGACTATAGCCATGTAGGGATCAAATGAAATAACTTATCTGAAGTATTTTTAAACACTGTAATGTTCTTTACAAAATGCAAAAGATTATAGCTATTCAGTCTATAAATATCCGAACATAGGATAGCATATGCTTATAAACAGCCTTTTTGCTCATTGCTTATTACATCAGATCCAAGCTTATTTGTCAAAATGTTAAAGTCTTATAAAAATGTACTGCCTTTCCTCCACAACTCACTCACTTTTTCATTAGGCAGTGTGGGCTCATGGAACTAATACAGACAAACTAGATTCACACTTGGTTCAGGGTAACTGCATATGACGGTGCAGGCTGTGTCCTGCACAGGATGCCACATCTAAGGTATTTGCATCATCAATGCTATAGATCTTTATGTTTTTTAATGACAGTTTTCCAGAGGATAGTAGTAGAGTGGCTGGCTTTGTTAAACTTAGTATATTATGACAATTTTACAACAAATTTAAAAAAATGCCTTGAGGAAGAGATAACTTTTTCTAATATGATCTTCTCCTAGCTTCATAATAAAGCAATTATATATAAGTTTATGAAAATCACTTACTTCAGGTTTTATAATCTAATCAAGGGAAATCTCTTAGAATAGAGATGACAAGTATTTGCCATGTATACCATCACACTTTGCCCACGGAAGACCCCAGTAGCCACCATGGCTCCCTTCCTCATCAAGTCTGGATGCAACCTACACCATGTGCCAAGCAACCACTGCCAACCAAATGGGGTTGGCATACTGGCTGGTATCCATTTGCTGTCACTGATCAAGAAGGTTGTTGTAAGGATTTCAGGATAGTGAATCCACAGCACCTGGAACAATGACCACAATCATCATCACATTCCGGGCACTATAGATTCACCATCTTAAAATCCTGATGAGGCCGGGCATGGTGGCTTACGCCTGTAATCCCAGCACTTTGGGTGACTGAGGCGGGTGGATCACCTGAGGTCAGGAGTTTGAGACCAGCCTGACCAACATGGTGAAACCCCGTCTCTACTAAAAAATATGAAAATTATCCGGGCATGGTGGTGGGCGCCTGTAATGCCAGCTACTAGGGAGGATGAGGCAGCAGAATCGCTTGAACATGGGAGACGGGGGTTGCAGTGAGCCGAAATAGTGCCACTGCACTCCCCACTGGGCAACAAGAGTGAAACTCTGTCTCAAAAAGAAAAAAAAAAAAGTCTGATGATCGTGGTCATCACAGGCTCTTCCACCAGAGCCCTGTGAATGTTCTCCAGGTCTGCGTACCACTCCCTTGGTTGGCAATACCTGGCTCCCTCCCTACCACCAGCCTATGCTCAGCCTCATTTCATTGCTCAAATATGAACAGAACCTTGGTCTAGGTCAGCATGGTGCTTGCTACCGAGTGCACCAGGGCTCCCAGCAGCACACACATCCCCACTGACCTCAGCTCACTCTCCTTCCTCCTCTCCTCTCTAAACTCCACACAGACCCATGCTCTGTTGCTCTTTGCTAATCAGCACTCAATGGTAATTTGTAAATCTTTGCAAAACTCATTATAATTCTTTTGTGTGTCCAGGCGCTGCATTCCTATCAAGAGGGCAAATCCCTTGAAGACAGAATCTTTTTCTTCCTTTTAGGTTCAATATTCTGCTCACATGGGAACTCAACAAATCATATTGTTTCGGTCATGTAGGGTGCCTTGAAAAATAAGGCATGATCATTTGTTATAACTAGTCCCTGGTCACCTTTTTCATATGAGGCTAAGAAAATGAATATAGTCATAAAATGATTATTGCTCTCCTGGTCCAAAAAGTAAATTTAAATTCTTTTCTTTCTTCTTAAGTCCAAAAGATACAAAACTAATTGAGAACTCCTGATATTGTTATAATACTATTACTTATAATAAGTAATAATAGTATAAGTCAAAATACAATTTCTAATGCCACTACTACTAACTTCGTTAGGATTCATTTCTTCCTCTCCCCCCCTCTCATTTGGCCAAATGCATTTCAGTAGGTGCATATGGGAGCTGAGAGTATGATAAAGAATTATGAGTCTCAGTATTTATTCTATGCTCTCCCAATATTGCAGCTCTATTCCTTCCAGATGAGATGGCATTTTGACTGTGGGTGATATGATTAATGCCCAAATATGACCTAAAAAATTGAAAGGGAGGCATAGTGACTGGGTTGGCGGGAAGAGGTTGGGAGATATCCTTCATTATTTGTCAGGCTACTTAGGCAAGGAAATACACTTATTGATGATAAATATGCAAAAATGAAACAATAAAATTTTGAAATGTGATTTTGTTTTCGAAATCTAAAGCCCGTAGGGTCTTGGTATGTGGGTGGAGGGCCTATGAGATATACAGGAAATTACTGATGCTTTCTCTGTCTCCACTTCATCCGTAAAATGGGAGTACTGGAGACACCATCAGTGCCACGTCTATTGTCTTGAGGGTTGAAGTCAGGGTATTGGGTGCAGTTGTACAGGTTGGGCCTGCTCTGGAACACTCTGCTGAGGGGAGCAGAGGGGCCCCAATGGAGCCAGGCTCCACTTGCCAAGCCATGGCCTTTTGCTCGTGCGTCTTTGCTCATTTGCTCATTTGTCTGCCCAGAGCAGAGGGGCTTTTTCTAATTTACAAGAAGGAGCTGTTTGTGCTCACAGCCGCCCTGACTGAGGTAAGTGTGAAATGACATTATTATTCAACCAAGGGCTTTCACTTTTTCCTAATGAGTGTCTATTCGTCCCACCAGTGGGGAGAGTGTGGAGTTGGATCATCACTATAATTGAGCACAGTCAGAGACGGTGGCATGGAAAAGCCAAGGACACAGATTCACAGGAGTACAGCATTTGGAAGCTAGATCACCTACTCCAAACACTCCCATTTTGCAGAAAAGGAGTCCAAGACTCAGAGTAAACTTCTCCTCCCCATCAAAAAGAAACGGCTTGTTAGTTAAGTTCATGAAGCTGGCTGGTGGTAGTTGGAATGAGACCCGTGGTGGCCTGCCTGGCAGTCCTACAAATTAGAAGCAGGAGTTCTCCATTCCCAAGATACACGTTCCTCACCCTGGTTTTGTGGCATTTGAGAATCCAACATCTGAGTATTTCTCGAGGGTCCTTCTCCAGGGTTGTTTTTTTTTTTTTTTTTTTTTGAGACAGGGTCCTGCTGTTGCCCAGGCTGGAGTGCAGTGGTATGGTCTTGGCTCACTGCAACTTCTGCCTCCTGGGTTCAAGTGATTCTCCTGCCTCAGCCTCCCAAGTAGCTGGAATTACAGGTGTGCACCACCATGCCCAGTTAATTTTTTGTATTTTTAGTAAACAAGGTTTCACCATTTTGGCCAGGCTGGTTTTGAACTCCTGGCCTCAAGTGATCCCCCTGCCTTGGCCTCCCAAAGTGTTGGGATTACAGGCATGAGCCACTGCACCCAGCTCCTAGGGTCTTCTAAGTTCAGGTTGAGGGCTGACTAGTTTTACAAATACTTGAAGTTCAGATACTTTTCTCCCACACGTCTCCCTGGTTCCACTCTCTGGACCCTCTCACCTCCCTCCAGCCAATCTCTTTATCAGATTGTTCATCGTTATTGCTCAGGCTGAAAATCCAAATCCCAGCTCTCCTCTTCCAACCCTCATTTCTCCCCAGGTGGACTCATTTTCACCCACCATGAACCATCTTGCACGGAGTTCCCTCTGCTGCCAGCCCACGTCTTCCTGACTGAGTGAGTCTTGCAGTGCCTCCAGGTGTCTTCCTAGCCATAGATGTGACTCCAGCTTCAGCAGGCCCTTCCTCTTGTCACCCTTGCCAGCCAAGTACACCTTCCCCTCTCCTTCCCCTGCTCTTTCCTCCCCAGTGGTTGCTTTTCTTATTCATGGAACACTTGTCCCCATCTCATCACCCAGTCACCAACACTGGGGACATTATGACACCCCCACACACTTGGGTCTCACCATTCCTGGACTCAAGCTTGGATGGTGCCCACTCCTCCTCAACACAGCTCCTCGACATGGCTCCTTCCCCACAGTGGCTCCTTGGCCATGATTTCCAACCCCCGAGTTCCTTGATGGCTGATATGGTTTGGATCAGTGTCCCCCACCCAAGTCTCATGTGGAATTGTAATCCCCAGTGTTGGAGGTGGGACCTGGTGGGAGACAACTGGATCATGGGGGTGGAATCCTCATGAAAGGTTTGGCACCATCCCCTCGGTACTGTTCTTGTGATAGTGAGTGACTGAGTTATCATGACGTTTGGTTGTTTAAAAGTGTGTGGCACCTCCCTGCTACCTCTCTTGCTCTTGCTCCACCATGCAAGATGCCTGCTCTCCCTTTGCCTTCAGCCATGATTCTAAGTTTCCTCAGGCCTCCTGAGAAGCCAAGTGGAAGCTGCTATACTTCCTGAGCAGCCTGCAGAACCATGACCTAATTAAACCTCTTTCCTTTATAAATTACCTAATCTCAGAACTAATACAATGGCCACCTATTCTGTTTCTTCTACCTGGTCTAGACTTTTTTTTCAGGAACCATCCCTTTACCCTCATCATGTGCTCTAGTCCCTGACTTCACCTCCTCCCTGCTCCCTGCTTTCCTTGTCATCCAGGAACTTCATGGATATCAGTGCCATTCACGGTCTTGCCTACCCTAGAGAAGCGTGTCCCTCTGGCCTGTGCTGACCCTGTCTCATCCATCCCCACCTGGTTAAATCTTCCCTTCGCTCTTCTCCTTCAGGCTACCAGGAGCCCAATGCTGCCATGTCTCCAGGCCTGCTGGGATCCTTGCATACACAGGGGCTCTGGTCTCAGCTGGATCTAATGCTTTGCTCATCTCTGATTTGCTCCCTACCACATCCACACAACCCCAGTCCCAAACTCCCCACCTCCTTTCTGGCATATTCTTGTCTTCCCACTATCAGCACTTGATCTTGCTTCCTGCATTGCTGAATAGGGAGACTGGGCTGTCCCCTAGGAGCCCTTCAATGCCCTCTTCTTCCCTTTGCTTTTTTCTGACACCTCTCTTCTCTCATCTTCTTATACTGACCTCTGATTCATGGGGAGAAGAACTCCCCCAGTTCATCCTTCCAAGCCCTCTGGATCCTTCTAGAACATCTCTTCTTTCAATCCCTCTGTCCCTTGCTAAGTCTTCCTTCTCTCCTCTCCACTGATTCTTTCAAGTCCCCACCATCATTCCCCTTCCTTCACTACTGAATGTCAATGTCTTATTCCCCATTTACTTGGCATTCATCCTGTGAGCCTCACTTCCATGCCGACAATTCTCTGGAGATGCTCTACCAGAGGTCATCTGTTACCTCTTACTTATCAAAGCCAAAGGCCTTTGCACACTGCTGTCATCCTTGAAAGAACCATCCTTGAAACTCTCTGATGCTTCGTTTCCATGTCCTTACTGGTTTGCTGCTCCTGCAAATTCTCACCACTCTTCCCGTGGCCTCCTTTCCTTGGAGGATGCCCAGGGGGTGTCCTTAGCACTGCTCCATGCCCTCTTCTTCCTCCTTCCCAGGGAAAGTACAGGTTCCCCTCAATGGCCTCATCTCTGTGGAAAGCTCCATTTCATCCATTGCCTCAAGCTCTCTCTGGACTTCTTGCTAGCCCTTTCGAAAACATTTTTTTTAATTGTGGTAAAATATCCATAACATAAAATATACCACCTCAACCATTTAAAGTGTATAGTTTAGTGGCACGAAGTTCATTTGCACTGTGGTGCAATGATCACAGCCATCCATCTCTAGAACATTTTTCATTTTGCAAAATTGAAACTTCGTACCAGTTAAGCAGTCACTCCCCATTCCCTCCTACTCCAAGCCCTGGGTAGCTACCATTCTACTTTCTGTCCATATGGTGCCTCACATGAGTGGAATCGTATAGTATTTGTCTTTATGTGTCTGGTTAGCATAATGTCTTCATGGTTCACACACATTGTAGCAGGTGTCAGAACTTCCTTCCTTTCCAAGGCTGAATAATATTCCATTGTACCACATTTTGTTTATCTATTTACCTCTTGATGGACACTTATCATTTAACAAATTTTTAATGAGCTCCTCTTTGCCAGGTCCTGTAACAGGCACAGGTACGTGCTGGAGAATAAAACAGGCATCATCCCTGCCCTTGCAAAGCATACAGTCCATGCAGCACCCTTAGTACTGAATTTGAGTCACAACTTCCCTAATGCGAGTCCCTTGAGGGTACAGACCATTGCCGGCTTCTTTGGTGGTCCCCAAACCCCTAATAGAGCTCTGTACAGAGTTAATGCCTAGTTAAGATTTGCTGAATGAATGGATGAATGAATGAACCCAATAAGCACTTGTAAAAGATCAGTTTTGTAAATGCATAACTTCTCTTGAAATCCTTCTCTTGAAGTTTCATCCCCAGAGAGTGTTTGCAGTAGAAGTGACTTCCAAACACAGCATGGATCACTCAAGGTTTTATTACTCAGAGGTTCTTGTTACTTCATAAATCTTAAGCTCCCCCAATGTAAAGTGCCATCAAACAAGCAGGACAATGACACAGGCATTCTTTTTATCAAGGGCTTGGTATTAAGACAGATTAACTTGGAGGAACAGCACCAGCCTGGGTATCTGCCCCATCCCTCATTCTTATTGTGATTAATGAGATGGGGCACATATTTTTTTTTTTACTCTGCCTGAAAGCATATTGAGTTTATGCCTCATCCCACAATGTTAAATATTGTCTTAGAATTACATTATCTCTTTACACAGATGGATGGACTGGGTGCTGTGTGCACTGCTGACAGTGTTCCTGAAGTGGAACCAGGATTGGTGAGGGAATCATTCAGCCGTGATTACAGCTGGAATGCACGCAGAGACCTCCAGTAAAACTAGAGTAAACAGGTATGCAGTGAATCCAAAAGCAAAAGATTAATGCAAAGATGCTGCAGCCCAAGAACAAAGACGGTTCAGGGTAGATTGTCTTTATGCAGGGTGGGCAACTAACTAGTAATCATATGCCGGTATGAAGATGTGGAACTCTTCAAGGGATGATGTCTTCGCAGTTGTAACTCAAGTGCCTCAGCACTGAGTAAGGACTTAATAAATATTGTTTAAATGAATGAATTTATAGTTTTGAAACTATTTTGGTATTTGCTATTTTATTTTCATCTTAAACTGACTTATGGTATAGGTAATGAATTATGATTCCCATTTTACAGGTGAAGAAACTGAGACACAAGTGGCATTATGGGTCACTCAGGTTACCAGGGAGCTGGGATTAGGGAACTGGTCTATTGGATTTATATCCAGGGACTGCTCTTCCACTTAATTCATTCATCATTTCAACAAATGTTTGTTGGACAACTGATATGCTCCAGGTTCTGTATTTGATTATGAGTGAAGGTTGGTGGAGATGGAAAAGCCGTGGTATCTTTCATCAGGGAAATTAGATCTCACAGAGGATACAGATATGAAAAAGCATCATTACAACCAAGTTTCCAAGAGAAAAAACAATGCATGGGCACCTTACCATGGCACATAGAGATCTGGGGAATTGACTTTGTTTGGGGAAGCTGGAAATGCTTTAGAGAGGAGGTAACATTTCCATCAGTGGAGTTTTCTGGCTTAAGAATCCCAGCCCGGGGGCATGAGTGAAGGCAGAGACCTAAAACAGCTGCATCTTCAGGAATCCCAGGCAACATGGCTGGGATGTGGGGTGAGGCATGGCAGAAGGAACACTGGAGAAGAAGCAGGGGCTGGATTTATTTGGCATTAAATTAACAAAATTTATCGAGCTTCTACTAAGTGCTATGAATGGTGTTTAGTGCTGTGTTGCTGTGGATATAACGAGATCCATAAAGTTCTTGCCCTCATGGAGCTTTCTTTCTATAGGTTGGTGCAAAAGTAGTTGTGGTTTTTACCATTACTTTCAGTGGCAAAAACTGCAATTACTTTTGCACCAACCTAATAGTGAGGTGATTTGGACAATAAACAAGGAACCAAATATATTAATTAATTACCAGTTGTTAGTCGTGCTAAAAAGAGCTAAACACAACACTGAGACAGAGGAAAACACAGATCACAGTGGGAATTCCTGAGGTGGTGGTTTTCCAGCTGAGCTCCAAAGGATGAGTGGGAGGTGACAGTATAGAGCCAAGGGAAGGTGTTGCGTGCTAGGGAGCAGTGAGTACAAAGGGCCAGTGGCCAGGAGAAACAGATGGGCAACCAGTGTGGGGACAGTGTGTGAGAGAAGGTCAGAGGTGGGCAGAGCCAGGTCACACAGAGCTTTAGGCCGAGATTTTATTCTGAGACCAATGGGAAGCCATGCAAAAGTTTTATAGTGAGGTGGCTTGCTGGCATAACTTGATCTATATTTTTGATGTTTATTATGCTGGCTGCTGTGCAGAGAAAGAAGGGAGCAAAAGTGGAGGCAGAAAGGCCAGTCAGGAGGTACTGCTGTATCAGTTGACCAGGTGAGAGATTATGGTGGCCTGGACTAGGATGGTGGGAGGGAGGGGCAAGTGGGTAAGTGTATATTTTGGAGATGGAATTGACAGAGTTTGCTCTCATGGGGGACATGGGGTAAAGAGTGAAGAGGAGATGAGGAAGAATCGCAGCCTTGGGTAATGCTTGAACAATGAGAGAGGCAGTGAGGGGTGGAGTAAAAGGGAGAAACGAGAGAGACCTCGAGGCTCATCGGCAAGGCTGAACTTGACCCCATAGCAGATAGGGAGCCAGTGACTGATGCTAAGCAGAAGAATAACATAGTCAAGCTGGCATTTTATTAGGTTGGTCCAAATGTTATTGAGGTTTTTGCCATTACTTCCAATGGGAAAAACCACAATTACCTTTGCGCCATCCTAATAGAAGGCCACTTTGACAGCTGGGTAGAGGGGGGGAGGCAAGGAGCCTGGAGGCATGGGTTGAGTCCAGGGTGACTGTGACAGTGAGCAAGCAGGGATGAGGGCTGGAGGTGGGACAGAGACCACAGGCTATTTATGGCCTGTGGCCACTCCAGGGTCCAGTGTGGTTAGGATTGTGAAGGAAAATGCAGTTATTGCCTGGGAGGTAGTAATTGGACCAGGGTGAGGGAGGCAAGATGGGCTGAGAGTAAATTGATAGCCTTCGGGCCTCTCAGTGGAGCAGGTGGCCTGCTCTGGGTTCTCAGGTGAGAAGGCTGTGAATTCTCTACTGGATGGAACATGCTGATGGGTTGCCTGGGAGCCACACAGCCCCCAGCATGCCTCTGGGGGAGGGGAAGGGACCTGCTGTTGTGTAGACTCTTGGGTCATCAATGGTGCCTGAGTGAATGTGCTATCTCAAGATGATTGAACTATCTTTGGGGGTGGTAAGCTTCCTGTCACAAGAGAAGTTCAAGTGGACTGATAAGTACTTGGCAGGGGCTTCAAATGCCAGGTGGAAGTTGTACTAGATGTCCTGAATATCTCCTTCTGCCAGCACTCCTGGTTCTGTCAGTTTCTGGTGAGCTTGCGGGGAGCTCTATGTTAGGCCAGGCCCTTCTGAGATGACTGACACCTCGTCGTGGGTGGAAGAGGTTGAAAAGACCCTGAAACTGGGCTCCTGGTTGTCCCAGGCCCTGTTTATGGTGGCTGTAGGCTTCAGGCAGTTGCTTCATACCAATAAATGGGTGCAGGGCAGCCCAGGAACTGTAGTGGCCACCTCACACATCAGATAATTGATGGAATGGCAGAGAAATCACCATTCTAAGAGGCCAACGCCAGCACCATTCAGCTCTTTCCATAATCTAGAGCAGCTACACTAATTGAAAAAAAAAAAAAAGTAAGTTTGGTTTGGTTCAGCAGCCAGCAACACCCATTCATGGGGTGAATGAATACTCAGGCCTGACATAATGTAAGTGGCTGCATATATTGTAATAAAACCCACATGGACTCCTACAGCAATCCCCTGAACTAATGAGTTCAGGTTTGCTACAGATTTGTGGCTAGCTCTTCCAGAGCCAGTTTTTTTCTGAGAGGCATCTCGCCTTACCCGATGATCTTTAGGGCCAGTGATCCCCTAGGTAACTGTGGCCAGGAAGGAATGGCTGACTAGGTGGGTGCAGAGGCTCTAAGTAAGTCTCTGCCAGAGACAGTTTTCTGGGGGCAAGAAGACTTGATTTCCTTTTCCCTTGTACAAGAGTTCTCAGATCAGGGATCAAACTTTGGGCATTTAATCCCTTTTTCCAATTCTGCATGGTTGTTACTTTTCTTTATATTATTCTATCAAACAAGCTACAACAAATACCAATTGCTTTTACTGCTAGATCAAGCCAAGGAGCATAGAATATGATCTCTAGTGGGGTAATAGAAGGCGATTAGAGAATGAGACATTCATGATCAGGTACAGACAGGGTGAGCTCATCAGGGGATCATGCTTTGGACTTTTTAGAAAATATGAGACTTAGCTTTAGAAGTTGAGCAGGATTGGCTCATGCCTGTAATCCCAGCACTTTGGGAGGTCGAGGCGGGTGGATCACGCGGTCAGGAGATTGAGACCATCCTGGCTAACACGGTGAAACCCTGTCTTTACTAAAAATACAAAAAATTAGCCGGGCGTGGTGGCGGGCGCCTGTAGTCCCAGCTACTCAGGAGGCTGAGGCAGGAGAATGGCATGAACCCGGGAGGCGGAGCTTGCAGTGAGCCAAGATCGTGCCACTGCACTCCAGCCTGGGCGATAGAGCAAGACTTCATCTCAAAATAATAATTTAAAAAAAAAAAAAGTTGAGCAGGATTTGGAGGGGGTAAAGAAGACTGAAACAGTGTTTTGGGTGGGACACTGGGGAATGACCCAGCTTATAACTGACAAAGACGCTTAAAGTAAGAGATGAAAATATTGGTGAGGATGTAGAGACACTGGAATCCTTGTGCACTGCTGGTGGGAATGTAAAATAATGCAGCCACTATGGAGACATCATGGTAACTCCTTAGAAAATTAAAAGCCAAATTACCATAGGATCCAGAAATTCCACTTCTAGGTATATATCCAAGAAAAGGGAAAGCAGGGTCTTGAAGAAGTATTTGCATAACCATGATTATAGCAGCATTTTTCACAATAGTCAAATGTTGAAAGCAACTCAAGTCTCCATTGACAGATGAGTGAATAAACCAAATGTGGTATATACATACAATGGAATATTATTCAGCATTAAAAAAGGAAGAAAACTCTGACACATGTTACAATATGAATGAACCTTGAGCACATTATGCTAACTGAAATGTCAATCACAAAAGGACAAATACCATCAAATTCTACTTTTATGAGGCACCTAGAGTAGTCAAATTCATACAGATGGAAAGTATAATGGTGGTTGCCTGGGGTTGGAGGTAGGGGGGAAGTGGGGAACTATTGTTTATTGGGTACAGAGTTTCAGTTTGGGATGATGAAAAGTTTCTAGAGATAGATGGTGGTGATTGTTGCAAAGCAATGTGAATGTACTTTAACACTATTGAACTGTACATTTAAAGATGATTAAGATGGTAAATTTTATATGTATTTTACCACTGTTAAATAATTAAAAATGGAAAAAACTAAGAGGCAGAAATGACTTCCAGGCTCAAATCAGGGAGAGCAGGGCTTGACTAAAATTAACATTTCTGTGGCCTCTGTGCTCAAGATAGCACCTGGGGATTAGGAGGGATTAGGATGTAGTAATGAGTTGAACACAAACACATCTAGAGAAGCAAGAACTTCCTAGAATAGGAGCAGGAAAGGCAGGACAAGCTGACTGAGTCCTGGCTTAAGATGTCCCTCATGGTACAGAGAGGGGCCATGAAGTCAATCAGCTGATGCATCCAAAGGCCTGTTCACCAAACCACCTGCTGATCATATTCAGTTATCTTGGCCCCCAACGTGGCTCTGCCTGCAGTCAGAGAATGCACTGATTGGCCAAGGAGTGAATTCACACTAATCACTGTATGTTTTATTGGACATTTCAAAATCCTACTCGTGACTTACACGTCTTGCGCGAATGTGGTTAGCTTGAGTCCTGAGCATGTTTGGTCCCACCAAACTGAGGGTCTGATCTAGAACCTGGGGAGTGCACTGAGAAACTGCCACCCTACAGGGTCTGGCTGGCTTTCTTGAGAGGCTTTTCCACTGTCACTGATCTGATATTCAAGGAAAGAAGAAAGTACACGTGGTCCCTCTGAAACTGTTCTGGCCTCTAGCTTCAGTTAACATCTGCATGTGGACACCCAACGCATTTCCTTTCCAACTCCTGCTACTGAAAGTGGTCTGTTCAGAACAGCATAGGCATCAGCTTGTTAGAAATGCAGAAAATGTGGCACATATACACCATGGAATACTATGCAGCCATAAAAAATGATGAGTTCACGTCCTTTGTAGGGATATGGATAAAGCTGGAAACCATCATTCTCAGCAAATTATCGCAAGGACAAAAAACCAAACACCGTGTGTTCTCACTCATAGGTGGGAATTGAACAATGAGAACACATGGACACAGGAAGGTGAACATCACACACCGGGGCCTGTCACAAGGTGGGGGGAGGGGGGAGGGATAGCATTAGGAGATATACCTAATGTTAAATGATGAGTTAATGGGTGCAGCACACCAACATGGCACATGTATACATATGTAACTAACCTGCACATTGTACACATGTACCCTAAAACTTAAACTATAATAATAACCCCCCCCCCAAAAAAATCCCATATCTGCAACTCAAATAAATAAAAAAAAGAAATCCAGACTTCCAGCCCATCCCTGACCTACTGAATCAGAACCTGCATTTTACTAGATCCCCAGGTGATTCACAGGCACAACGAATGCTGAGAAGCTCTGCTTAAGCCATCTAATTCAGTGTCTCCCAAGCGTGCCCAGTCATGGAGATCATCTGGGTGTGCATTATTAAAGAGATGCCCAGGCTCCTTTCTTGGTGATTCTAATTCAGTGTGTATTTTTATTTTAATAGAAAGGGAAAAAGAAATGGATGTGAGTAGCGTGTGCAGGTATGCCCATCCGTGGACAGAGGGGAACAGGGATAGGTAAGCCCTGCTATGAGAAGACCAGGTGCCCATGGTCATGTGTGGAGGCTTTTGTCATGGAAACTTCTGGAGGGAAAAGGAAGTCATTTTTGTGAATGTTTATAAGCAACTTGTAGTAAATTTGGGGACACTCAACATTTAAATAACAATTCTAGCTTTGACTTTTTTCAGCATTACTGATTTTGGCTTCATCTTTCACGGAAGCATCTTCAACACATCCCTGGTTTCCCCTGATAGATTAAAAGAAGCTTATTTTTCAAAAATGTAGCTGAGATAGAAAGGCTCAAGGAGAACAGGGGTTCCTTCAACCATGGAGAAGGCTGTTTTAAGAGTAAATTAGATCAGCGAAAGCTTTCTGTACTTGCTTGTACAATCCCTTTCAGTCCTTCCTTCTCTCATGCTTTTCAGTGAATATTAAGTCTGAAATCTGGAAGAAAAGAGCCTTTCTACCTTCCCGGCAACTATCTCACTCTGAGTCCTCGTGAATCCTAGGAACTTTTATACTTTTATTCATGAATGAATCCTTACCTCCTCCGCCAACTGATTCATCAAAGAACCATGACTCATCCTGAATTATGCAAAAATCAAAGACACATAGTTTGAATCTACATTTCTTAACATGTCTCTCTTTTTTTGTTCCAATTTATTTCTAATAGAATGCCTTTTACAACAACTAAAATAATCTTTTAGATATGCAGTTATAGTGCAGACTTTGGGGACATTGGAGAACCAGAAAGAATAAAGGTAGGGTTGGGGAGAAGCATTTAAAAAGAGAAAGAGAGTTAGAGAAGGGGGCTTTATTTACAACGCAATCAAAAGGTAGTTTTTAGGTTTAGCAATTGCGATCTGTTTGTGGTTCAGGTTTGGGACTTGGCACTTTGTAACCAGAAGAATGACCACCCAGTGGCTTTAGATACCACTCCCTAGTCCAGGATTGCCTATGGGGTCATGGGTGTAAAGGAAGCTTCGACACTGGGTTTGGGCCAAGGTGGCCAGTGGAGGTAGCCACAATCCCTGACATTCTTGTGGGAAGGAGAAGAAATCCTAGAAGAAGTAGAAAGGCTGCTGGGTAAGCAGAGAGGAGGAAGCTGACTCCATTTCTCTCCTCCCACCCAGGCAGTGACACAAAACCTGTGGCTCCTTTAATTTCTTCATCTGCTCTGGCAAGTATGAAATGTCCCTAGCAACTGGCATTCTTAAGGCCCCTTAAGAGTCCCTGATGGCAGGTGGTTGCTATTTTAAATCATAAAAATAATAGTTGAAGGAATTAATCAATGGATAAACCAATATTTGTTTAGCATCTTGCAATGGTGGGCCAACTAAGCATAAAACGTGGCCCCAAAATAGAAGAAGCTTGTTTCTACAATGATTATGAATAGGCTCAGTTCATCTTTTTTGGGAAGTTGCTTAATTTCTTTGAGCCTTAGTTTTGTTTGCTGTAAATGGAAATTAATAGTATTTACTTCATAAGCTGCTATAAGTATTTATTGTGTACAATAATTGTAATACGTTTGCAGCAAAAAAAAAAAATCAATAACTAATAGTGAAACAACAGTCCCTTTGGGGAAACCAGAAACACCTATACAAAAGAATTTGCAAACAAAGAGTATTGGATGTTTACAGACTGAGGAAACAGAGTATGGTTTAACAACTTCCAGGCATTACCTGATCAGGTGGGACACTGGAGTTTTATTTTGTGGTCTAGACAGTTTTACAGAGTTGAAAGAGGAAGAGAGCAGAGTGGGCTGATGTTTTCTGAGAAGCCTTCATGAGGGAGGTGATTCATGAATCAGGGGCCCGGGAATACCACTCATGTTGTCTAGCTGTGTCTGCACTGTGCAAGGCAGACTGAAGGGTAGATAAGGCCAAATAAGTGGGCTCTGATCCTCTGCCTCTCTGCTCTGCCACCATCTCTCTCACTAGCCCTTCACCCATACACTCAATGCACTTGTCTGTACATGCATCTATCACTTCCTCATCTCCTTTTCACTAATTTTACTCTCAGCTCTTTTTTCTAGGTATTTTTACAAAATGTCAGCTTTATTGAGGCATAACGTATGTGCAATAAATGGTATCCATTTAAAGTGTACAAGTTGATGAGTTTTAATAGTTGTTACACCGAGAAACCACAACTACATTTCAAATATAGAACATTTCCATCATCTCCAACCCTCTCTCTCCCTTTCAAACAGTTGTCTTGTCCCTTTGCAGTCAATCCTGTCCTGATTCCTGGGCAACCACTGCCCTGCTCTCTGTCATTAGAGATTAGTAGATTAGTTTGCATTTTCTGGAATTATATATAAATGGAAGCACAAACTATGTGGTCTTTGTGGCTGGCTTCTTTCTCTCAGCATAATGAATTTGAGATTCATCCATGTTATCACATGTATCAGTATTTTATTTATTTTTATTGTTGGATAGTGTTCCATAGTATAGATAAACCACAATTTGTTTATCTATTCACCTGTTGATACACATTTGGGTCCAGTTTTAAACTATTGTGAATAACGCTGCTCTTAATTTTAATGCATAAAGTTTTGTGAGGACATATGTTTTCATTCTCTTGAGTAAATGTCCAGACAGGGAGTAGAATGGCTGGGTTGTATGGTAGGCATATGCCTAGTTTTTAAAGAAATGTTCCAATTGTTTTTCCAAAGTGATTATACCATGTTGTATTTTCACCAGTAGTATATGAAAGTTCTAGTTCCTTTATATCCTTAACAACACTTGGTATGGTTAGTCTTTCTAATTTTAGCAATTGTAATTTTACTAATGACTAGCGATGTTGAGCATCTTTTCATATGTTTTCATGGCCATTTGTATATCTTCTTTAGTGTAATGTCTATTAAAATATTTTGCCCACTTAATTGGGTGGGTATAAGTTCTTTTCAGATATAAGTATATCTAATATTTTCTCCCACACTGTGGCTTGTATTTTGATTTTTCAAATGGAATCTTTTGAGGAGAAAAAGTTTTAAATTTTGATAAATTCCTACTGATCAATATTTTGTTTTATAGTTTATGCTTTTTGTATGCTATCTAAGAAGTTTTTTCTTACCCAAGTCTGCAATAATTTTCTGTTGTGTTTTATTCCAGAAATGTTATAATAGCTTTAGATTTTGTTTAGGTCTATGGTTTATTATCAGTTAATTTCCTAGACCTTTTAATACACTCCCAGGGCTTGAAGACCACTCCAGCATGCCAACAACTCCTGGTTTTTGGAGTTTGGAAAGACGGTCCACATCTTTCCTCCAAACTCCAGACCCTTGTGTCCGCATGCATTTCCCCTTGGATGTCTATAAGTTTCAAAAAACTCAACATCTCAGAACTGAAGTTTGTACTTTTCTCTTCACACCTGTGCCTCCATCATTTTTGCCTGTTTTGGTGAATGGCTCTGTCTACCCAATTGGTCAAGCTAAAAATATGTTCTCCTCTTTCCCACCTGTATCCAACCCACCACTAATCCTGCCCATTGTCTCTTGTACATATCTGCAAGTCATTCACTTTTCTCTATGCCTCACTCTCTATTCAGGAAGACCCTCCCTTTCCTTGTGGTGCTGCAAAGGTCTGGGGTTCCCATACCCATCCCTACCCTACCTCCAACTGACTTGCAGTCCCATCCTTAAACTCTACTTCAGCTTGGCTTTGAAGATAAGGATTATGATCCTAAATGTTCCTGATCAGTCCTCTGCCTGTCCTTTCCCCTGGCCTTCTCTCCAACCAGTCTCCTCTTTTCTTTCAGGCTCAGATGCATGTTTTCCCTTATTTCCTAAAAAATGTCCTACTGCTTTCCCTTCAGGTCCTTCATATGCTGTTCCCACTCCCAGAAAGGGTCTTGCTACTTGTCACTTCTACTCATCTTTCACACTTGAGTTCAAATGCCATCTCCTGGGGGAAGGCTCCCATGAGCCCCTGGCCTGGCTCAGGTCCCTCCTTGCAAGAGCTCCTGCAAGCCTGTACCCCTCTGTCATGTATCACTATGGCAATGACATAATTATACATATAATTGTAATGTAGTATATATTTCACTCTCTAGCATGTGAGCTTCTTGAGGATAGTGACTGTTTCTGCTTGTCCTCTGTTCTATTTTCACCATCTAATTTCCCTGCACATAATAGAGGAATTCGTATTGAAATAAGTATTTAATGAATGAATGGATGAATGAGTGAATGAAGGCAAAGAGATGGGCAATCCTGGATGGGATGAAAGGGTAGGGGTGATCCATGGGGTAAGACCTCACCAAGATGGTGGGGGTGGGGATAGGGCGAGGCATAATGGGATCATGTGGTTGTGGGAAACACTTCTGTAGATTTCCTTTTTGAATTGGGAATCAATAAACAATTTTCTTTCCCCAGTCATGTAGCAGACTATCAATTATAGCAAAACTGGTGGGACTTACATTACTCTCATCAAAATCAACCTGTAACCAACTTTAGAAGCATACGGTAAAATAGTTTCAGCACGGAAAATGCAGATGTAACTAAATTCTTATCACACTAGCTTCGTGTTTAGAAACAATTAAGTATAGGCATCAAAAGGCACAGGGAAGAGGGAAAAGTTCAATTAGAGGAAGATGTTTTCATAAGCCAATTAGAAAACAGGGAGATATTTTCACTCTTCCTCTGGAGGTTTTGGAAATCCTACTTACACAGCTGTGAAAGGCCAGCTCAAGCTTGGCCGAGTGGGCTAAGGTGAGTTCTGGGTCCAGTGACCCGGGTGAGGGCTCTGACAGTGACAGTACTGGGGTCAGGTCTGCGCTCAGAGTGAGCTCCTGCAGGGCAGCAGAATGCATGCAGACTTAGTCACCCTCATCTTGCCTCAGTTTAAATAAGAATACATTATGTACATGTCCCTCCTCTTAGTGGTTCATTACCCAATTTCACCTATGAATAGAATGAAACAACTCCTTTGCTAAGTGCACTGCTGGGGTTTTGGTGGGGATATAGATCAGACACTGCCTCCTAGTCCCCACACCTGTCCTGAAACACGGCAGGGCAGGAAACATCTCTCCAGCTTGCAATGGTTCTGCTCTCAGTTTTCCCGTACAGATACCATATGTGGTGAGGCTTTGCCTAGGATCCTCCCTCCCAGGTCCTAGTGGTAGCTGAACGAAGGGGGTCCACTGGGTAGGTGGTGGAGATGCTGTTCCATGTGGTACATGTCGGGGAGATGGTCTCTTCTCACTGGTACTTGTCCCTGTGCATCTGGCACGTCACCTGCCAGGGCCACTGTGAAGTCCCCTGCTGGCGGGGGGGGAGGAAAAGTGGGGAGCCACCTCTCTACATCTCTTCTGGAGGGGTCACATCATATAGTGCAGTGGTCTCTGTGGGATCAAATCCCAACTCTGTTCATTACTAGCTGTGTGACTGAGCAAGTTCAGTCTCTTCATTTGTGAAATGGGGATAATATGTTACCTCACAGGCCCACTGTGAAAATTAAATGGGTAAAGATAGGTAAAGGCATTTAGAACAATGTCCAGCATATAGTAAGTGCTATAAACGTGGTAGCTGTTGTTATTTGACAGCAATGAGCTGGGTTAGCAGTGAGTATGTCTTGTTTTCTATCTCTGGTCAGGGATGCTACTGTTTCAGGCCTGCCTGGCACAAAATACATCAGATATCCTTATCATCATCTACTTTCACTCACACATCAGCATGACACTAATTTTGAGTTTTAATTTGGAAATACTGCCCAGTCAACAAAAATTTATAGAATAACTCTTCTGTGTCAGGCACTGTTTTGGACTTTGGGGACCCCACAATGAAAGTTCAGTGTATGTTTTGATGAAGTTGAGGCTGTAGTGGAAAAAAATGGATAGAAATACACACAACCAGTGAGTTTCCATGGGACTGGGGCTGTTACATACAGAGAGGTTTAGGGGCAGCACAGAGAGAAGTGACCCTCAGGAACGGGGGGTCCAGGTTAATCTCCCCCAGAAGGTGCCATCCTTACGTTGCTGATAATCGTACATCTCAGAGCTTCAAGATCTTCATTATACAACTGTCATTTTATTTCTCTTGTGTATCTAGTGGGTCATTATATCTCTGAACATATATTAAAATAGACTGAATAGATTCAAGCAGCTTTTACTGAGGCACTGTGCTAAGAGCTTTCATCCACATTAAATCATTTACCAATCCTCTATGAGGACGTCCAGATTTCTTCAGAAACCACGATGCCAGATAGAATAATTTTTTGATGGATGGAGTCCATTACCAGTTTAGGCCATGAGCCCAGGTGATTGAAGAAGCATTAATCAGGCTATTGTCCTGGTGTTACCACTCTCTCCAATTTTTAAACCTCCTGCTACTAATGGAGATATTATCTGACTCTCCTGGTAATAAAAGAATTATCTCATCAAATCACCACATGATTATCAGGATTGCAGCCTTGCTTCTTCACCAGTTCCAGAACATCACTTAATTTTTAAACTAGAGCGTTGGCTGGTGTCCTTTGTGTTTTTGTGTATGCTTTGTTTTACTTCCAAAGACTTCTGGCTGTATGATTTGTATTTAAAGCTAGATGTCATGTGTGTGCATGGTGTGTGACAGACAGAGAAGGAGTACCTCGCCTCTCCTTCATCTCCTCCTTCAACTGTCTTTATTTCACTCTGAGATCACCAAGTCAAACTCCGTTTGTAAATTTACTTCCCAAATCTGAGCTCTTAGAAGTTCTCACCTAGTTCAAGCCCTCCCTGGAGATATGGAGAATAGAACAGGGTTGGTGGTGGGCTGCAGGGCTCCCCAGTTCCCTTCTGTGCAGTCCAATAGCAGAGAATGAGTCAGAATAGGCATGAGGCGGTCTCTCTGGCATGAACTCCAGGCCCATTTTAAATAACGCATCTAAATGTTAATGCACACTTAAGACAACAGTGCAGCTCATACTCTTCCCAAATTGATTCATTTTGCAGTGGGCCTGATGCAATTTACTCAGTATAAAAATGTCTCTGGCAATTAGGGGAACAAAGGGGCAAAGCTGGCAGGCTACAGGGATGACAAACAAAGCAAGATGATGTGAAAGCTGGGGCCAGAATTAAATTTCTTTCCGAATCAGACATTTTTGGGAATGTCAGTAGTGAACAAGAAAGGCCTTCTTTGCCTGCAAGAAAAACTTGAGGATTCTCCATTCAGAAAAAAAAAAAAATCAAATAATCTAAGAAATGGTTTTAGTGAAATGCTACAGCAGCTTTCATTGTTCCCAATGGTATCAACTTCAGGTGGCTGAGGTTCAAACGCAGAATAAAACTAGCGAAAGCGTGAGCCAGGCTTAAGCCACATCAGCAGATGGAGGTTCCAGATCACTGAAGAACAAGTCCCCTGACCCCTTTGCTGGTAAGAATCCCTCTGAACAATATGGCTGTGGCAAATATGCTGTAGAAGAGACTAAAATCACTTAGCCTGGGAAAACAAGAAGAGATATAAAAACTATCCTCAAAGGGAAGACAGACTGCCTTGTTAGGAGAAAGTAAGCTTTCTCTGTATGACTCTAGAGGACAAATAGAGGATCAACCAGATCATATTGAAATAGGAGAAGGAACTATCATGTGTTGGGTACTCATATGATTCTAGGTGCTTTGTATGAATTATCATAACACTACTTCATAGGGAAATTGTAGTATTAAATGAAATCATAAGTCTTTGTATTAAGAGCATGGTAAATAATCTATACACATTGGCTATCATTGTTAAAAGCATTATTTTCACAAACAGCCTACAAGGTAAGCAGGTGTCACTATTGCCATTTTGTGTATAAAACACAAGAGTTTTGGAGATATCGAATAACTTTTTAGAAACAGTCATTACCTTTCCAAGGTTATAAAGCCAAGGGGCCATCAGCAAGTTCTACCTGGGAGCTAAAGCTGCTCTACAATGGGGTGATCTGTTTTGCAAGGTGGTGAGCATTCTACTGCTGGCATCAGGCAAGTCAAAGCCAGATGAGCTTTGGAAGAGCCTCTTGCATTGGTTTGGGGTAGGGGATAAAGAATCTGAATTCAATTACTTTTAAGGTTCATTTCTGGTTCATGATTCTATGATTGAAATATTTTTCAAGTTCTGCTAGCTAGATTATGCCTTTAACCCATAAACAGTCATGTAGGAATGTGAAATTGGAGAGGCAGTCATGGGTGAAGGCCAAGGACTAAGGACCTTGGATATATGATGAAATACAGGAGTTTTTATTTCCATTTGATTTCTGGCTTTGCCAACAACCACACTTTCTGGCTCACATCCTACACACAATGTACCTGCTGCCACCAGCTCCTGGAACCCTGGAGACTGTCCGTAAGTTAGACAAGGTGGCAGAGGTTAAACAAGAAATTTGTTAGACAAGTGAGGCTTTTTAGAAATGGAAGTCATCTGGGTCTACTGAGAGGATGAGCCAATGGTCACTAGGAAGCTTCCAGGGCAGGTGACCAGGCCACTGCGAGAAAGGCTGGAAGACTCCAGACAGGGAAATCACTCTGAGGCCTGCAGGTGAACATCCAACAGAATGCCGATTAGAATTTCATGCAGTCATAGAGAAATTTTAGTCCTAAGACAGAGAAACAAAATCATGGAGGGAATCTTTAGGAAACAGTTGGACAGAATGTAATTGGAATTCATCTTAGATTATTTGAGAAGATAAAACACTCAACAGAAGTCAGTGTGGTTAAGTGGTGATGTAAAGACTAGTAAACTAAGGAGAAGGAGGAATTGGGGGAAAATTACTAAGTAGAAGTCCTGACTGGAAGAACAGGAAATATGCAGGAAATAGCTCAGGAAATTGGAGGAACTAAAAGGCACACACAGACAAGGCAATCACCAAGCATGGCAACGATCTCATTTCCGAGACTAAAATAGGCCAGCATTTGCTCGGCAGTGTAGGATGGTTAGGGCCACAAATGGAGATAACCCAGGCTGAAGACAGTCCTTCTATTGGAGGTTGGGTAGAAGGAAGTGAAATCGTTATGAAGAACAGAGATGGAATTTTGGTCAAGAGCATTACAGATGCATTCTTAAAACCATGTCGCAAGTTTTCAAAGAGTTTCTGGTCCAATTAATTTGGGAATTTGTTCATTTCATAAGCATTTATTGACTGTGAGTCAAGTACTGTGCTAGGCATTGCAGATACAGTGATAAATAATGCCCATCCCTATTCTTGGGGTACCTGGTTGGTGAGGAAGACATGTGAAAGAACAAACGTGGCCCAGTGCTGTGAGAACACTCATAGAGATGTGGAACAGGCAGCAAATGGTGGTGCAATCAGCTCTGCTCACAGAAGGTCTGGGGTCTCAAGAAAGGCTTTGTGGAAAAGGAGCTAGGAGATTCCTTCTTGGAGGAGAAGACTGATTGTTCTTGATGGTCGGGAAGGTGAGGGAAGACAAGAGGGCTTGAACTGGCTTGCTTCACTGGGGGGCAACTGTGGGTAGTTTGATACAAATGAATCATGGGTCCAGAGAAATGGGGTGAGCCAGGCTCAAGAGGGGTGAGGCTTGATCAGTGGCTTTGAGTGCCATGCTAATAAACAGCTCAGATTGATCCTGGGTTTCACAGGGACCCCCTAAAGGATTTGAGGCTGAAGATTAACAGCCCGTGATATTCACTTGTCAGTTCTCTCATCCAGGTCTTCATTTGTTCCAATATGGGGCTTCCTGATGGCCAGGAGAAGTCACTGAGATGATCATTCTAGGACTGCAAGGAACGTTCCACAGAATGAACAGCACAATGCAAAATACCAATTTGACTGTGGGTTCTCCTTCACACTCCTTTGGGCGAATTGAAAGCCTGGATCACAGAGTGGGGCTAAGAAAAAAGCAGCATGGCCCACAGGTCTTTCCTTAGACTCCCATTATGTGTGCGTCATTTGAGCTAAGTTGCCCTGTAGGGTGGAGCAAGGTCCCAGATCCTCAGGTAACCTGGTGCCTTCTGGTGAGTGATCTGAAGAAACATCTTCAGCTTCTGGCAATGGTAGGTCTCATGCCCTGGGCTCAGCCTGCTCTCAGTGGCCTCCCCTAGGGACCCTCCCTTTTCTCACCCTCACAAGACTTCCCCACTGGCAGGGGGAACACAATCAGTCATTGGAAAGGAGTGGGAACACTCATTCACTGAGCTTACTGATGTAAGATTCTCCCAGGAATAGACATTGCACCAAATCTGTGTGTAGACTTTGTGAAGCCCTTTAAATTCAAAATCCCAAGTCTGCTTTGGCTCTTAACTAAGGCTCTGAACCATAAGAGAATGCATTTCTGTAAAAGCCAGGAGTTTAGCCAGGCATATGTGTGTGGTTCCCTAAATAAAACAAAGAGGAAAAGGCAAACTTAGAAACAGGCCAAGTAACTAGAAAGAAGGAGGTTTGCTTTGAGGCTGGGCATGAATGCAGAGGGGAACAGGGCTACTAAGCAGGTCATGGTGTTTCCTCACTCTTGGGCCATCAGCTCCAGTTGCCTGGTCAGTTTCCTTATGGCTCAAAGAGCTGGCAATTCCATCACCCGATTCCATCTCCTCAATGCAGACTTGGTTTTTGAAGGTGAAAGCAACTGGGTTGGAATGGAGCTTCAGGAGACAGGAAAGCTGAGGCCAGGCTTCTGGATAGACTCTCTATGACCTTCGGCAGTGCCGGACGTAAGTCTCAGGACTGCCTGCTCTCTAAAACAGGCTTCTTCTGTGCATCAAAGCCTTATAACTTTGCCATTTATTGTGGACAGGAAGGATTGTATACACACCATAGAAAAATGCAGCTGAGATTTATCAACAATAAATAATGGTTAATAATGATAAATAAATAAGACTGCATCCTTAATTATCAGCTGGTAATAGGGTAGTTATCATCCATAGAGTGGTGATTGGGAGCAGGGACAGTGGAGCTGGATTAGCTGGGCTCAGATCAAGTCTACTCCTTATAAGCTGTGCAACTCTAGGCAGGTTACTTAACCTCACTGAGCCTCAGCTTCCCCACTGTAAAAGTGGTAGTGCTAGGGCCTCCCTCACCAAGTGGTGGTACACATAATATTAGATGAGCTGACACATGCAAAGCACTTAGAACAATGCTGACACCAGAGAGTAAGCATCAAGTGATTCTTCCTCTTTCTCTTCTTCATTATCATACAAATAATGGTGAATGAAGGAAGGGAGGTGAATTCCTACCTGGGATGCCAGGTCCTGTCCTGTCCCCAGCCAGCAGCGTCATTCTCTCCCTATCTTTCATGTGTTGGGACTTATGAGCCAACAGGGAGAGGACCCTGGGTCCCTGTTGACTGTGGGGAGAGACAAGCTGGTAACTGAATGGTCACAAGGCTGCATGGTCAATGCTATTTGAGAAACCCTAAAAGGGCTTCTCAGAGGAGGGGACATTGCCTGTGTAGGGGTTTCTGTAGTGGAAAGGGGGTTAAGGGCAGTCCACGAAGAACCCCCACCCCCTCTCCATGGCTATTCTTCTTGCAAAGTGGGGACTGAAGGGGCAACAGGCCAATCCTGAAGTCCTGGCTTATCCACTGAAACCCACTCATGCTGGGGTAAAAAATAGTTGCATGCACAGATTGTCCATGTAGGTACTTGGAGTTTTCGTTAGGGAAGAAGATACCACCAGAGAGAAAGTGAAAGCGAGGGGAGTGCCTGCACTCAGAGGGAGGTCTTCTGGGCATTTGCAGCAGGACATTTGCTACAAGAAGAGGTAATGGTGATTGTGGGGCCTAGGGATGAGGCTTTGCTGTTTGAGGACTGCTTTTGTGGAGAGGGATGGGTTTTCTTGCCACATAAGCCAGTGGTCACAAACACATGAAAGTGAGCACTCAGAGAGCCAGGATAAGGAACTCCGGGCAGGAGGGGGAGGAAGAAACCAAGGGAATCATATGGCCACAGCTCATCATCTGTGTCCTCAGGCAGTCCTTTGCACACGTGCACTCTCTGTGTGGAATGTCTTCCTCTCATCATCCACCTGACACCCCTTGCCCCCGTAGAGCCAGCTCATGTCCTTCTCAGGGCCAGCTTGCCTGACAGCCACAAGCATTCCCATAGCACCCAATGCACAGCCCCCATTACACCCCTTTCCTTATGGCCTCATAACTTGTCTTGTCGTCCAACTCCAAACCTTGTTCTGAGCCCCTTGAAGGCTGAATGAGCTTCCAGAGTCCAACCAGTGCCTGGGACTGAGCATGACTCATAGACATTTGTTGACAGAATGCATACATGAACTATGAGTGAATTTCTTGACACCAGTGTTCTATCACTAAAATTCCTGCACCTATTTTTACCATCTCCCTTCCCACTGGGAAACAGTGAGGCTCAGTAAACACTTCTGAGATGAGAAGTGTCTGTTTCTATGCATTTTGACTTCTCTTTGTATACAATATATATTTATCATTATGGGATTGGCCAAGATGCCATTCTGACAAGCACAGGGTTACAGGTATTCACAGTTCTCTCATCGTCCTGGTGTTTAATCCATCAAATATCCAGGGCAGAGTGAGAAAGCAAAAGCAGCAGCTCAAAAGAGCCTCACTACAAGCCTTCAGCTGTCAAATTTCGAAGGTCAGAACTGGCAGAAGCCGATGATCTTTTTTTTTTTTTTTTTTTTTTTTGATGCCCATCAATGAAAGCAATCGTGAGTAAAAGTTGTACCTGCCAGGAAAGGAATTGTCCTTTGTACTTCATGGCAACCTTCACAGTTGAGGTGCATTTTGACAGCTGCTTCCTGAGCCCCAGGGAGGGTTACACATTTACTCCTGGGTGTGGGTAGAGGGCAGGGAGAAAATACTTTTCATCTTTCCATCGATTGGAGACTCTTCTGTGATCTTGAACGGGGCTTTAATTTTTAGACCCAGAGCTTAGGCTTTAGAAGAGGTGCATCCTAGAACTAGCTTCAATTGATATGTTATCCACCCACCTAACATAGAACCCCTACTGTGTGCTAGGCAGTGTGCCAGACATTGCTAGCATAAAAAGGTATGCAGCCCAAAGTCTCCATCTTCAAGACTTGTGGGCCAGAATTAGATGACCAAATACCAGAGGAGTCTTCCTGAGAAGAGCTTTTCCTGATTGGATAAGAACAGCTCTTAGTTTCCTCGGAGCCAGGTGTGATGCCAGCGTTCAACTGCAAGGCTCTCTTGGGAAAACAACATGAGAAAAGAAATGGACCCAGAAGATCTGTTTCCTTGTGTTACC
The DNA here is from genome assembly GCF_006542625.1 of Nomascus leucogenys. Classification (NCBI taxonomy): domain Eukaryota; kingdom Metazoa; phylum Chordata; class Mammalia; order Primates; family Hylobatidae; genus Nomascus; species Nomascus leucogenys. The sequence continues at coordinate 57,186,646 of NC_044399.1, read as the reverse complement.
CATGACTATAAGCAAGTTATGGAAGCTCTCTGAGATTTGGTTTACTCTTCTGTAAAGCAGGTGAATAATATGTATGGTACAGATCATAGTAAAGATGAAATGAGTTGATAGAGGTTGACTCACTTGGCAAACTGAATAGGCACTGCACAGATATTTACCATAAATATTAACCACGTAGTATCTGCTTCTTGAGAACAAAAAGGAGGGCTGTGGCTCTGTTGTTAACTGGGGACCTAGATGAGAGTCCATACGTGAAGTACAAAGAAAATGGATGGATGGGTGGATGGATGTATCAATGGATGATGGATGGATTAATGGATGAATGGATGGATGGATGGGGATGGGTGGTAGATGGATGATGGATGGATGGATGGGTAGATGGATGGATGGATAGGTGGGTGGATGGGATGGATGGATGGATGGATGATGGATAGATGGATGGATGGATGATGGATAGATGGATGGTGGATGAATGGATGAATGGATGGATAGTTAAATCGAAGAATGGGATGGAGCTTCCTTCTGGCTTTAAGAAGTTTGGCTTCTCTAGTCCATCTGTATTCTTCTCATTCCCCTGTGGCTTTGGAAGCCATAGTCCTTCTAGAGAGAGGACAACAGAAGTGTCGAGAATATAGCCACCTGTGGAGACCAGCGACATTCATGACCGTGGATACCCTCCAGCTATCCCAGCTCAGGGACTGTGTAGGCAGGATTAGGCCAGGGGTGGAAACCTTGTCACTAGCCTGTCCACCCATGAGTGGGAGAAAAATGGCTCTCCACCTTAAACACAAGTCACTCCCAAGTCTTTAAGCTTTCTTTTTTACTTTTCTTCTTAGTGCTTAGTAAATGGTTATACAAAGCTACCCGCTTATGTGATCAACCAATTCAAGCTAAGATGTTAGAGCCATGATTCTTAACTTTTGGTGCACACCCAGAATCCCTGCAGAGCTTTCTAAAAATACATATGCTCATGGCCCACTCCAAGATGAGAAAAATCAGAATGGCTTAAGATGAGACTTGGGCCAGGTGCAGTGGCTCTTGCCTTTAATCCCAGGACTTTGGGAGGCCAAGGTGGGTGGATCATAAGTCAGGAGTTTGAGACCAGCCTGGCCAAGATGGTAAAACCCCATCTGTGCTAAAAATACAAAAATTAGCCAGCTGTGGTGGTGGGGGCCTGTAATCCCAGCTGCTCAGGAGGCTGAGGCAGGAGAATCACTTGAACCCGGGAGGCGGAGGTTGGCAGTGAGCTGAGATCACGCCACTATACTCTAGCCTGGGTGACAAGAGCAAGACTCCATCTCAGAAAAAAAAACAAAACAAAAAGATGAGACTCAATTATATGAAGTTTGTAAAATGTGTGGTTCTCACTTGTATTACTAAAGCTTGAGACCTACTATGTTAATGGCTGAAGGTCCAGTTCCTCTAAAGAGGACTAGCATTTTAGTAGTTGCTTCAATATTACTACTTAAAGTGGGGAGAAATATGGTAAATCCAGGTATACTCGATGGGACTGGTACTTTGGGATCCATCTTGGAGAACACAAGTGGTTACTCTGAGAAGGAGGGGTTTAAGTGAAATCTGTAACCCTGGCTCTCTTCCTGCCCTCTCCCATGACCCTGAGCAGCCTGAGAGAAGAGTGTCCCTTAGACAGACAGCCTGGGAGGCAGGAGGTAGGCACTATCAGCACCTGCTCTTCTTGTTAATCCAATTTAAACGCACGACAACCCCATGAGTGGCACAATTACTACCATTTGACAAAGATGAGGCTTGTAGAGATTCTGAGACTTGTCCAAGCTCATATTGTGTGTGAAGAATTTCCTCCAAGAACACTTAGACCTCAAGTCTCCTGCCCACTGTGTGCTCAGAGAACTTCGAGCTACATGATTGTTCCTATAACAAGGTGTCTGAGAAATATCCCCCTAACAAGCTTGGGTGTGATTTTTAAGGCTTTTAAAAATTATCTTTAGAGCCTTTGAATGGCTCTCTCTTTTTAGTGTAAATCACCTAGGCATTAAAGGCCTTATTGTATATTTATTAGGGTGTTATTCAGACCATGGGGGAAAAGAGAGAAGCTGACTCTATGAACGACTTTGAAAGTGAGAAAAAGCTGGGCCTGAAATTAAATCATTGTGACACTGCCACTTGAGGGCATCAGTTTCAATAAATGATCACCTTTTTTATTTCTGATCTCGTTTATCATGCAGGCAAGATTCGAAGAGAACTTTTGACCATGGAGGCTGAATGCCACAGGCTCTGATTTCCCCAGCTGTCAAGACTTGCCACATTGCCCTGGGCTGACTGAAGTTCAACCCAAAGCAGCCTGGGAAAAGCAATCAGCTCCCTTTTCAGAAGCAAATACCTGGTGGCATCTTTCCACAGGTGCCCCGCCCTGAGACCATCTCTCACTCGGCCTGTCTACTGACAGGAACCGCCAGGGTTCTGTGCATTAGTGGTGAAGGTATCAGTGGGCCAGTAGGGAGGTTCCTCTTTGTCCAGGAGCAGGAGTCTAGGGTGGGGAGAATTACTTCCTGCTGCCCTAGTCCTGGATGGCATCTGAGGATAGGTTGCTGGCATTGCCAGGACAGAAGAGGGGAGCAGAGGGCAGCCAGAGCCACCACTTTAGAAGGTAAGAAGCTACGGCTGGGCAATGCTGTGGTTGTCCATAACCATGCTGCAAATTAGCGGCGGAATCAGGATTGAAACCATACCTCCTGATGGCCACAAATCAATATCTTTTTGAGTTAAATTACCTTGGCACATTTCCTATTAGGATTGTTACTGGTTTTAAAGCTGGGATCTTTGGTCAGAACTGACTGCCTTAAGTAAGTGCGGTAGCTGTGTGGGTACCCAGCATGAACGCAAATTTTTCTTCACTTGGGGAGGGTGGCTGCAGATTTTAATCTAAGGGCAGTGAGTTTGAGGGTTTCCTGATGCAGCTGGGCAGCTGGGAAACAGACCTTTCCAGGGTGCCACTGTGGAAACGAGTCCTGGCTTTGCCACAAGCAGGCAGTTTTGTTTGTTAGTTTGTTTTTTTGAGACAGGGTCTTGCTCTGTCACCCAGGTTGGAGTGCAGTGGCATGATCACAGTTTACTGCAGCCTCAATCTCTTGGGCTCAAGCAAGCCTCCTGCCTCAGCCTCATGAATAGCTGGGATTACAGGCATATACCACCATGCCTGGCTAACTAAAAATATATATTTTTTGTAGAGGTTGGGGGTCTCACTATGTTGCCCAGGCTGGTCTTGAACTCCTGGCCCCAAGTGATCCTCCCACCTTGGCCTCCCAAAGTGCTGGGATTACAGGTGTGAGCCACTATGCCAGGTCTGAGCCTGCAGTTTGACCTTCATCACATCACATTACATCACATCACCCGCCTGGGCTTCATGTTCCCCATCAGGAAACCAACATGGAAAGGGGAGGAGATTAGACTCAAGTATCTTCCTGGTCTAGGGGTTGAGGTCCTGCAGAAAGGCAAGGCTTTGTGCTGAGAATTTCAATTCACCACTACCCTCTGGACTGAGGCTTATTTGTGCTTTAAAATGCCCTGACAGCTTATCTTGGCTCAAGCCTGAGTTTCCCCAACGACTTTCGGTTTAAAGTATCTTTTCAAGTATTAGTAATTCAAATGATTGGCAACTTCTATCCCCTCGGGGCCCAGTTCTTCCCTCCACACACTGTGTAGTTCTGGTCATACATAATAAAGTCCCCAGATACCTGCTGCTGTGGGAGAAAGTCATGTGCTTCGAGAGGAAACAAGACTCGAGGTGGCCTTCTGGGTAGGAGCCCTGGAGAGTGTCTCCTATAGCCCAACACGCCACCCACCCTCAAGCTTGCGTTCCTGCATCCAGGAGAAGACCAATTTTACACAGACAATTGCTGCTGGATCGATCTTTCTAAGACACATCAGAATGGCAGTGTGGTCCAGTGGGTGGCTCCCTAGCTGGCTGCTTCTGCTGGATCTGCCACTAGCGATCTTAGCTCAGCCTCTTAATAATATGAGCCTCAATTTTAAAACATTCACACAAGCGTGTGCTGTTGCTATTCTGTTTGTGTCTTACTGGACTAGATGTTCCTTGAAAGCTGTGACCTTGTTGTCTTCGGCTGTGTCGTCTTTGGCACCTGCTACACAAGAGGCACTCAACCCATGATGGTGAGATGAATGTTTGAACCCAAAAGGACCTAGCACTTATTAGTGCCAACGACAGCCAGGCACTGTACGAGCCATTTTCCATATGCCATTTCACAGCTCACCATTTTACATAAGTATTATCATATTCATTCTGTTCATGGGGACTTTATGGCCACTAATTTCTAGCTAAGATGTCCTATGCCTATGTGACTCTGTGACCAGCCGGGCCTAGGCTGTTTGATAGCCCCTATTTCTCTGCTTCCTTGCTTCTCTGGTCATTCTGGCCAGGCAGATGAGCAGGCTGGGCACTCATCTGTCTGTCCCCTGCGAGACTCTGGCCAAAGCCTGGCAGCCTTGGCCAATGTGGCCACTCATGCTCTGTGATTCATTAGACCTCATATACTCTGCTGCTTTCCAGGCAACTAGGAAGGGAGCAGCTGCTGTCCTTCTCCAACTGCCTTTCCCCTGCCTTCTGCCTCCGAGTGCTTCCAACCAGCCTGCTGCTCCTGTCCCGCCGGTGCATGACAGCCGGCACCGCCTGCTCACGACACAGTGGTTTCCGGGGAACTTGGTGGCATCTGACTTGTCATTCCTCAGCCCACTCCTCTGAGTCAGGCTCTCCCCAGCCGACTTTATTATTACAACTTCCTGCCTCATTACTACAAACACGGAATGTTGTTTTCCAAATAGTGGTCCCCAAACCACCATCTCCTGTTATGAGAGGAAGCCAGCCCCATTTGTAATCATCACATTCGACATCACCAGGATATCATTGTGTCCCCCTCGCTGCTCTGAGTGCTATGCTAGTGAGGTCATCTCTGACATTAAATGGAGTGAGCTTTCGGCAAGGCAAACTGCTGAGTATTGCAAATCTAAAGATTCTTGAGACTAGCAGCGACCCCATAATCAGAGAGCAGGCAAATCTCCATCCTTTGTGATCCCAAACTCTGAACAGTGCAAAGCTGGGCAAGTTTTGATTTGCTAGGCAAATGCCCTGTTCCTTGCAGCTGGCTAAGGCACCCACGAGAGTAGCTCTGCACTGCAGTGGACGGTCTATTGATTGTCCTTTCTGCTGCCACCTTCTACCCTCACCACACTGATCTCATGGGAGGTGAGAAGGCTGGCCCAGGCATCTTTAATTTAAATCTGGAATCACTCCTGCTCATCACTAAACTCTGCCCCAGACAAAGCCATCAAGTCACTGAATTTGCCTCAGCTCAGTCCCAATTCCTCTCTCCTGCTCAACTCACGCCCTCCAGAGGACAGAGCAGCTCCTCTGGTGATGGAGGCATTGCCTTGGGAAGAGGATAAGTTGGGTGGCCAGGTGGACCTTGAGGCAGGTGGCCATGGCATCATGTGGAGGGAAGGCTGCCCCTGAAGGCACTGACGTGGCAAGTCCCAGGGCTTATTTGTCTTGAAGGATCAAATAATCAAAATAATCGCTCTTTTTTTTTTTTTTGCAAGATTCTTTCATATTTCCCTTTCTCTTTCCCAACTCCACCCTTTCTCCCTCAGAGGCTTTAGGTTTCCTGGAAAGAGTCCAGTTTGACCACGTCACTTCCTATTTCCTCTCTCTGCCTCAGTTTTCTCCTCTTTTAAATGAGAATTGACTTTCTATATAAGCATAGAAAGGGTAAAGAGGGAAAAACTATTTGCAAGGCCCTATGGCCAGTCATACCCGAGGAGTTATTTTCCTGACTATGCTATACAGGGAAACAGGCCAGGCCACATAAGAAGTGCTGAAACCCCTCTGGCACCTTTTCTCACACTCATGGGTATTCTCAGACTCCAACTCCACCTCTCCCAGCCACATCAGTGAATCCTCCCACCCCCCACCAGCACCACAATGGACTGATGCCTGAGGGCTCAGCAGCCTCAAGCAGCACTCCCTGGTCTCTGCCAGGCCTGGTAGGGAAGGAAGGAATGTTGAGAGCGATAAGTCAGCATATGCAGCTCTCAGAATATGAGGATGGGCAAATACCTATAGGATGGCACATAGCCCTGCCCTCAGATAAGAAGCCTTCCCATCCAGGCTTCTTACTGGAAACAGAAGCCGTGCTGGAGGGAGGCTTGGTGCCAGAAGACAGCTGGTCCCAAACAGGGGGCAGCCCAGACACCTGCTATGCCACACTGATATCTGGTGAATAGAGCAAGAGTCCTTGGTAGCTGGAACCTTCTCAGCCAGCCCAGAGAGGCATTTCAGAGGCAAGAAGATGGATATGAGTTTAGGAATGGGGAGAGCATTCTTTTTGATGTCAAGATTTCATTCCTGATGAGACTGCAGCAGCTTGTAGTCCTTCTAAGTGCAACTAAATACAGATGGGTTAATGGCGGGGAGTGGGGAGAAGACTTTCAAGCAATTACGAAGAAGGCCATTCAGCCTTATTGCCAAAGCAACAGGCAGGGTCTCTCTCCTGCACACCATGGGGTTGGAGGATGGATAATAGTCATCGTTCAGGTGGGACCCTTCTGAAAAGGTATTCTCTTAGAAGGAAGCCAAGTCTAAGCATAGCTAGACATTTGTGCTTTTTCTCCTGCAAACAAGTTACAAAGAAGGATCCTTGTTGCTAAAGTAATCAGATCTGGGGTCCCTCAACGCTGAGGTCATAGGATGGTATTTATACTTATGGAATGGAAAAACAAAAGCCAGGCACAGAGGTGCTTTCCAATGTCACTACTGTAGAGGCCTGATGGATCACTGAGTAAGCAAGTAAGTATCTCCAGAAAGCTTAGACGATTCCACGGTCATATGTCTTGGTGGTTGTAGCGCAAAGCTCTGTTCCAATCTCTACTGAATTACACTGGTATAGTATCCATGACTAATCCTGCTCTGGGGTACCAAACTCCCATAGAACCTGCTTGGATGGCCAAAATACTTTGTCCTTTCCCTTCCTGCCCAACTTCTGCTGGTAAAACCGTTTCTACCATATTAAATTACTTTCATTCTGGCCTTTTAACATTTCTTTGGCTGTTTTATTCTTGGCTGTATCTGAACTTTGGGAAATGAACATCTTTAACACCCACTTATGAAATCCCCACTCTGGCAGCTAGTCCTCTGGCCTCTGGAAGGGCCACTAGCCAGGGCAGTCAGAGGGACCTACAAATCATTACCCAAGACACTACCCAAGGGATATTAGTAGTAATTGCTCAACCTGGACCTACTGATTAAAGGACAATCATGAGTTTGTAAGTAGATGTCACAGACTCTGGAAATGTGTAACCAAAAGCCAAATCACCTGGTATAAAATCAGTTTTGGACATGGAGAAGCACTTACCCATGCTTCCCTGGAGTGGGCATCAGAAGGATCTCTCTTGCAGCCTCGTTGTGGGGCAGCAGCTGGGCGATGTACCTTCCAGAGGGCTGCAGGTGTCTGTGCACCGAGACAGCCAGTGTGCAGTGCTCACTGCTGCTCCTCATCCACGGACTCAGGATGGTGTGCTTGGAGTCGGCTGAGGTGTTGAGGAGGAGAAAGGAGCCTGGAAAGAGACAGGGAAAATGAATCTGCAGACGTGTTCAGGTAAGACCAGCAGTAGCTCTGTGGCAAGACTTAGAGACAAATGGCATCAAAATCAGAGATACTGGAGGCCATTATCTCCTTCTCTGCATGCACCCAGCCTTTTTCCTCCGTTCTTAGATTTTCTTTGTAAATAGTATAGCCTGATGCAGGTGGACAGTGGCTGGAGACATGGGCCTTATAATCAGGCAGACCAAGGTTCTAACCTTAGCTCCCCTACTTTCTACTTCTGTGTCCTGGAGCCTTTGATTTTTCATCTGCAAAACAGGAATAAAAACATCTACTTCAAAAGACTCTAGTTCCTTCCCTTGCTAGTTGAATGATCTTGGGAAAAGCATTAACTTTCTTAGGTTTCAGTTTCCTCTCTTATAAAATGGGGTGAGAGGGTTGGCTGAACTCAATAATCTCTTAAGGTTCATTTCAGCTCTTGAGCCTATGAGTCATGTGAACTTGCAACTGGTCTCCACAGAAAAAGCCCTACAAATCCCCCCTGGTGTTGTGCCCATGGCAGAGTTTCCCTCTAGAACAAGCCAATCCTGATTCCAGTAGCACAGGCCAAATGACCTGCAAGAAACCTACATTCATGGGGATTACTGTCAGTGTAAAAGCACACCACCATTATATTGTTCCAGGCATTCCTTCTGATACATTAATTTTACTTGCTCACTTCTGCATTGAAGTTTTGGGCCATTAGATGCTGCTCCTTTTGCAGAAGAAATTTATTTCAACAAGATCCCTGACTTCCACAGTGGGAAGCAGCTAATGAGTACTCAGTCTTCTTAAACTACTCCTGGCACTTCCAAGGTCTCCTTCTGCAGATAACCCAATTTCCCAAATAGGCAAATAAACTAGCAGCCTGCAATAAACAATGGTGCAGATAAAAGAGGGGGATTCCTACCAAGGTAAAGCATTATTCAAAAGGAAGGTGTTGTTCCAGGAATTGGAGGTTTCCAACTTTCTTAAAGTAAGTAAAAGCGACTTCTGGTTAAAATCGGGATGAAGCACAAGACTGTGTCTGAGCTGGATTGAGAATGTGAACCCTCTGTACTTGTTGGGAAGCTTCAGCATGGCATATGAGAAAAGTGCTCTACAACTGTCATAAATAATCGACATTATTACAGTATTTTGCAGTGGAGGAAATATTCTTGTCATGGGCACAGAGGAAAAGAAAAGGGATTAGAACCAAAGACAAAGATTTGGGAAGATCATCTGATTCAGTCCCTTTGCTTTCCTAGGGAAGCAGACTGGAGATCCAGATAGGGAAATGACTTGTCCAAAGTCTTAGTTTGAAAGTTAAGACCAGACTCCAGATTTCTGGACTCCGAAGCAGTACTCTTCTCCTTGTATCTTTTTCACTGGCCCGCTGTGTACTTCAGCCTAAAACATGGCCAAGGTACATTGTGTCCAGGATGTATACCTTTGGAAGTCAGAGGGACAGGAAGGGGAATGAGGGGCACATGGGCACCAGACCAAATCCATTTATTCAGTCCCTTCCTTACTCCTTTCTGCCCTCAGATTCCATTTAATGGATGCCTGTTTTGAGCAAACATCCAAGCAGTGGCTTTGCCCTGAGGACACACATGTGACAGACACAGTTGTGGCCTTCAAGGAACTCCAGGTCTGGCAGGGGGCAGAGATGTCTGCAAGAACTATCAGCACAAATAGAGGCCATAAAGTCAGACACACATCCAGGCAAAACATGTTGGGAGCCTTCAGGAAGGAGGAGACAGGAGGTCCAGGTGGGACGATCTTTAAAGAGGAAGACCCTTGAGCCAGGTCTTAAAGGCAGAGAAAAACAAAGATACTGGCAGAATGGACTGTGCAGAAGTTGAAGGGAAGAGGAGCCAGGACAAAGGTAGATGATGTTTGGATGCAGAGTAGGACGCTGGAGAGAAGACTGAGAAATAAGGAGGGCCAAGGTGATAGGAGGTGTAACCAGACCATAGAGAGCATTGCTTCTTGGCTGAAGACTTCCAGCTTCATTTTGTGGATAATAGCCAGATATTTTGAGCAGGAGAATGGCACCATCAGAGTGGTGCTGCAAGAGAACTGATCTGTTATGGTGGGGGCAAGAGGGAATTAATATTGACCCAAACTCATCTTGCACCACAAGTCCACACAAGGGCAAGAATGTGACTAAATGCAAATTTGAAGTGTTTGCTATGTTACTGTTGTAAGCAAAGGCAATGTGTTGAGGGTGGATGACTGGGGTTTCCAGTACTAGGGTAGTGTGTATCTGTGCAGAGCACGTGAGGACCCTGGAAGTATCTCTGGGGACAGAGTCTTGCTCCAGACTCTTTGGGGGTATGGCCTGGGGTTAGGATGAAGCTAGTCTCATGTCCGATAATAATTTACACATAAGGGAGCAGCAGCAACTGTGTCCTGGTCTGAGACCATTCTCTGATGTTCTCAATGTTGAGTAGAAACCAGGATTTTTTTGAGCTACTGAAGGGAAGAATGGGGGCAAAATAAAGAAAGTATCTCCATTCTTCTTAGGAAGATTACTGCTATGCACATGTGCACATGCATGAGAAGCTCAAAAATCCAGCTGAAGATGTTGAGGTATTGGGACTAGGGGCTCTTTCTGTGTCACTGCTCCTCTCCACCCTTGGGTGTGGCCATGCATGTAAATTCTGTCCCCGAAATTTGGCACCTCAATAATGGAACTCTTTCAAAGCTGACTGGAAGATAGATTATTTTTCCAGTTCTAATATGTGAGATGATGTTTATATGAATCTTATTTTCTGCAACTGGACTATCAATAAGCGACTGAGCTTAAAGTATTTTCCCTCTCAATGGAACTCTATAGTTGAGAGCTATCTCTTCATCAGCAGCTTTCCTCTACCAAAAATAAGGGAAAAAATACATTTCATAAGCTCCTTGGGATATTGTCAGTATAAATCTTTTAAAGTCAGTAAGAATTTATCTCTCCTCTCTCTCTTTTCCATTTCTATTTATTTTGCTCAGGATAGCCTGGGGCTAGGCGAAGTCTCCTGGGGTCCTTTCTAATTAAGAAGGATGGTCTAGCAGCACACAGACCTTCACCCAGTGTGGCCATGGGAGAGTGGAGAGGCAGATCAAAGAGCTCTGCTCATACAGCGCCATGACCATGTTTCTTTTATTATGCATCGTGTTGTTATGTTTAATGATTAAATATGAAATGGTTATTATTTTTACCTCTGGTCACCAGTGTAGGAATGTGCTGCTCTCATCTCAACCAGCAGGGCTCAAATTATGGGCCAAAACCCAAGGGTCATGAACTTAGAGGTCAAACTCTTTTATATCTGTTCAGTTATTGACCTTAGACAAATTATTTAAACACTTTAAATATTAATTTGCTCAAATTTAATATGGGCAGAGCCTACCTCATAGGGCTGTTGTGAAGATTAAATTAAATAACACGTATCAAGTAGGCAGTACTGTGCCTGCTCAAGGTAGGTATGTAATAAAAATCAGTTCCCTGTGTTGACAGGTGTCTTAGTCTGGAATTCCTTTGATCTAGGACTAAACCTGGAATCAGAAGGACTAAATTGGAGTAGCTCTGCTACTACCAACCTTCCTTTGTAAAATGAAAGGGTTGGATACAGTCTCTCTACGGATTCTTACAGCCCCAAACTGTCAGTAATTCTATCTGCCTGCCTAGAATATTACTAATCTAAAGAAATTGAGTCAAGTCTCCAAGTCCTAAACTCTTCTTCTCATAATTCACCTCTCTGAGGGTTATATACCAACAGTTTTAATCAATTGGCCGAATGCTCCATGAACTTTCCTGCTGAGATGTAAGGAAGTAAGCTGTGGTTCCCTGCCCTGCCTTCCTCTCTCCCGATTTACACACATACATCCCTAGGAAGGGCTCCTGTGCTAGCATCATTTGTTTCTTAGATGCTTCTGCTATAAGGCTGCTGCCTCCTCTAAGTATCTGGTATGCAACACAATGCTTGCCACATGGTAGGTACTCAATCATCCTAAAAATCAAATTGATATGGTGGTAACATGGTGATGTAGTTTGGTTGTGTTTGTTTCTCCAAATCTCATGTTCAAATATGATTCCCAGTGTTGGAGGTGGGGCCTGGTGGGAGGTGACTGGATCACGGGGGCAGATCCCTCATGAATGGTTTAGCTCCATCTCCTTGGTACATGTGAGTTATTACTCAGTTATGTGAGATCTGGTTATTTAAAAGAGTCTGGGACCTCCCCTCCTTTCTCTCTTGCTCTCACTCTCACCATGTGGCATGCTGGTTCCTTGTTGCCTTCTGCCATGATTGCAAGCTTCCTGAGGCCCTCACTAGAAACAGATGCCATTGCCATGCTTCCAGTACAGCCTGCAGCACCATGAGCCAATTAAATCTCTTTTCTTTATAAATTACCCAGCCTTAGATATTCCTTTACAGGGACACAAGCATGGACTAATACAGAAAATTGGCACCAATGAGTGGTGTTTTGCTATAAACATACCTGAAAATATAGAAGTAACTTTGGAACTGAGTAATGGGCAGGGGTTGGAAGAATTTGGGCGGGGGGAGCTCAGAAGACAGGAAGATGAGGGAAAGTTTGGAACTTCTTAGCGACTAATTAAATAGTTTTGACCAAAATGCTGATAGAAATATGGATAGTGAAGACTAGGCTAAGGAGGTATCAAATGGAAATAAAAAAGTTATTGAAAACTGGAGTAAAGGTAACTTGTGTTACACCTCAGCAAATAATTTGGCTGCATTCATATTCATGCGTTAGGGATCTGTGGAAGGTTGAACTTAAGAGTGATAACTTAGGGTATGTGGCAGAAGAAATTTCTAAGTGGCAGAGTGTTCATGAGTGGTCTAGCTGCTTCTAACAGTCTATGATCAGATATGGGAGCAAAGAAATGACAACTTGAAACTTTATTTAAAAGGAAAGCAGAGCATAAGGGTTTGGAAAATTTGCAGACTACTCATGTTGTAGAAAGGAAAAGAACATTTTCAGGGAAGGAATTCAAGTGGCCTGTGGAGCAACTTGCTAAAGTGAATAGCATGACTAAAAGGGAGCCAAGTGCTAATATCCAAGACAATAAAAAAAAGATCTCAAGGGCATTTCAAGACTATTTGGGACAGCCCCTCTGATCACAGGCTCAGAGGCCTAAGAGACTAAGAGGAAAGAATGGTTTCAGGGGCCAGGCCCAGGGTGCTGTTGTTCTGCTCAGCCTCATGACACTGCTCCTTACATTCTGGTTGTACCAGCTCTAGCCATGGCTCAAAAGGGCCCAGGTATGGCTCCAGACGCCACTTTGGATTACATAAGCCATGCTTCCATGTGGTGTTAAGCCTACAAGACACACAGAATGCAAGAGTGAAGAAGGCTTGGCAGCTCCCATCTAAATTCCATAGGAGGCATGGGCAGAAGTCTACCACTGGGGCAGAGCCCCGACAAAGAAACTCTACTAGGTCAATATCAAGGGAAAATGTGGGGTTGGAGCCTCTACAAAGAGTTCCCACTGGGGCACTTCCTGGTGGAGCTGTGGGAAGGGGGCTGCTGCCTTCTATATCCAAGAATGGTAGAGACACTGGCAGCTTGAAATCTCAGCATAGAAAAGCTGCAGACAGTCAACTCCAACCTGTGGGAGCAGCCATGGAGGATGCACACTGCAAAGCCATAGGGGTGGAGCTGCCTAAGGCCCTGGGAGCCTACCCCTTGCAGCAGTGTGCTCTGGATGTGGGACATGGTGTCAAAGAAGATTATTTTGAAGCTTTAAGATTTAATGACTGCCCTACTGTGTTCCACACTTGTGTGATGCCTACTACCCCTTTGTTTTGGTCAGTTTCTCCACTTTGGAACAAGAATGTTTACCCAATGCCTGTACCACCATCGTATCTTAGAAGTAAATTACTTATTCTGATTTTATAGGCGCATAGGTGAGTCCCACATGAGGCTTTGGACTGTAGACATGGAACATTTGTGTTAATATTGGAACGAGTTAATACTTTTGAGGGACTATTGTGAAGGCATAACCATATTTTGAAATGTAAGGACATGATATTTGGGGGGGGGCAGGGGTGAAATAATATGGTTTGGATGTGTTTGTCCCTCCAAATCTCATGTTGAAATGTGATTCCCAATGTTGGAGGTGGAGTCTGGTGGGAGGTGATTGGATCATGAGGGCAAATCCCTCATGAATGGGTTAATACCACCCCCTTGGTGGTAAGTGAGTTCTTGCTCAGTTAGTTATGTGAGATCTGGTTGTTTAAGAGTCTGGGACCTCTTCATTCTCTTTCACTTGCTCTTGCTGTCACTATGTGACATGCTGGCTCCTTGTTGCCTTCTGTCATGATTGTAAGTTTCCTGAGGCCCTCACTCAGGAAACAGATGCCATTGCCTTGCTTCCAGTACAGCCTGCAGAACCATGAGCCAATTACATCTCTTTTCTTTATAAGTTACCCAGACTCAGGTGTTCCTTTACAGTGACACAAGCATGAACTAATACACATGACAAGGAATCAAATAGTACAGAACTGCTTATAATTTTTTTAAAACAGTCTCTGACCTCGGCTCCACCTGACCACATTCCACACACTGGAAAATTTTTTTTTAAGGATTTCTAATTTCTTTAGGTGGCTGCCTTCATAATTCTAAATATTATAGTCATAGTTTTACTTGCAGGTGTGACAGCTTTAGACATGGATAGGACAATAAGAAAAATAACAATATCTAGCCCTTTTATAATTCTTGATTTTTAAAATGTTCTTGATTTTAAAAATTATCTTCTACACCTTAAAAAAAAGTTTTTAACTTTATGTGATATATTTATGACTTCTTCTTTCAGCTCCAGGCAGTATCACTTGACTCTCCTCACTATAAAGATGAGGCTATTTAGTCTTCCTGCCCTTTCCTGTACTTTTTCTCTTCCACAACCCCCTCCCAAATCAGCTGTACTTTTCCTTTACCTTGTCAAGATTGTGTAACAATGATTAAGTATTTTGTGTTTTGTTTATAAGTTGATGCTAAGTGTGGAAAATCAATAAACAGACCTTTTATACTGATGGCTATATATTTCTCACTGCAGTGAATAAGGGTTATATTTATAATCTTCTCTATAGATCCAAGAATGCATTCTACTCCAAGCAGGATACATTTCCAGCATCAGGATCAAATGAATTCTCTCTCTTGCATTGTTACTTGTCAAAATTGTGGCAGATTTTAATTTGTCTCATATTTGAAATAAGTCTTGGTATATGTTATCAGCAATAATTAAGAATATTATGTTAAATTGTTGTGTGCCACAAAAATAACCAAATTTCATTGCCAGTTGTGTCTTTAACTATAGCTATTTCTGTCTTTTTTTAATCTACAGACAATTATTGTTTTACTTTGATTATTCTCAAAAAAAAGTTTGTAATCAGCTACTGTCCAAAATTTGCTTCCTCTTTAAGGTAATTAATTGAAAGGACTCTGACAGGTTCTCTTGAGCACAGGTATTATAACTTTGGAGATCATATCATTCAACTAGGTAAAAAAAGTTCAAGACTCTAATTTTAATAATCTGACGTGTTTATGAAAATTGCCAACACAACATCAAGTGGGACAAGAATTAATTACATGAGACTGAACTAATAGAGGACTGAAATAATTTTTAATGACTTCTTTTTGTTTGAAACATTGTTGATTCTTTTTATGCTTTATTGTCTAAAGTTAAGAAAACTTTTTCTTCTGAGCTACTTAAAGCTTACAACAACTGGGTAAAGTATAGTTTTGTGAGCAAAATTAAAACATTTAGTTTTTTCTTTACCTGATTTCTCCAGAATTTTGAAAAGTTGTGAGTATTCTTAATTTATGGCAATATATTTACGTAAGTTCAATTAGAATCTGTTTTCTTTTGTAGGACAAAATAGTGGATATAGTGGATATAGTAGTTAATAGTGGATATAGTGGTTATTGGATATAGTGGTTATTTTACTAAGGCCTTGACTGAAATGGCATATTTTCAAATATGATCAGACTGCTTCAAGGAATTTAGATTGACTTTATTGAGCTGATAAGAAGCTCTTTAAAAAGTCTGACCTGATACCTTTTCTACACAGTTTCTTTATAGGGTTCCTGACCTGTGGTAAGTAAAAGATGTCACTTTCTGACAGGCCCAGAAACCTCAAGATATTTTAAGACCTTGAGAAGGGAAAAATTCACCCAATTTGTACAGGTATTACAGATATAGATAAGTGGCACTTCCTTGGCTTGGCTTTCTAGCCTTGAGGTTTTAAAAAGTCTAATCTTAGATTCCTTGTAAAAAAATTCCAACAAAGCTAACTTATAAGAGCCTCTATGACCAATCACTGTTCTTGCTACACTTTATATGAATAATCAGGCCAAATATTATCAAACTAATACTTATTTTGCAAATAAGTTTGTCATACCATTATTTGTCTTTGGCAGAAATAAAGGACTAAAGAAAAAAATTATGTTGTTTTTTTTTTTTAAAAAACCCTATAGGTTTTTCTCCTCATAACTCTGTTATGAGATTCCAACCTTGTCCATTATTTTTGAGTTTTTATTATTTTCTCACAATGTAGACTGAATCCTAAATTCTTTTTTGGCTACAAGTCTCCAAAATAACATTTTCAAATTTTCTTCCATTTTTCTAACTTGAAATTATTAGAAATTATTAGAAATTAAAACTGTGCTTTTCTTAAAGCCCTGCAAACTAAAGATAGGCCACTTAAATAAACTTCAAGAAAAATTACCACAGCAAATTATATATAAACAGCCAGTAATATACGAACTCACAAAGTTCATTTAAACACCCAATTCAAACTACAATCCAGAAATATGTGTCAGATTGTCACTGAAATCTGAAGATGCTTCAGAGACTCTTAAAAAACGTAGTTCATAGACTATTCCAGACATTAGCCTTTTTTTCCTGTTTCCACAGAAATACCTTTTATTTATGATCTGTTTGCCTGCATCATATATAGAGCCTAGCCTACCTGCAATGCCTCCTCCTGGAATGGGACACAACGGTTTAACCAAACTGATCTATTCTCAGGACTAAAAGACTGATTTAAAGAGAGATGGGATGGTGTATTTAAATTTACTCTTTTCTGCATATCCCAATTTGTTTTCCACTCTTTTGTCTATCTCTAACGATCTCTAACCCAAACCTCTCCAAAGCTATCAACTTGGCTTTTAATATGTGAAACATTTTTTGTTTGTTTGAGACAGAGTCTTGCTCTGGAGTGCAGTGGCACCATCTCAGTTCACTGTAACCTCTGCCACCGAGGTTCAAGCAATTCTCCTGCCTCAGCCTCCTGAGTAGCTGGGATTACAGGCTCACTACCACGCCCAGCTAATTTTTGTATTTTTACTAGAGATGGGGTTTCACCATGTTGACCAGGCTGGTCTTGAACTCCTGATCTCAAGTGATCCTCCTGCCTTAGCCTCCCAAAGTGCTGGGATTACAGGCGTGAGCCACCACACATGGCCAAATATGTGAAACTTATTAAGGCTTCAAAGTGGGGACTGAAGGAAATAAAACTTTTTTACCCCAAAGTATATTTCTTTGACATATTTTCAAATGGCTGCTTGGAGAGTCAGAAAACAAAAGTATTCCTGCAAAGCTGTCTTTGGTGGGGCAGATTTGCATCTGTAGAAAATCTGCACTGATGCAAGCAGCTCTTCCCTTGTCCAGAGCTAGGAAAAATTAACTGAGAAGTCGATACCTTTAAAAGTCTGAAGAATACATTTATTATTTATTCTATTTGAAAGCTGCTACCGTGAGATTTCATCTACATAACAAGACCACCATTGCTAGCCAAGCTTCCTCTTCTCTTCCTCCCATAACCTGTCTTGCAACCATAACCTGTTTTGGCCATACTCCAAGTCCCCATTCTTTTTGTAACTCCAAGACAGTAAATAAGCTTCTGCATCCCACTGAGGGGTGGGTTAATCACTCTGTGACTTTCCTTTGTGTGCACATTAATAAACTGGTGTGCTTTTTCTCCAATTAATCTGCCCTTTGTGGGTTAATTTTTCCATGAACCTTCAGAGGGAGGGCAAAGGGGAAGTTTTCCCTTGGTCCCTACAGAATCAGTTTTTTTGTTTTGTTTTGTTCTGTTTTTTTCAGTTTGTCTTTCCAGGAATTTCTAGCTGATTTTTTTTCTGTTTATTTTATATCTGCCTTCTTTACCATATCACTGACACATCCATATACTCCTTGAAAAAATGACTCCCTTCTTCTTGAAGACACTGATTTCCTCTTTTGATTTGTATCAGTTGCTTTCTGGGCCTATGGTACAGCTATTATTCTGAAATTTCTTTTCACTGAGACTTTTATGTTAGTCCCACCATCCTCAGAAAACTTCTTCAGGGGGAAATTTCTTAATGAATCATTGAATATTTGAAATGCTTATTTCATCTTTACATTTGGTTGGTAGCTTTTCTGGTTATGGTTTGCAGATTAGAAACTTTGCCTCAAAAAGTTGAAGACCTAGCTTCAGTGTTTTCTAGTGTCAGTGTTACTAAGAAGAAGTCTAACGCTGGTTTTATTTGTAATTTCTTTGTAATTGATCTGTTTTTCCTCTTTGGAAGCTTTTGGGATCTTTCTCTAACTTTAAAGTTCTAAAATTTCAATACATTGTATCTAGGTAGGGATCTATATAAAAATTCATCCATGGCATTTTGCAATGCATCTAGCTATAGATCTGTACAAAAATTTATCCGTGGCATTTGCTGGCCTCTGTCAATCAGAAAACACATGCCTCTTTCATCTCTAGCAAATCTTGTTTTATTATTTCTCTGATAATTTAATTACCTCATGCTTAATCTTGAATCTTTCTTAAGAGATTTATCTTTCAAGTTAGCTTCTGTTAGTTATCTGATTTATCTTTGTTTTCTCTGGGGTCAGCTTTTTTTTTTACATTGATCTTTCTTTTTCTCTTTTCTTCTTCTTTTAACAGAAGAAAAAGCATATAAATTTATTTATGTGCAAATGCATGGGAACGACACAAAATATGAGACTTGAAGGACCAGAGGACAGAAGTTTTTATACTGTGCAGAAATGAACAGAGGCTTAGAGCTCCTGGGGAGAGGCGGCAGCAGATTATGTAAGGGTGAGGGGAGGAAACATATGGCAAGAAAAGGCTGTCTTGCTATGCATGATCTTTCTTTTTCATGCTGCTGGATTATTCACATGTTGAGTGATCATTGATCAGCCCCTCACATTTAAACAGGGGAGACTAGGGAGGCTAACAGGAGCTATACGTGTACAGATGGTGTTTGTCCTTTATGCGCAATTTGCCTGATGGACAGTGTCAGGAACAAGCCATTTTGCAGGTGACTGCTTCCCAATGCCAGCCCAAAGGGCACGTCACCCTGGGTATGAACACTCCCACTAGCAACAATAAGTCTATCACTCCACTTGAAGTTTTAGAGGCTTTTTCCTAGCCCTATGGTTAAGCATCCTGCTACCTTTTGCTTTGGGAAAATGATACTGAAAAAGGAATGAAGGCCATCTAGGTTAACCATAGAGAAATTTCCATTCTTCTTCTTTACCCTCATCCTTTCTTTCAGGTGATCTTTTACCGGCACTCTCAGCAGATAGGACACCTCCTCTGTTCTAAACCTCTTTGGCACATTCTGGGCTCTGGCCACTTTATTTTTCCATGGACAGCTTCTGTCTCCTCTGTGTGCTCTAGAAATTGCTCATGCCTCCCCTCCTGCTCTGTTTGCTATTCAGAATTTGTTCCTCCATTGATAGTTCTCTATTTAATATAACTTTAGTGGGATCTCAAAAGAGGAGACAAATGTTCAATCCACCTTTCTGAACCAGAGGCCTCTTAATCATATTCTCTGAGTGAGAACATAAATACACACATTCATGGATGGATGGATTTCCATCTAAATCAATCAAACAGGATCCAGGCATCATTGGCTAATTGTCCTTAGTACAATAAACTATTAAATCGTTATTATAAGCTATTACTCATTCAGTTGATCACGATGCCACTCATGTTAGGTGGGAAGTAAGGAACAGCAGAGGTTTAATGGGTTGGAATCTGGACAGAAGGAGTGCAGTGTAATGCATGCAGGCCTCACCCAGATGCATGCCCCGAGATATCAGTGTTGGGGAATAATGCTGTGCCAACTCCAGAGTACCTTCCGCAGAATACCAGCCCCATGGATGTCCACAGGTATTATGAGGAGGCTCTGTGGGCAAATGAGTCTGAGGACTCCTGGGTACAACAAGAAGTAAACAGGCTCTTTCACTGAAGACTTCTCAGAGCCTTGATATGCCAATAAGAGTTGTGGCTCTTCAAGAGTGGACTATAAAATGAAACATTTCCCAAACTCCTTTGTGCACAGAACCCTTTTGTTATTGTGTATAATTTTCTATGGAACACACTTTGGATATCCTCCTCTAATCTATTTCTGCTGCAAAGACCATTTGCAGAAAATAAGAAAGGAAAAAATCATGGAAAAAAAGGAGAAACAATATATCCTTATCCATATCTATCTATATCGATATCTATGTGTATGGCTAATCTGTATCTACATCTGTATCATCTCTTAAGTCTTTTCTGCTTGTCTGACTTTCAAACTGTCCTTTCATAAGACCTCAGCTCCTTCTGGCAGAATCATGCTCCTGGAAAGCCTCCTCTGAGTTACTGCACTGGTCTCGCTACCTGAGGAGACTTAAAAATGCTACATTCCATATCTGACTTTGAGAATGTCATAGCTAGACATAAACATGATTGTCACGTAGCTTAATCGCTTGTTGTACTGGGGAGAAAAACCAAGAAGCAAAGAAGTTCAGGACTTGCCCAAGGTCACACAGCATATTAGTGGTGGATCTGCAATTAGAAGCAAGGTTTCCAGACTTCTGTCCAGTAGAACACTCACTGGGTATATGCCTGTCCATGATAGAAATCTACGAAGGTGTTTCAGTCAAATGCCCTGTGGTTTGGTTCTCAGCTGCCTGCAGATGTTCCTTTCACTTTTCAGCACTCTCACCACTCTGTGGATCAGGCCCAGCAGCTGGTCTCAAGCTCTTCTTTCTGACTGTCCCCAGAGATCACAGACTAACACATGGGCAGGTGGGACCCAGACAGTGGGTACTCCTTTTGAAATCACTCACAGGGCTTAGATGGCCTCACCATGGCTGAGCAGTATTTGAGGGTTTCCTTTGTTCATGTGGTCTTATGAACTGTTCAAAGAAAACTGGGGCCACTGAAAGAGACTCCTTATTGTTTATTGTTCAAACTTGAATTCTACTATCCTGTGTAGCCTCAACTCATATTTTAGGTTTTAGAGCAGAATTTTGACATTTAGAATAAAGAGTAGGTGGGACTGTGCTCATTGGCATGCTTTGCCTAATATTGAGATAATGGAAAGACAGAACTTCAAAGCTCTAGAGGCTCTTGGAAATCATTTGGTCCAACCTGTTCACCTTGCAGCTGAGGAAACAGTCCAGTGGGTGAAGGACTATGCCTGGCTTCCATAGCAGAGCTGAGCTATGTGGGCACTCATTCCCTGTGCACTTTTACTGTCTCCCTCTGTCTTGATGTAAAATATTTGGAATTAGCTCTGTTACTCTCCACCACCAGGACTTACATGTATTGCTGTTCTGCATCTTCATTTGGAAGCACTTTGAAGAGAAATGGTATTTGTTTTTGAGATTGAATCATTAGAAAAACCAAGTGTGTTCATTAAGAGAGAGAAAGGGAGTAGAGGGAGTTGATTTTTCTTGATAGTATTATTAATCTTAAGATAATGAGTTAGTTGTAGCCTAGAAGTAGTAGTACAATTTGCACAATTAGTGAGCCTCTGCAAACTGAAAAGGCAAAACAACACTTCAGGTCCAACTTAACTGAGGCAGAAGTTCCCCAGAAATAATATATATTTATGCTCTTGTGTGTGTAGTAAAATATGCGTACGTGTGTGTGTGTATATACGTGTACATCAATAGATGGATACACATAAACATACGCATATGTATGAATGTATATATATGTCTATGTGTGGGGTAGTATGTTTTTATATATTCCCTTTTAGATCTCTGACCCTGTTAAAAAATAAACCATTTTTAGGTGAGACACAAAGGTGGTTTTTTTTTTTTTTTTACATCAATGGATTTCATTTAGAAAAAAGGGGCAGAGCCAATAATCTCTACATACTGCATGCGTGTCCTGGGGTGTCAGCAAAAAAAGATAATAAAAGGCAAAGCAAATAAATAGAAAGAAACAGAAGACAAAGTGCTGAGAAATCCTTTTTGCCTAAGAGCTCATTCTGGTAATCCTCAAGGAAAATAGAAAAGCACTTGATCTGACTAGAAGGAGAAAGGGGAACCAAATGAAAACTAAAGAATTGATTTAATTCAATGAGAAACAGGAGGAAGGAGAGATAAAAGCACCTGCTGGAGGAGGAGGACGGAAGGGAGGGAGCTGGGCGACCAGGGTGCCTTCAGTGGAACAAAACCCACTAGAGAGAGAGAGAAGCACAAAGTCAGGTTTTCCCTTTCCCATGTGGGTTTTTCAGCTCTGGAATCGGATTGTTCAATTTTGCTTTAAGTCCCAGATGTCAAGGGATAAACATCTATGTTACTTTTAAAATTTTTGCTAAGAGGCAGCAGCTTTTATTGCTTTTTCTGGGCATTCCATTGATTTTTTTAATTAAATATTTTAAAAAGCAATTTTTTGCCCATTTCCTTGCAGGAGTCTCATAAAATCTCAACCTTATTATAATAAGTTCTGATGTTCCATCTACTGCGGCTCTCAGACACCCCTGCTGAAGAAGGAGCATGGAACGTGGGTGGATGTTAATAACCAAGCCACGCAGCTGGGAAGCAAAGGGAAGCTGAGAATGCATCACTGTTTATCACCTGCTGCCACTCTGGGAGAGCTGCATGGGGCACCCAGGGGCCTCTCATCCATTCCTCTTCATTTTTCGGAAGAGTCAATGCACATGCAGGAAGCTGAGGTATCTGCATGGCAAGATGGCCAGGCTGAGTTCTCAAAGGCTCTAGAATGTTCTGGGCTTCTAACAGATCTTTTCACTTCAGGCCTAAACTTCCTCCTCATACATTCTACACACAGAAGTCAGAACCATCTTCTTACATTTAATTTAGGTTATCCTTCCCTTCTTTTAAACTCTTCAATTCCTTCTCACTGAGTACAGATTAAAATAGAAATTCCATAATACGGGGCCAGGCGAGGTGGCTCACGCCTGTAATCCCAGCACTTTGGGAGGCGGAGGCGGGCAGATTGCCTCAGCTCAGGAGTTCGAGACCAGCCTGGGCAACATGGTGAAACCCCGTCTCTACTAAAATACAAAAAAAATAGCTGGGCGTGATGGCGTGCGCCTGTAGTCCTAGGTACTCAGGAGGCTGAGGCAGGAGAATCTCTTGAACCAGGGAGGCGGAGGTTGCAGTGAGCAGAGATCGCACCACTGCACTCTAGCCTGGGTGACAGAGTGAGACTCCGTCTCAAACAAAAACAAAAACAAATTCCATAATATGATCTATAAGAAAGGCCAGAGGGGAACTGAACTGAGGTGGATTTCATAGGTTGGCTCACTCAGGTCCCCAACCAACTTCCTTCTCTCTTGCTTCCTTCTTTTATTGAGACTGGAAGTTTAAAAAAAATGACTTGATTTAACCAGGCTTCCTTGCAGATAGGAACAGCCACGTGACACAGTTCTGGCTGTGAAATGTAAGCAGAATTATGTTCGTATGGTTGCCAGATTCAGCAAATAAAAATATAGGACACCCAGTTCAATGTGCATTTCAGATTAATAACGAACAATTTTATTAGTGAAAATATATCTTAAATATCGCATGAGACATGCTTATGCTAAAAAACAATTTTGTTGTTCATCTGAAACTCACATTTAACTGGGCATCCTGTGTTTTATCTGGCAGCCCTCTGGCGCTGGGAATTGTGGGGAAATTTTCCCCTTTCTGCTTCTTTCTTCTTTTTCTTGCCTAGAATATGAACATAATGCCTGGAGGTGTGGCAGCTGTCTTGTAACCAGGGATTGACAACATGGGATGTGGACTTGTAAAGTAATAAGAGTTAAGTCATAGCTGGGCGCGGTGGCTCACGCCTGTAATCCCAGCACTTTGGGAGGCCAAGGCCGACGGATCACGAGGTCAGGAGACTGAGACCGTCCTGGCTAACACGGTGAAACCCTGTCTGTACTAAAAATACAAAAAATTAGCCGGGCGTGGTGGCGCACACCTGTAATCCCAGCTACTCCGGAGGTTGAGGCAGGAGAATCACTTGAACCCGGAAGGTGGAGGTTTCAGTGAGCCAAGATCGTGCCACTGCACTCCAGCATGGGCGACAGAGCAAGACTCAGTCTCAAAAAAAAAAAAAAGAGTTAAGTCACTAATGGTGTCATTGGATATCTATGCCAGTGCTGAACTGCCTGTCTCCGCTCTTCTTGTTGTGGGAAACACAAAGCAAAACACCCAAGATCCTTATCTGGCTAAGTCATTGCAGCGAAGGCTTCTGTTGTTTTGGAGCTGAACTTCCATGAGCACAGGGATCCTGTCTGTCTTGGGCTGGGGCTCACTAGTACCTGGTGCAATCCAAGTACAGTGTTTCTTCAATAAACATTTGCTGAATGAATAAATTAATAATATTTCACAAAAAAGTGGGCAACTCACTTATTTTCTTATATCTTATCTAAAGCAGTGTCATATTTCTTATTTACCTTGGGGGGGACGTTTTTCCTTTTTGAACATTATGACTAGTGGCTACAGAGGCTTATTCTTTGCAACATAAAACAAATCAATTTTTAAAATGCCTTGAAGTTTGGACTCTTAAGATCAGTGCTTCTCAACTTGTGGTTTGTAACCCATTAATGGGCCATGAAATCAATTTAGTGGGTCATGACCAGCATTAAACAAAGAGGAGGAGAAGGAGGAGGAGGAGAAGACCAGCAGGAGGAAGAAGCAGAATGAATTTATAAAATATCCTCATTGTAACTCTCCTTTGGGAAATAACAGTGGCTGCTGATCTACAGGTACACACACACGTACACACACACACACACACACACACACACACGCGTATGTGTCTTGCATTGGGATGTGAAATATATTTCTTACTGTGAATCACAGTTTTAAAAAAATTGAAAGCCAGGCTCAAGATGAGTAGTGTTCAAATTTCAAATGTCCATATGTGGAAATCACATCGGCCTGGTTCTTGTTCCTGAACCACCTCTCATTAGTTGGGTGACCTTGGAGGAGAAGTAATTTATTTGGACAGCATTTTATGATTTGTAAAACTCTCTCATTCAATCTTACAACAACCCAGTGAAATAGATGCTATCCCCAGTTGTAGTTGTGTGTCTAATAATGGCAGCCAATAGCTACATGTGGTTTTTGAGTATTTGAAATGTGGCTGATGTGACTGAAGAATTGAATTTACTTTATTTAATTTTAATTAATTTAAGAAGTACTGAAACTTAATTCAGTTATTGGAAAAATATGTTTGGAACAACTTGGGTATGTGAATATCATTTTCCAAGAATAAATTTTATAAAATACATATCAAGTATTTCAGATGAAAATTTAGTCTCTACATTGAAATTGGCTATCAGTATAAAATGCATACTGGATTTCAAAGATTTAGTACAGAAATCATACAATGTTTTATTAATAATTTTTATATGGAGTACAAGTCAAAATGAAAATATTGGATCTATTGGGTTAAATATGATGTTTATTAAAATGAAGTTCTTTTTACTTCTTATGATGTGGTTTCTAGAAAATCCAAAAGGACATTTTTGGCTCATATTGTATTTCTATTAGCACTACTTTAAGGATTAAGTATCTCGCCCTAAGCCCCTGGATAAGTAAGTGCTTCAATTACTATTACGATTCAGGTCCCTTTACAAATCTATGGCTCTTCCCACTAAACTAGGACAAGTCACATCTCCCTAGGCCTTGCTGTTCTTATCTTTAACAACAGCAAGTAAACTAGTGTATGATGATAATAATAATAATGGCTAATGCTTATCCAGTGCCTATTAGTCCCAGGCAATATGTTAACATTTTACAAGGTTTACTGCATTTTAATTTGCAACAACCCTGTAAGGTAGTTATATGATTATTATACCTACTTTTTAGTTGAGAAAACTGAGACTCAAAGATATCAATTAACTTGCCTATCAGCTCAAGATGGTGTAGACTGAGGGCCCCAGAGCCCAGGAGCTCCATGAAGATGACTGGACAGCTAGAGCCTTTCCCTGGACCTTGGCCTTTATGAAAGCAGCTGGACTCTGCTTGAGAGATGATATATTGCTGTTATTTCTAGAGTCTTTTTAGATTCATTTCCTTTGAGAAATAATGGCTGTCTGATCTTGTTGCTGATTCCAACACTATATGGCAGAAATCTCCAATCTCTACAGTTTTTGAATATATAGATAAGGCTGAAGAAGGTGACTTTGTATCTGAAAATTTTCAACCAGAAAATTGAAATTTGGGCTTTGTTATCATGGGTGCTTATTTAAAGTTCTACTTGCAATGTCAGACTACATTTCAATAACAGCCTTCAAATATAGGGACAAATCATACTTTCCCAAGAAAATTATTTTTCCTTTGTTATCAATCTTGTTATCAATCTTGTTTATCTGCATTAAATATAATTTAGAAAAGAAATGATAAGAAAAAATTCATCTGTAGTCCTACTACTTAACCATTCCATTTTGGTTTTTTATTTCACCACCTGCATAGGATTTAAAAAATTTAAAATATTTTTTTCTCTTGTTCTTAACGTTGTCATAAGCATTCTCTATGCTTTTATGTAGGATTTGTAAACATATTTATAAATATTTGTGTAATAGTCCAATAACTGGACATCACATTTAATCTATTGCTTTAGCTTAAACAATTAGCTTGTTTACAGTTTCTTGCTATTGTTGATAAAGTTGTTCTCCTGCTTCTGTGAATATCATACCCTTTCTGGAAGATAGTCCACCAAAATATGCACAGTTTAAAAACCTTAAACTGTGCATATTCTTTTACCCAATAATTTCCTTTCTAGGAATTGCTTTAAAGAAATGGAGTTATTTCTAAAGACTTGTTTGCAAAGTTTTCCAGCATTATTTATGGGGGTAAATATTTAGAAATGGTAAAGTTTCAATACATAAGATTAGTTATGTAAAGTATGGTGTATCCACATAACAAAGTACTTCATGGAGTCATTAAAATTATTCTCTGGAAGAATAGGTGAGGATTTTTAAATAATAACAATAGCTTTCTTTTACTGAGTACCAGACACTGTGCTTATATATATTTAGGATATAATTTAATCCTGAACAATCCATGTGCTTGGTATTATTATTACTGTCTCTTTCACACAGATGAAGAAACAAATTTAGAGGGTTAGGTGACCTCCCATAGCCACAAAGCTGATAACTGAGTAAGCAATAGAACTAAGACAAAAAAACCCTGGTGGTTTGTCTCCAGGACTTACATCCTTAACCACCATGCTGTATAAACAACTAGGAAGTTCACCATCTCTCATTAGAAGAGAGAGGCAGTTATAAAACAGCATGGATAGTGTGACCTCAGTCTAGCAAAATCTAATAAATATATGACTCTACACACAGAACAACTTGAGGAAATTCACCAAAATGTTAAATGGGTAACTCTGGAGATTAGAATATTTTTCTTTATACTTTCTTGAATTTTCCAAACACCTGCTACTTAAAAAAAATACTTTTTACAGTGATAAGATATACACAGCATAAAATGTACCATTTTAACCATTTTTAAGTATACCATTCAGTGGCACTATGTACATTCCTAATGTTGTGCAACTATCATCACAATCCAATTTTACATATTTTCACCATCCCAAACAAAACCTCTGTACTCATTTAACAATAACTCGCTATTAATCCCTCCCCTCAGCACCTGGTAACCTCTATTCTACTTTCTGTCTCTATGAATTGGCCTATTCTAGAAACCTTGTAAAATTGGAGTCAAACGATGTTTGCCCTTTCGGGTCTGGTTTATTTCATTTAACACAATGTTTTCAAGTTCATCTATTTTACAGCATGTATCTGAATTTCCTTCCTTTTTAAGGTCATGGTATGTGTATACCACATTTTGTTTATCCACCCATCTGCTCATGGACATTTGGGTTATTTCTATCTTTTGACTAATGTAAATGATATTGCCATGAATGTTGGTGTACAGTATGTTTGAGTCTCTGTTTTCAATTTTCGGGGGTATATATGCAGGAATGGAATTGCTGGGTCATGTGGTACTTCTATGCCTAACCCTGTGAGGAGCCACCAGACTGTTTTCCACGGCAACTACAGCACTTTACATTCCCATGAGCAATACACAAAGATTCTAATTTTTCTCCATACATCCTCACCAATATTTGTTGTATTACTTTAAAAAATAATAGACAAACTAATGGATGTGAAGTGGTATCTCATTGTGGTTTTGATACGCATTTCCCTAATGACTAATGATGTTGAGCATATGTTTATGTGCTTATTGGTCATTTGCATATCTTCCCTGGAGAAATGTCTACTCAAGTTCTTTGCCCATTTTTTAGTTGGGTTGTTTGCTTTTATCTGTTACTTCTTGAATTAGAAAAACAAACCACAGTGACTTTTGTGCAGAATTTTAAAAAGTACACATTGGATTATATCCATTCCCTGTTTTCATATCTCAATCTGCCTCTGGGATAAAAAGTTCACACTACCAGAGCATGGGCTGCCTGGGCTCCCTCTCCATCCTCCCATCCTGTCTCTCCGCTTCACACTTGCTGCTGAAGCAGTTCTCAATGCTCCCACAGTTCTTGTAGACACCATGCCTTCATCCATGCTGTGCCATATGCTGAGAAAGCCTCCTCATCTTCTCTTCCTCTTGTTTCCCTTCTTTATTCAGCTGAATTCTAATCATCCTTCCAGATTCAGCTCAGGATCATTTCAAATAAAACTCCTGCTATGGTGTGAATGTGTCTCTTCCAAAACTCATGTTGAAACTTAATTTCCATTGTGGTGGTATTAAGAGGGGCCATTTTGAGAAGTGATTTCGTCATGAGGGCTCCACCCTCATGAATGAATTAGTGCCTTGTAAAAAGGCTGGAGGGAACTAGCTTAGCCTCCTTTTTCCCTTAGCCCCTTCTGACATCTGAAGACACAACAGCAAGGCACCATCTTGAAGCAGAGAGCAGCCCTCACCAGACACTAACGGTCTCAGTGCCTTGATGTTGAACTTTGCAGCTTCCAGAACTGTGAGAAATAAATTTCAATTGTTTATAAACCATTCAGTCTCAGGTATTTTGTTGTAGCAGCACAAATCGACTGAGATATCTTCCAAACTCTTTGGCTTTACTCCTGCATTTGCCACATGTGTGAATGCTTCTGACATTTACCTCCTAATAATGGAGTTACCTGTGTCTGTCTCTCTCATGAAACATGCTCACTCCTTGACAGCAGGGGTGGGCTTTTGTCATTTGCATACACTCAATGCCTAGCACATAGAAAAAGCTCAATATTGCCTAATAGAACTGAACTCTTGATTTATATTAGCTAATTGCTTACCAATGAGGCTTTATATTTTGTCTGTCTGTAATGCATGGCAGTACCTGTTTCATTGCACCCTTGTCTGAACTGGGAATTATATTTGTTGTTTCAATTTGCATGTCTTTAATTACTAGTGAGGTTGAGTCATTTCTCCATATGTTCTTTAATTAGTTGTTTCTCATCTTTTGTGAATTGTCTGTTTTTTTTGTTCAGCCATCTATTGGAGGCTTAGTGTTTTCCTTGTTGATTTGTAAGAACTTCTTAAAACTAGGCTCTTAACCCTTTATCTATTATATTTGCTAAAAGAAATTATTCCATTTGTCCTTTGCCATTTAGTTTTGTTTTTAATGTAAACAATTTGGACAATTTTATGCTATCAAATCTTATATATAAAGTTTACTGATTTGCCTTTTTATATTTATGAACTTGAGTGTCTGTCAATGGCTTTCCATAGTATTACTTTCATTAATATGTGACAAAAATAATCACTGTAAAGGTATACCTTGCTTTATGGATCTTTGGCTGGAAATTTTAAGCATAATTATATTCATAGATATCATTAAGTGGGGGGAAAAAGGGAAAACTTTTGTAAAGAGTCACTAAATTTGTATTGTAAATTGAGCTTTCTTTAGGACTTCCTTAGCTATTAGAGCTAGAGAGAGAAAAAAGCCCTAAATTTTAAGTGAGATCTAAATTGCAAAACAATAACAAGGCTAGGAGAAGAAGATTTAGAAAAGAGCTTGCAAATTGTCAGCCTTTTGGAGCACATTGATTGTTCTTGGATGGGTTTTCATTTGGCCCATGGCTGGGTCTGCACTGACTTTTAGATTTGGATTGGTCTTCAATGCTTAAAAGTCAGGAAACAGTAATCACTTGAATATCTGGAACTGTTCTGGATTTGGAAAAGGGAAGGAAGATCTGGCAATGTTGGGCCTATTTTTTTTTTTTTTTTGGTGGCAATAAGTGGCTGGATTTGAATATCTGCTACTGTCAGAGGCGTTTGAACCAGAGCAACTCCATCTTGAAGAGGGTCTGGGTAAAATGAGGCCGAGACCTACTGGGCTGCATTCCCAGACAGTTCAGGCATTCCATGCCACAGGATGAGATAGGAGGTCAGTACAAGATACAGGTCATAAAGACCTTGCTGATAAAACAGGTTTCATTTCAGTAAAGAAGCCAGGCCAACCCCAACAAAACCAGGATGGCGACAAGAGTTGCCTCTGGCCATCCTCACTGCTATACTCCCACCAGCACCATGACAGTTTACGAATGCCAGGGCAACATCAGGAAGTTACCCTATATTGTCTAAAAAGGGGAAGTGTGAATAATCTACCCCTTGTTTAGCATATCGTCAAGAAATAACCATAAGGAAGGGCAACATCAGCCCTCAGGGCTGCTCTGTCTATGGAGTAACCATTCTTTTATTCTTCTACTTTCTTAATAAACTTGCTTTCACTTTACTCTATGGACTCACCCTGAATTCTTCTTGTATGAGATCTGAAAACCCTCTCTTCGGTTCTGGATGGGGACCCCTTTCCTGTAACATTACCGCCTCAGATGGCCATGTCTCTCCAGTTGCCCACAGTCTCCACCATTTCCTAATGTCCCCATCACTGAGGCTGAGGGTCAGCGGCCATTTATCATCTTACCATTGGCCCACTTCACTCTTTTACTTTACCTGCTAGGCTGCTGTGGGCATTTGAGTTTTGTTTGAGAACATCAGGGTGGGCTGCTGAAATTTGCTGGGTAATCTCCCCAATCATGGAAATATGGGGATTAAATTTAAATCTAGTTCTGACTGTTTAATTGGGAACAGTCAGTCTGTGAGTATTTGCTCTGTCCATTTCTGTAAGTGGATATTGATGTCTGTTCTCTCCATCCCTGCCCTCCACCTTTCTCTCCTTCCCCTTCCCTTGGTTTGGATTTAATGAATATGATTTATATTGACTTCAATTCATAAATTCTGTAACAAAAGCCCAATTGAAGAAGCAGATAGTGAAATGACCTCAATTGAATGAGCCTGAAGATACAGCTGGTATCTTGCATCTTACATCCTAATGGCTGCAGGTAGTGATGGTAAATAAATAGGGGCAGACTCCCAATTTCTTTGGAAAACAGAAATGCTTGAACTTTGAAAATCAGAAGAGAAAACAGAGGAAAAAAATAGTTGTTTAGGACTAAAGAAAAGGAAAAAGATAACTGTTAAATATTTATAAATATGACTTAGACAAAAATTTTGGTTGTGGTAGAAAAAACAGCTTTCAGGCTGTTAAAAGTATAATCTTGTGTAGAAAGAAACAATCTAAAATGCCAGTCTCAAGGATCCCAACATTCAAGAGGCTGGATTTGAAATCCTGAGCATCTGTATCCCCCCTCAGTGAGGCGATGGTCAAAATGGACCCCACACAAAACCTGGCATCAGGGATTTGTACCTGTGATGGCCCAACTAGTACCTGCAGAGCCTGTCTGGGAGATGCTGCAGCCTAGAGGGTTATTTCCCCACTTCTCAGAGCTCTGACCACCTGTGCCAAGTCCTGGCTCTGCCATTACTTGCTGTGTGATCTTACTGTAGGACAAGGTAGCGTTTCTAAAGTGTCTATGAAATAGAGACAGCGACAGGACTCTCTTGTAGAACTATGGAGAAGTCTCACGGAGGAAACCCATGTAAAATGCTTGCAAACTGTGTGGCATTCAGCAAGGGTTCAAGAACTGTTCACTCCTGTTATTATTGTCATCACAGTCCTTACTATTGCAAACAAGACTGTCTTGAGGATTTGTATTACTGTCAAGACAACTTTCAATGACGAGGGATACAAGAAATGTAGCAGGAATCAATTCTCAAGGTTGTAGTCTCTATATAAGGACTTGAATGGTGGCAGGTAAGTCAGGACAAATAGAAAGGTGGCCACTGTGATTTCATGAATTCACTCTCATATAAATACAGAAGCTATTATCAAGAAGTCTTAAGGTTTTGCTATTGATTTTAGTGGGGCCTATGAGAACCATCCAGGTTTCATTTAAATGTGGAAGCGACATTTAGCTTAGGGTTTTCTGATCAATATTCTACCTGCACGGGTATACACTGATGACATTTTCTAGGTTTCTCAAGGCTTATTACCAGCCCTCAAGGGCCATGAGGTAGCCTCCATTTGGTGTTTATAAGCTTACACTATTCAGTCTATGTCATAAGCTGTAAATATTTCTCCTCCAGACAATTTGTAGTAAATTACATTTCCAAATTTTGATTTTTCTCCTTTTATTAATAATACTTGTGAAATCAAAAATATCTCTACAAATACTTTAGTTTCATTATCAGACTCTTTTCTACAATGTTTCTTAAAGCATGTGGTCTATGTATGCATAGAAACATTCGTCACACAAATGTGTAATAAAATCATGTATATTTTGTTCTCCAGTACTGTGTAGGTCCTGAACAGGTAGATGTTCACTGACTAACTGATGGATGAAAAAAGCAAATGCAACAATTTTTATTGGAAAAAATACAAGAATAAGGGAACTAAGCATCACCCTGAAATTAAGATCTTGCTCTAAATTCTGTTCTTAAGTAGCCTGGAGCAGATCATCAAGTAGCATATTTAGAAACACTAAGGCATATTGAAAGTGCTTGATTCTCAGGAACCAAATGGTCATGAGAAACGTATTTCCAACCTAGCCAAGAATGCTGATACTCTCTTAGAGAACGATTTCTGAAATAATTCCAGCCAGATTCTCAGGGCTGAGGGCTCAGAGCTCACTGATCTCAGATCCTGGGTCTTTTGGCAAGAGATATGAAGGTTGCTATACTGGGCATAAATAGCAGAGGTAGGTCAGTATCCTTTATTTTGACCTTTTAACAAACAAATGGGCATGAGACAAAACTTCACACCAAGGGTCCTGCATGAATGCATTCTCTTTCATTGGAAACACCCGTTGATAGGTCAAGAAATAGATTGTAAGTACCTCCAAGATATAGCAATATATTAGTGGGGTGGGGGATGTACAAAGCGGTATATATACCCTCCTAGTCCTCAGGGAATATATAATATAGTAGGAAAACAAGCAAGAACAAAAGGTATAGATAGGTTCTAAGTGCCACATAATAGTAATAATGGAGATTGAGATTGTAGGGTGTGGGTTGGGGTAGACATTTGCATGTATTTAGTCTCCTGTCCTCTTCCCTCCAAGTTGGCTCCAGAGAGTCTAAGCTTATACTTATGTATAAGTTCGAAGCCCTGGCAAAGGAGTCCTCCAGACTGAGAGCCCTTAAATCCTCTATTGAGATGAAAGGCTGTCTCTTTCCTCCTCCAGGTCTGGCCAGTGATGTCTACACTGCATTCCTTGTTTGATTCCTTTTGCTTTAAAAACTCTTCTGGTTTCTGGAAGACTGACACCAACTAAATCTTCTGTAAAAAGTCCTCCCTTCTTTCTGGCATCTCTACATACTACAGGATTGTCCTCAATCAAGAGCCAATCTTTCCTTCATTTACAAACATACTTGTTTGTTTATGGCATGTGCTATAACACTTGAGATTACTCACAGAGACAGAAAACTTTAGACCTGGGCAGTACTGTTAGAATTGGATTAGGCTTTCTGGTTTCATGCTGATATATTCCTGCTTATCTCAGGGTTAGGCCTTGGCCCAGTGACTTCATTGCCTCTCCTTGGAGCTTTGTGGCTTTTTGTTTTGCCTATAGAATGAAGTCCAAACTTTTTAGCCTGGCCCAACATTATCTTTACAGCTCCCTGCTTTCTGACCCTTTGGTTTACTCTGTGGCCCACCTCCCAACCCACAAGACTGGTCACTGCTAGCTGAGCACGACATTCTTCTTAAGGCCACCAAGCCTTTGCACACACCCCTCCATACCCTTTCTGCCCTTCTTCCCCTTCTCTACCTTGGAATCTGCTCACCCTTCAAGGTCCATTTAAGGGTCACCTCCTCTGGGATGACTTTTCCAACTTCCTCAAGCAGAGTTGGCCTTATTCTCCTTTCCTGTAGCCAAATCTTTGGGTATAATATCTTCTAAAACTTAGTGAGTTATTATGACCATATGCCTGTGTTTCCAGCTATCCATGTTCTCCCCAAGGCATTTATTCATTCAGCATTCATTCATTCTCTGCATCATTTATTCCAGTCCTGGCATATGGTGGATACCCATAAATGACTCCTGAATTGAACTGAAAGGGACTATAGGGGTTTAGAAATGTGAAATAATCTATCAATTATTTTAATAAGTCAAATATAAAAATTTAAGAGGGTGGCCTATAATTTTCTGTCCATATACACTCCTATAAACATGCACAGGTGGGCAAGTTATCTTTCTAGCCAATATGCATCCAGTACCTAACATACCTTGAAGGGTTCAGACAGAAGAACCTTGAAGCGTTCAGACAAGTCTACCCAGATCTGAGGGCAAAAAGAGTTTCTTGAAGAGTTGGATGGACTTTTGCTTATCTGCCTGAAATGGTACAGATAGCCCCCAACTGAGCTTTAATGGCCTTTCCAAGAATCTGTATATTGAAGGGAATCCATCTGATGGCCTTGGGACCCTCACTCTGTAGGTGGTTTTGGGGACTCAGAATTACATCCAATCCTGTTTATTAGAAATTTACAGAGCCAAGAGACCAAGCATCTTGGGATCTGAGGAGGACTGATAAAGTAGGTAGGAGAAGCAGCCCCAGACGTCTGCCCAGCAGTGGCGTATAGGTTGAATTCTGCATCGCTGACAAATAATAGAGAACTTCAGAATTATGACACAGTTTTTAATATGTTCAGCTTTCTAATCTTCCTTGTCTCTCCACATTCTTAATATTTGCCATCAACTCTTAATGAGGTTCTATATCTTCATTTTGGGGGGTATATTTCTGTTAATTTATCACCTTCAATCCCATGAGAAATGTGTTTCAGGAAGACATGGATGAATTATTGTAAAGCATATTTATTTAGCACAATCTAATTATTACAACATTCTGTAAAGGAAAATGAATAAATCATAAATGAAGAGTAATGAGGGTGGAGCTGCTATGCCTGTGTTTGTGATGTGTGTGGGTCAGAGGGGAGCATGTACGTGTGTGTGTGTGTGTGTGTGTGTGTGTGTGTTAGTTCACACATTATCCTGACTTGGCTTGGGATTCTAGATAAGATATCTGGGCAGAAACACTTTCACTTGCTCTGTGCAATACAGTGACTTCAGCCCCACATGGCTATTGAACATTTAAAATGTGGCTAGGCTTAATATGAATGTATTAGAAGTATAATATACACACCAGATTTTGAAGCCTTGGGTTTTTTAAAAATATATAAAATATTTCATTATTTGGAAAGCAGTTTTGAAGTTTCCTAAAATATTAAGCATGTGGTTAACATATACCTAGCAATTCCATTCCTAGACAGCTACACAAGTGCAATGAAAACATATGTCTACATAAAGATTTGTACATGACTGTCCGTAGTAGCTTTATCAGTATGTAATAGCCAAAGAGTAGAAATAAATGTTCGGTAACTGGTGAATGGATAAACAACGGCGGTATATCCATGCAATGGAATATTATTCAACAATCTAAAGGAACCAAGGACTGATACATGCTACAATATATATGAAGGCCAAAAACATTAGGCTAAATGAAAGAAGCTGGACACAAAAGACCACATATTTTATTATTGTCTTTACAGCTGTAGAGACAAGAAATAGATTAAGGGTTGCGTGGGGCTTGTGATGGGAATTGAGAATGACTGCAAATGAGCTGAAGGCCTTTTTTGGGGTGATAAAAAATGTTTTAAAATTAGATTGTGGTGATGGTTGCACAACTCTGTAATTTTCTTTCTTTTCTCTCTCCTTTCCTTCCTTCCTTCCTTCCCTCCTTCCTTCCTTTTTTTTTTTTTTTTGGCAGGATCTTGCTCTGTTGCCCAGGCTGGACTGCAGTGGCATAATTTCAGCTCACTGCAGCCTTGACCTTCCAGGTTCAAACTATCCTCCCACCTCAGCCCATTGAGTAGCTGGGACTACAGGTGCGTACTACCATGCCTGGCTAATTTTTGTATTTTTTGTAGAGACTGGATTTTGCCATGTTGCCCAGGCTGGTCTTGAACTCCTGGACTCATGTGATCCATCTACCTTGGCCTCCCAAAATGCTGGGATTACAGGCATGAGCCACGGCACCCAGCCCAACTCTGTAAATTTACTAAAAATTATGGATTTTTTTTTTTTTACCTAAAACAAGTAAATTTTATAGTATATAAATTGTACCCGATATGTCATTAATATGTAATAAATTTAAATGTGATTTTAGTCTAATATTATTCTCATTAATATGTAATAATTCTTAATGAAATTTTAATGTAGTAAGTTTTAAATTGTTTACATGTTAAAATAATATTTTGGCTATATTGAGTTAAATAAAATGTATTATTAAAATTAATTTTACTTATTTACTTTTACTTTTTTATGTGGCTACTAGAAAATTTTGAATTAAGTATGTAGCTCGCATTATATTTCTATTGGGCAGCACAGCTTTAGACGATCCCACGATAGCTGTTAAACAATCCCCACGCCTCCATCCCATTTCAGAGACTGTGCTTCCTCTCTTCTCGGTTCACAACCAGCCCCATATGGAAACTGAGTCCTTGCATCATCCAGAAGATGCTAAAAAGGGGGGAAATTGCCCAAATTGTAGCTGTTTAGGCCCCTGGCTATACAACAGTATCCCAGTGATTGGAGGCGGGGTGTTGGGCTGGGCGTGGAGGAAGCTGCTGGCCTTTTGCAAGCTGAGGCACAGGAGCATAAGAGAATACCAAGTTCAATGTCAATGGCACATCCATCACGTCTGAAAATGGAGCATGGTCACTGTCCACCGAAATGTTTATACACCCTTCATATGTGTTCATAAATGTTCATATACCCTTCAAAGCCAGTGATCTGTGCTAAAATAATGTAAGCATAGAAGCTACTAAAACCATCTAGGAGGATCTAAGCTTAAACGCTACTGATTTGAGACAAAACTCTTTTATTTTTAAAAATATCATACGATATGTTTAGAGGAGCAAGGTTATTATCACATTCTCTTTTTGTCTGAAGCAGTTGTTCCCAACCCTGGCTCCCCATGAAAATGACCGGGGCCGGGGATGGGGGGTAGTGGTGGTGGTTAAAGCACGTGGATGCCTCGGTCCCACCCCTAGATATATTGATTTAACTATTCTGGGGTGGGGTCTAAGTAGTGATGTTTCAAAAGGTTTTCAACAGACACTACTGAGAATCACTGACCCAGGGCCTTGCTCAGCAAGGACTTCTAGTGGACTTTGGATTAATAGAGAGAGGAGGATGGACAAGGATGAGCCACCAAATCCAGCAGGCCAAGCAAAGTTTATAATCAATCCCCTTCCCAACCAGGGCCAGCATTCCCTTTGCTCTTCTAGGCAGTCAGCCAGTTTCTGCTGGACAACCATGGGTGGGTGCCGTCTGTGGCTTATGAGACAGCTTCTCTGTGTTGGATGAGCTTTAATTGTTAGACGTGTCTTTCCCAGTCTAAACTTAACCCTTCTGCTCTCTAATGTCCATTTATGGGTCCTAGTCCTGCCATCTGGACAAAGACTGATTCAGCCTAGCCTCTTTTCACATGAGAGTCCTTCCACTATTTGAACACAATTACCAGGACTTCTCTACTCTTTTCTACACTGTACATCCCATTTCCTTGATCTGTTCACTGCATGGCCTCCTTTCCAGGCCTGTAACCATCTCTCAGCTCTAGTTTATCAGTTTTCTCTCTAAGCTGGGAAACCTCCAAATGCTCACCCTCCAGATGGTGTCTGCCTAGGGCCAGTACAGCAGGACAATTACACTCCTTGATAAGGCCATTACACTCCTAGTAATGAACAACCACACTGCATTGGCTCAACAGCAGAAAAATTGGAAAGAAGAGATGAAGAAGGGGGAAAAAAAGGGAAAGCTAGATTTCGGAAATTTCTCATCTGTAAACTTCTTACATTTGAGTATGACACTTCACAAAATACTCATCCAGTGAATGTGGACCCAATTTACTGGAATGGAAAGACTGTCTACAGAGAAGGAATTCTCATTATTCCAACTTATTTCTTAACTATTAGCCTGCTATCAAGTACTCCAGTGACCAAAGTTTGGGGATGTTACTGAATACTCAACAGAGGGCTTAACAGATTGGAAAGGATTGGGTCTATCTTAAGTAGGGCACCTTCTATTTGGGGAAATGACTTGTTTCCCAAAGGTAAGCTAAGATCAAATGCAAATCACATCCCCTGCATGGAGAGGCCATTTAAACTCCAGGCTGTGAATTGAAGCTGCTCCTTATGTGGCTTTACTCACAAAAACATGGTCTCCCAAAGAGGAGGGGCTGTGCTGGACTCCTCTCTGCTGGCGCAGAGCCCAGACTGTGGTAGGACATATTTGCTTCTTAGGCAGCCTAACTATCCACATCTCTGTCCAAAGATAATTCATTTCAAATTCAATGTAGGTATATTGAATACTCACAATCTGTGCTAGATACCTGGGTAGGGTGCCTTTACATATGGTTTTGTTTTAAATTTGTTGCAACAGGGTTTACTTGGATTACAGAATGGGAACACCTAGTGCTATTCAGAAAGGATCACTAGATTCCAGGGGGTGGAGAGTCTATATAGGAATTGGGAGAGGATCAGGGAAGTACCAGAAAAACTCAGGAATATCTTTCTGCCTGATTTTGAGAATATTAATAAAAAAGGATCATTTTCAAAACCTAGTGTATGCCCTTCCACAGTGACCTTGCTCATGTGGGTCATGGCCTTCACCTGAAATCAGCCAAATTCTATAGACAGACATGGCAGAGGCTGAAAGAGATATCAAAGTGATGGAGAGAAATTTATGGTTTTGTAACATACAAACCAAGAGCCTCTTTCTGATGTGGGTATAACAGTGAAAAGGAGGCCTAACATGGCTAACTCCATGTTGCTCCTGACCCCCAACTCTCACCATCTGCGATGATATCTTTCAGGTTAACTGTTCTTGCTTATCTCTGCACATAGGCCAAATGAACTATGGGGGGAGTTAAGTTTATAGTTTAAGACAGGGATGAGAATAGTCCCTTCCTAAAACTAGCCCTCAAAGAGATAAGGAGCATACACACAAGTAATAATGTTTTTCTAATGATTTACAGAAGCACTGTGGCCTGACCAAGGGCAAAGAAGTTATGCAACCCTTTTAGATTCCCGCTGATGCCCAAACAACTGTGGTCACCTGCCACCTCCTAACCTCAGCTGCCTCCTTTTTTCCCCTTCCCAATATAAAAAGAAGCTTGAGATTTATGCCCTTTAAGGTGGTTCTTTAGGACATTAGTCCACCATCTTCTCAGATTGCTGGCTCCCTGAAATATTATTGGGACATCTTCCATAACGGGGCATCTTCCTTGCCCCAACACCTTGTCTCTTGACTTACTGGCTGTCGTGCAGTGAGTGGTGCGAGCTTTGGACTCAGCTACATGGGAAGATACCTTCTCCCAACTCCCTGGGATAGTACTTTGCACCCCATGAACAAACAATTCCAACTTGGACCCTCAAAGGCCAGTCTCAAGGGGTGACAGGTGCTTTTTCTTACCCAACTATCCTAACTATCAAAATCAAAACATAATCAAATAATCAGAAAAACAGACACTGTCAAATGGGTCTTCCAATAAAAATGAGTGAACATAGAATATTCAACCCTGTGCCTGGCATAGAGGATCCCTACCACCATCACCCCACCCTTGTAAGAGAACAGACTCTCTTCCTAGCTATTTTGAGACCTTGTGGCAAAACGCCATCTCCTAGAAGATTTCCTGTCGCTCCTGTTGTCATTCTGAGGAGCTGCCTCACACTGGGCTGGTCAATCTGCCCTCTCATCCACTCCTCTTCTTTCTCCATTTCCCTCTTAAAAAATAGAAATGATAAAAGGCACTCATATTTGCAGAGTCTTGGAATAGCATAACTCAGAGAAACCACTGGGGTCATTATGCGTGAGGAATTGCAGGCCTCAGGAAGGGAGGAGGTATCTCAGGTTCCACTCAGAGGTGGAGGGAGGCTGAGCCACTCTTGTCATCTCTCCGATGTTGCTTTATTTTTAGTGCGTTTGTGTGGCCACAACTTGGTTCCTGCATGGTTATTTTCCAGGGTTCAATCTGAGAGGACCCCTGTGTTCTCTTGCTTTATTACAGAGAGACTGGGAACCCAGGCTTGTAGGCCAGTTATAACCAGGGCATTCACTAGAATACCCTTAGGGGTAACAGCACAGCCAGTGACTTGAGGTAGCTTTCAGAAAAAAGCAGAAAAAGAAATAATATCAACAATAACCACAGCTTCCATTTGCCAATCGCCTACTCTGTACAGACACAGAGCTGGAGAAGGGACTAATGTACAACTCTAGGTGATAACATGATATGGTGCCCTCTGGGGTCATGAAGTGACATTGCCCTGTGTGGCAGAAGATTTACTATGTTCTCACTTAATCCTTCCATAAATGCTAGGAAAGATTACTATGCCAAGTTTTGCAAATGACAAAACTGAAGCAAAGAAGATCCAAGAGCAAGGACATAAAGACCCTAACTGGTGGAACTGAGATTTGAACCCGGGTCTTCTGGCGTTAGCTTCCTACTGGTGAGCATGGAAGGGCAGAAAGATAGATAAATATACATCCCAAGACCCTGCTTAGTGTTTAGCAAGCCCAAGGGGAGCTCACAGGTAGTGAGGGGAGGCTGGTGGAAAGGGGAACAGAGGAGTGCTAGAAACCAGGCATCAAGCAGGTGGATTATGGAAAAGCAATCTCAGCCACAACAGCAGAGAATAACAACAGCAGAGCCTAAACAAACAAGAAGAGCCCTTGGGATCCACTTCTTCATAAGGTTCTTCAGTGGAGCACTCCTGAGGTAGTGGCCAAGCTCTCTTAATCACCAGCCACCAAGTTGCCCTGGGCAAGGCTTGTCACAAAGAAGAGCAGGGCCACAGACAAAGGCAGCCAGCCTCACCTCGCCTCAGCACACTGCACAGCAGCCATTTAATAGCACCCTGCAAAACTGACAGATTGTTCCTCTCAACATAAACTCTGCTTTACTCCTAAAAGGATTTTATTACCTCTTGCATAGGAGTTTGATATTGGCCAGATTAAATTAACACAGTTAAAGAAGGGAGGAAGGAAAAAGAAGAGAAAAGAAAGAGAAACCCTACGGGCAGGTGAGGGGACCGCTATTAGCACTCAGAGCTTTGTGGGACTGCACCTGTCAGCTCTTACTGCTTCGAGTGACTCTCCCAGTGTGTCAAGCTGTGGAAGGTCTCCTGGAGATGCTCCGTATGAGAGGTTAAGGTTGGTTGAGTGACAAACTTACAGGAAGGAAAGCCGGGCCAGGAAACCATGTGAAG
Source organism: Nomascus leucogenys (assembly GCF_006542625.1). Classification (NCBI taxonomy): domain Eukaryota; kingdom Metazoa; phylum Chordata; class Mammalia; order Primates; family Hylobatidae; genus Nomascus; species Nomascus leucogenys. The sequence goes on along the minus strand of NC_044399.1, from coordinate 57,145,101 downwards.
TTTGAAGCCAGGGCCATCCACCCAGGGTCACCCTGCCTGGATCACTTTATGAGCTGTCCAGTTTATTTCTGCATGTTCACGAGGGTCACTCACCATGGCCGAATCCTAGTCATTAAAGAGGTCCACATGATTTGATTGGCCACATCAGGCTTGGTCTAGGCATCTTGGGTTTACACCAAGATTGCCAGAACTTCCAGGAGGGGCTGCTAGCCTGCCTCATTTTATTTAAGATGCTAACAAGAGTAGCAACATCAATTTGCTGTACCCCAAAACAAGAAATAAGAGGCTCTGCATATACTGATTCGGGTCTGCATGGAACTTTGATGATAGTTGGGAATAGGGTATCCCAAGTACACTCACGTGTTGTTAAGAAGTGAATTCCTGACACTCAAAGGAACCAAGGCAAGAATGTGGGAAAACAAATTGTCACATACATGGCCGGTAGGAACATACATTGGTTGGAGATTTCTGGAGGAAAATTTGGCAAAAACCTTGAGATTTGGCAAAAATCCTAGCCTCAGCAATTTAAAACCCAAATTTAATGGGAATGATTATGGAAGTGAATAAAAACGTAGTTTCCAAAATATTATAAGAAATATTGATTGTAATGGCAAAAGATAATTGGAAACAGCTTAAAAAGAGAATAGTTAAATGAACTAATTCATGCATATAATGAGAATGGGAGATAAGGTTGAAGGAAAGTAATTAACGACCTGGGAGATAATCATCATATATTTCTACATAATAAATAAAGCCACAAAACAGAATGCAATATGATATATAAACCATGTATGTAAATATATACAAAGAAAAAAAACGGAAAGGATAAGCATCAAAACATTAAATGTAGAAATCTTTAAGTCATAAGCTATGAGTAACTTTCTGCTTATCTTTATTTTCTTAATTTTCTACAATGAATATGTTAGTTTTGTCAACTTAAATTATATAATTGATTTTTTATTTCATTTTATTTTTTTTAAGATTCAAAGAACTCTGGGGTGGTGCTGCATGTAAATGAACAAGTCACAGTGCAGGAGGGATCTTTAAGAAAAGCCAGCTGTTCTCAATGACCAAAGGCAACACAGACCAGGTAACACCTTTTAGTTGTCTTACTGGGCATCAGCATTCTTGCAGCATTTAGGATTTGATAGATAACTCCATCCTTGTTGACAGATTAGTGATGTCTTCTAGAAGGTCATGTAACTAGGCCCCGGAAATACTGGCCTTTCCAAGAGCCAAGAAGCAGCTTCTGCCAATGTTTTCCATCTCATTCCAGTCACTCACAAATGGGCAGGGGTCAAGTCCACGTTCTCCACATCCCCAGACCTGTCCTGTGCTTGGCACTTAGTATGTATTCAAGTATTCTCTTGAATCGACAGCTTTTGTCTACTCTCTGTTTCTAGCAGGGGTGATATTTGGGAAACTCTTGCCTTCAGACAGGAGGTTCACAATCACACAATATCATTAACTTATTGCTTCACCTGAAAAAGTTTTATAAACCTTGCATGCTTGTTCCTTTTGGGGTATCATTGCACAGACTCCCTGCAACCATTCCCAAGGTGCGTCTAGCCACGTTTCCACTTTCCAAGAGAAGAAAAAAAATAAAGCAATTATCTGGACAGTTCAGGTAAAATGTAAGCCTTCTTCTGAACTCCCTTCGTAGTCTAAATCCCATTCCGTTTCTAAGAAAGCATTTTCCCAATTCATTCTACTACATTTTCTCAATTCCAAGTTTAGTTTCAGAGAAAGCTCAGCCTATTAGTGTTAAATACTAGGCTTGGGGATGTGTGTACCTTGTGCCATCTCTTGGAGGAATATTTTACCATGAAAAATGGGCTTTAATAACAGAACATTGAGAGAAATGACACAGAGATGATTTACCCACGTATATACTGAGATATATTAAATTGCAGACAGTTTGGGTGAGACTCTGAGCCTTAAATGAAACATCCAATATCTGTACCAGCACACAGCAAAAGTGACTGCAGAAAAGCAAAAACACAGAGACATCCATATGTCACTGGGAGCAGCAGGGCCCCCGCCCTCTTCAGAAATGGCTCTGCCGTGGGTTTCTGCCTGGCTGCGGAGCACTGAACTGAAAAAGTGGTTAATTAATGAAAAACTTAAAATTCAGCAATGAAATTACCTTTCGCAGTGACTGACAAAGGCAATATAAATAATTCAATCTCTCTCACAGTTGACTGAACAGAGTGCCTTTCCTCTTTTGACAACAGCATAGTGACACTTTTTCTCTCCATTGCCACATTCTGTAGTGGCTACAACAAGTGTCACTGCCGAAGTCTAGCTAGAGAACCGACAAGGGGCAGTGAAAACCTAATTGAGAGGTGGTTGCAGTCAGGAATTCAAATGTCTAGTGTGCTTTCAGGTGGGTGACTCAAAGTGTAGGAAGGGCAGGCTCTTTAAGTCGAGAGTTCTTCAGGGGTCCCTGGAACTCCACACCCACTCCAGGAGGGGAAAAACCTGGGTGCCAGGTTGTCTCCCTTCCCTCCCCTGCTCTGTAAGCTCACTAATTGCAGAACCTTCAAAGTGCAAGAAGGAAGAGAAAGTGTGGGTGTGGGTTCGGTTAGCAGAGGTGGTCAAAGAAGGGGAAAGAACTAACTTGAATTGAGAGAAGCTCTTCTTCCCTTTGGGGTCCTGTTTTGTCATCTGTAAAGCTGCTGTGTATTGCCCGTGTTTTCTCAGTGGGACTAGGTGGAAAAACAATCGCTTGGCAGTGGTGTCGCCATGGGCAATGACAGCTCTTCGAACTGACCCTTGTGTGTGGTCTGTAGGAGGGACTGACAGTGCACTTCCTAAAGTTATGCTGGGTCTCTCCACTTCTTACCTTGGGTTGGGGCAGGGTGGGGGATGAGTCTTTCTTTTCAGACTTTAGCCTTGGCTCTCTGCAGTACCCCCGTTTCCATCCAAAGAGGAAGGCCAGAGACTGAGCACCCAGAGGGCTTCCAATCACATGCCACACTGCCCCACCAGCAAGCCCTTTGGGCACTGTTAATTTGAACCTGCCTATGGCTTAAACTGCTTGAATTTATCCAACCTGTGAGGCTCATCATCCTGCCTGTCTCAAGGAATTTTGCAAGTTTCCTTTCATTCACCCTTAGAGCACGGGGTTGGAAATCAAATAGCCTGACTTTCTACAATTACAGCAGCAGCAGGAGCAGCAGCAGCAGCAGCAGCAGCAGCAATGATTAACACCTAGTGAGCCCTTCCAGTGCCATTCTGCATCCTTACATAGCCAAGTAATCCCTTCTCTATCCCTAACAACGCATTACTTGGGTAAATCACTTAATCTTAGTTTCCTTGTCTATAGAATGGGTTGGATACTTACATGTACCTTGTAGGTGGGTAATAATGAATGGGAAAGTACCTAACACAGGATATGACTCATAGAACTTGCCCAATAAATGTGACTTTCTTTCCCTTTTCTTCAACCCCAGTGAGGTCCAGAGACAGTGTCTCCTTTTACAGATGAGGACACGGCAGCACACGAAAACTGATAGGGTTTCTTGGCCATCACTCAAACAATCAAAGGGCACCAGAGGGCTCTGGTGGGGTGGTGCTGATTCCACCATCAACTGACTAACATGATTATTCTACTAGGGTATTCCCTTCAGTCTCTAGCACAGATCCTGGGCAAGCAGGGATCCCTGCTTTCCAGTTGAAAGTTCTTCAGGGGTCCCTGGAACCCCACATCCACTCCAGGAAGGGAAAACCTGGGTTCCAGGTTGTCCCCCTTCCCTCCTCTGCACTATAAGCTTGCTGATCACAGAGCCTCCAGCTCAGGTCCTGCTTGCCCAGGCTCAGAGCTCCAGAGGAAAGGGAATACTGTAGTAGGATAAGAAATGATAAGAAACGACCCCAGGCCTGAAGGAACCACCTGCTTAATTGGGGAGTAGCCTAACACTGTGGAAACAATTATCAAAGTCTCCTTAACAACAGAGCCTCTGGGTAGAGTTTATCCTTCATTCCTAAGGGAGGCTACTTAGGATTATTTATTTCTCATTAGACTCTTTAGGGCATGCTAAGAGCTGCACAATTAAACTCCTTATATCAAGGAAACAACTATTAAAACCTAGGATTCTAATGGATTTCTAAAAAGAAAGAGAAGATAAAGAAATAGGAGTGATCGATGCTCTGGATGTCACAAAGACACTGGACTTGGAAGATGATGTTTTAGGAAAAGAGTTGATAAGTGTGTATGTAGTCATCTGTGCCTATAAAATTGGCTTAATTTTTAGGGCTTGTTTTCCAAGGAAGCTTGGCAGGTGTGCCCAGGTAGGACTGACAGTGCTCAAGAATGTAAAAATTCTGGGAGTGTTGCACGGGAAGAGGGAAACATTAGAACAGAAAGTGTTCAGAGATTCTGGATTGTGAAGGATTGTAAGGGTCAAACAGCCTGAGACGCAGGGTCTCACGCTAAGATAGAAACAGGGTCTGCAGGAGCAGTCTCTGAGGCTGAGTCCTGGGAGACATTTCTCTCTCTTAGAACTTGGTAAATGCCAGCTCTAGGGCAAGGATCCTCAAAGCCTCTGATGGGCATAGCTTATCTCTTTTAGACATTTTTCTCTCTCGACAGTAAAGCTGGCTGGTCAGGAGTGATTTTGATGAAAGCAGGGTTCCCTGGCAGAGGGCTTCCTTGTGCAGAGTGCAGATGGCGAACATTTTATCCAACTAGGGCTCATCAGCAAAGCAAAACTTTTATTTACCTGTTTCTGAGAGAGGAATTAGACACTGTTCTCTCAGCAGTCTTTTAAACTAGAAGCAGGAAACACAAAATCTTTTCAAATACTTATAACAAATAATAAAATCTGTTTATATTATGGATAATTACAGAGCAGAGACTCAGGGAGAAAGGAAGGAGGAAAAGGAGGAGGAAGAAAGAGTTGGAGGAGAGAAAACTAGACATAAAGAAACATAGGAAGAGCCCACAGTCCTGGAGGGAGATAGTGGAGGGGGCACCTTACCATGTGTTCTCTCTCCCTGTTTGTGAAAGATGAAAATGAACAGCTTTGCAGAGAGAGCTAAGGAGACCTAAGGGGCCACGCAGAAGTCAGAGATAAACTCTCAGGAGCACCCAGAGACCTACAGAGAGGAGCTCAGCCACACACAGAGGTAGTTTATAGACTAGTGATATGGTTTGGTTCTGTGTCCCCACCCAAATCTCATCTCCAATTGTAATCCCCACATGTTGAGGGAGGGACCTGCAATCCCCACGTGTCAAGGGAGGAGGTGATTGGATCGTGGGTGAAGTTTCCCCCATGCTGTTCTTGTGATAGTGAGTTCTCAAGAGATCTGATGGTTTTATAAGAATCTGGAATTTCCCCTGCTATTGTGAAGAACGTCCTTGTTTCCCCTTTGCTTTCTGCCATGATTGTAAATTTCCTGAGGCCTCCCCAGCCATGTGTAACTGTGAGTCAATTAAACCTCTTTCCTTTATAAATTACCTAGTCTTGGCTTGTATCTTTTTTTTTCCTTTTCTCACTTTTTTTTTTTTTTTTTTGTTTTTTGAGATGGAGTCTCGTTTTGTCGCCCAGGCTAGAGTGCAGTGGCACGATCTCGGCTCACTGCAACCTCCGTCTCCTGGGTTCAAGCGATTCTTCTGCCTCAGCCTCCCGAGTAGCTGGGACCACAGTTGTGCACCACCATGCCTGGCTCATTTTTGTATTTTTAGTAGAGACGGATTTCACCATATTGGCCAGGCTGGTCTCGAACTCCTGACCTCGTGATCCACCTGCCTCAGCCTCCCAAAGTGCTGGGATTACAGGTGTGAACTATAGCACCCAGATGGCGGGTACCTTTATAGCAATGTGAGAACAGACTAATACAATGAGAATATCTGCAAACACAAAGAAAGCCCAGCTGAAGAATGGGCTGAGCCTTGCTAGACTGAGGGATTAAAAGACTAAGAACCAATGTTAGGGAAAGCAGCTCAGCTCCCTGGAGGCAACACTTAACTTTGTATCCTGCAAGTTGGGAAGTCAAGTCACATTTTCAAGAATCTAAGGCCTGTGTTGAGTATCATTTCCAAATTGTGGCACTTAAGGATATCTCTGCTGATGTCACTTAAAGCCATTTTGGATTTGTTTATCCTGAAGTAGTTACGAAGATTTCTTTTCTTGGAAATTGCCATGTAAGGCAGATTTGTGGAGAGGTCTTGAGCCTTGGAGGGAGAACTCAGGGTTGTGGGCCATTCAGAAAGGTGGTTGGCCACCATTTAAATGAAAAGTTTTAGACTTCAGGATCGAACTCAAACTCCTCAGCATAGCATGCAAGGTCCTAGGGAAGCAGCACACTTCTTGCAGTCTGGTCATACTGATGGCTCAGTTCCTGAGCACACCTGGTTCTCTTGTGCCATGGCGACTTGTCACTTGCCCTGCATGTCTGGCACGCCCCCCCCCCGACCTTGTGTGCCAGGCAAATCCATCCCCTTTGTGGTGCCTATCTGGGTGGTTATTATATTCTCATAGCACCCTCTATTTCTTCACCAGAGCACCTGCCACAAATTTAACAAAATAACGTTTAGCATCTATGATCCCCTTTCTACTGTCATCTCTTAAAGGTGAGGACCATGCCTGCCTGTTCTTCAGCTCCAATCCCTGTGCCTCTCAAAACATGGGAGTTGAACAGATGAATGAAGATTTCTCTCAAATATTTTGCCTCGGGAAAATGCCTCTCATCCACCCATTCCTTCACTCTGTAGGAGGGGCCTCTTCCTCCCCTCCCCACTATGCCCAGTGCATTCCTTCACACAGCCCTAGACAGCGGGACTGTGGTGGTCCACGCATCTCTCTGGCAAGCATTCTGTGGTGCCTCTCTGGAGCACCAGGCCCCCAAGACAACACTGTCCTCCTCAGGCCCTGGCTTCTGAGCTGACCATCCTGTCTCTAGTTCCAAAGCAGTTTTTACCAAGGGAACGCAATTTCTGGGTAAGCTGCAGGGAAACTGGGATATCTGCCTGGCTTCTCTTCTCCTGATGAACTTCTACAGCTCCCTCCTTGCTCTCCCTCCCCTTACATGTAAAACAAGACGTGGCTCCCTGAGGACTGGGCTGGATCTGACTTCTAGAGCATCCCTTAGAGCACCCAGCTGCTCCATAAACACCTGATGGCTGATTACCTGTTGCTTGATGCAATTTCATGATATAGTTATGCATTGGTTTGGTCACTCCTTCAACAATTATTTACTAGGCACCTGCTCTGTGCCAGCCACTGATTTGGGTCAGAGGTCCGTCTGCAAAGTATGGCATCAAGGCCAAATCCAGTCTAACACCTGTTTTTGTACAGCCCATGGGTAAGAACGTTATATGCTTATCTTTCACATTTGTAAATGGGTTTAAAAGCAAACAAAAGAAGACTATTTCATAACATGTAAAAAAAATTTTTTTGAGACAGGATCTCTATTGCCCAGGTGACATGTAAAAATTATATGAAATTCAAATTTCAGTGTCCATCAAAATTTTACTGGAACACAGTCAGGCCCATTCATACACGTCTCATTCATGTATTATTCGTACTACTATGGCAGAGTTGAACAGCTGCAACAGAGAGCGTGCGGCCCACAAAACCTAAAATATTTACTATCAGGCCTTTTACAAAAACAGCCAACTCCTAACCTCGACACTGGGAATAGAACAATGAACACGCCAAAGTCTCAGTGCTCACGACTACGCTCACAGGAAGGAAACTGACAGTATACAAACACTGATTCATGCAATGAGGGAAAATGGAATGTGATGGGCGTGGGTGGGTGGTAAGAAAAGATCTCTCTCACTGATGAGCTGACATTTGAGCAGAGGCCTGCACAATAAAAATGAGAGAGAGATGGATATATAGCGGGTAGAATTTCAGGTAGTGGGAATACCAAGAGCAAAGACCTCGAGGGAGGAGAGTCCTTGGCCAGAACCCCCTGTCTGAAAAAAAAAAAAAAAAAAAAAATGTCCTTGCAGCACTTACTGATGCCGGAGCAGAGCAAGTAAGCCCCACTGCATGCAAGCTGGTATGGTGAGGGACTATGGTGCAGTGGTTAGAGCATGGCTCTGGTGTCAGCAGATCTGTGTTTGGATCCCAGCTGTGCAAAACAGATTTGCTCTTACCACTGCATCTCCCTAAAGCCTCGGCTTCTTGCCAGTTGAGCAGGGCCATGACACCACTTCTCCATCCACCTTCCAGGACGGCGAGTGAGATCCTGAATAAGAAGGCTCTTTCTAAACTGAAACGTACATGAAGGGGTTAAGTATCACCAACACGGGCCTCTTCCCACCTGTCTGTGCTGGTGTTCTCTGCTTTTGATTTTAAGCCCCCATGGGTTGGCTACCATTTAGCTTGAATTTTCTGGGACAGCCTTGATTTTATATGTTTGGCCCTGCTGGCCCTATAAACCATTGAAATGTCTTAGAAAGACTCATATTTCAGCTTCCAAACTGCATCTCTCTGACTGCTTCTGGTATGAAGTGCCTCTTGGCAAGACCTTGTTAATGAAGATTTGGTGAGAAAAGCTTGACCTCTGGGCATGCAGGCAGGAATGGGTACAAGCTCCCTAGACTTGCTTTGAGGCAGGGCCTCCTGCGGGTGGGTGTTGCTAACTTTTGCTGATGAGGAGGGGAGGCTGTGCTGAACTCTTCTCTCAGCTACTGCTTAGGTACTTGGGGAGGTTCTTCTAAGCCTGCATTTTCTGCTCTGGAAAATGGGACGCAGCACAGTCCCACACACACCCTTTCCAAAAAGGATGAACATGAGCCTGCTGAAGTGCCCTTTGATGCCGGGGAGATGTCTGCCAGAAAAGCACATGTGAACCAGGTGTTACATTATTAATACCTGCATGGCAACTTCAGAGAATTAAGGCAGGCACAAGCAGCGGCACTCCAGCTGCAAACACAGCCCCGTTTCCTCCTGCAAGTCCCTGTGAGAGCCTCTCTAAATCAGACTCTATTTCTGATTGCCTGAACTTTGTGTGCTGATGAACTTTGATTCATGAAGTGGCCTCTCTAGGTGAAAATGTTCATAGAACTCAATTAAACCAAATTGATTGTGGTTGGTTATAAGGGTGAACGGTGTTGGGGGGGAGGTGGAAATCCAAGACAGGACACCAGCAATGTAAAAATTACCCTGAAGAAAACTGCCAAAATAATACGTTTTGCTTCTTGCAAGATTCCATCGACACGGCCTTCTGCAGACTTATTTTATGGCAAGCTGCGAATGTTTTCACCAGGTTTCATCCGTTTTTATTCTCCTTAGTTATCTAAGTTGCAGCTGAGGCAGGAGACCAATTGATAGGCTCCCCACCCGCAATGCAACCTCCCTCATCCCCACCTGACCCGGTCTCCTAAAGGATGGCTATAGCTCTGTGACATTTTAATTTGCTAGAATGAGACAGAATGTAAGCAGGAAGGCTCGGGTCTGTGCATTTATCTTGCTTGGGGGAAATTAGTGCTGGCTCTAGCACACACCCACTATATACACCAATGAAAAAATACAATTCAATTTGTGCTGGCAGCTTTAGGAGAGCAGGGCAACCATTTGTTAAGTGCAGGGTAATTCAGCGCCTGATTTTGCAGAGAAGCAGTGCTGAATTCCCAAGCTGGCAATTTTGCCGGCAGATAAGTGAGTTCCCAGTCCTTCGGAAAGTTTCTAAGCAGAAGATTGCTCTTCTGCAGTGCTGTGGCCCCAGCATGGTGTTTCTCTTGGTCAAGTCTGCTGGGGTTGACAAATGCTCCAACAGAGTGGAGTCCAGGGGGCTTTGCAGTAGGGGTGTGGCTGATGTGCTCACGAAAGGCATACTCTGAACATCGGAGGTTGATGCAGAGGAAATGTGTTTATTTGAGAGCATACTGTGCACCTCCTGAGCCTCCCAGTTAAGATGTGCCTATGTGCTCCCGAAGCTGGAATGAGGAAGAACCTGTAAGAGCCTGCAGTTATCCCATTTCATGATTAGCCAGTGGGTGCATGGGGTGCAGTCAGGAACTGGGGCTGACTGATTCGCTGCTCTAGGTCATTTGAAGTGAAACAGAGGCACATTTTTGAGACTAAGAAATGAATGAAAGAGAGCTATGATGTGCTGAAAAGCAAATCCCTAAATAATCACAAGGCATTAAGAAATAGTCTGACTTACAAGTGTGCTTGTCAACAACTCCACTGCCCATTAAGCTCCCAGAGATCAGGAGCAGAACCATGAGCCTCTCCCTCCTGCCTCCTCTAGGGCCATGCTGCCAGCCCGTCTGGGTGTTGCTCTACATTTTCCTTCCTAACACCATGCACACTGCCTTCCAACTGCAGGCTAACTTGGCAAATGCCCTCAACTGTCAATGCCAACTTGGTAAGGGCAGGGCCTGTGTCCTCAGCAGCTGCTCTGTTGACATTTGTCCCTCCCTGTTCAGCTCGGTTCTCTGCTTGCTGACTGCTCCCAGCGAAGCCCCATGCTGATTGCAGATGCCTCTGACAGCCATGCTAGCAGGTCCTCTGGAGCACAGGTCCCCAACCTCCAGGGCCACAGACCATCCAGGAGGAGGTGAGCGGTGGGTGAGTGAGCGAAGCTACATCTGTATTTACAGCCACTCCCCATGGCTCACATCACCACCTGAGCTCCACCTCCTGTCAGATCAGTGGCCACATTAGATTCTCACAGGAGTGCAAACCCTACAGTAAACTGCAGATTCGGGGGATCCAGGTTGCATGCTCCTTATGAGAATCTAATGCCTAATGATCCGTCACTGTCTCCCACCACCCCCAGATGGGACCATCTAGTTGCAGGAAAACAAGCTCAGGGCTTCCACTGATTCTGCATTATGGTCATTATGGTGAATTGTATAATTATTTCATTACATATTATGATATAATGATAATAGAAATAAAATGCACAATAATTGGAATGTGCACGAATCATCCTGAAACCACTCTGCACTCCTGGTCTGTGGAAAAATTGTCTTCCACGAAACCAGTCCCCAGTGCCAAAAAGGCTGGAGACCGCTGCTCTGGAGAACTTCTTAGATGCCTGCCAGCCCATGCATGGCACCCTCCTAGGGAGCCCAAGGCTTCACCCACATTCTCGCAGGAAGTGGCACTGGATGTTTGTAAAATAAACTCTGGGGTGTTTGGATTCAGATCTTTGGCCTGCCCTTCGCTCTCTTTGAGTCATTTTACCTCTCTCAGCCTCAGTTTCTTCATATGGAAGTAAATAAAGATGCCTACTTCAGATACGCTTAAAGCAGATGACATCTGTCATGGTCCTTGTATGCTCTGCTCTGGCACCCAGCAGTCACTTCCTTCCCTCCCTCAGGTGTGACAAAAGGCAAAAAGAAATTTAACGAGCAGTATGAATGGTAGGAAGGTGGTAGGAATGTGTCTAATTTGCCTTAAATAACAGATAATAACATATGCATGGGAAGGGGTGGGACCGGTAAGTCTACACAGAGGAGATCTGGGGCCATGACGATAAAGGATTAGTAAAGGTAGAAAAAGGAGATGAGGGCCCTGCCCCAGGGGATGCTACAGCTCTACGCATCACTGCCCATCACGGGACCATCCTTCTAGCAAGTGAAACCTCCCCCAGCTCTGGAAACACAGGAGTGACTGGCTCCTCACAACAGCTTTGTCTCCCAGATGGCCTAAAACACTGATCTGAGAGAAAAGCATGTGCTTGGTGAATCTCTGCTCTAGTTCTCACATGAGCTGACAGTTGATGAATCTTTTCTGGCAACCTAAATGGACAGTATAAGCCAATTCTTAAGACACCCAAGACCTGTCATTTTGCAGGATGTGGTCTTCAGTCCTCGAAGCCAGACTGTTTCTTAGGTCAGGGGAAAGTTGAGGGGTGGCGGCACTGGCAGGCCTAGAGTGGCACCTCCTAGTTGCATTGAGCTCTTTAGGTAAAGAGGAAGATGAGTGAATCTTGATCTACACTAACTGATATGGTTTTGCTGTGTCCCCACCCAAATCGCATCTTGAATTCCCACGTGTTATGGGAGGGACCCAGTGGGAGATAATTGAATCATGGGGGCGGGCCTTTCCCGTGCTGTTCTCATGGTAGTGAATAAGTCTCATGAGATGTGATGGTTTTAAAAACGAGAGTTTCCCTACACAAGCTCTCTTTTTGCCTACTGCTGTCCATGTAAGACATGACTTGCCCCTCCTTGCCTTTCACCATAATTGTGAGGCCTCCCCAGCCATCTGGAGCTGTAAGTCCATTAAACCTCTTTCTTTTGTACATTGCCCAGTCTCAGGTATGTCTTTATCAGCAGCATGAGAACAGACGAATACTGTAGCTAAGGGAGAAGTTGCAGGGTATGGTGCCCTAATTTACACAGTCTCTGTTTGGACACCTGACTCCAGGCTGTTAATAGAATCATGAAGTGCTGCTGCCAAAAGGGTCTTTGATGATGGTTATTCCAGTGTTTTCCTAACTCTGTGGAGTCCTAAGCTTGAGGAGGGGCCTCAGGGCCTGTTTGGGGGTAGGGGGTCTCACATGTGAAGGCATTCTCTGGCTTTCTTCCTTATCTTCAACTAGAACCACCATACTCTGTCTCTTTCTTTCTTGCAGGGGTATGTGATGATGAAGGGGTCACCCGGAATAAAGGGTTCCACTGCAGCAAAACAAAGACTGCCTCAAAAGCCACAGAGATGGTTGATTTCATGTCCACGTTCCAGAGTCAAAGGAGTCTGAGGGCCAGAGCAATGAAGAGACTTGCCCAAGGTCACCCGCTGGTTAGTGCAGATCCTAGCCTGGGACTGCATCTACCCTGGAGTCCAGCTCTTCTCCCCACCCCTGGCCCTGCCCTTCAGACAATCTGAGCACTGTCTCTGTGCTTTCCTGGCTGGTGATGCCAGGAAGCCTAGGCATGGACTGCTGAATGGGGAGGGAGAAAGTCTAACAAGCAATGTCAGCAGGAGAATGCACACTCTTGAAGAAGTACTAGCTATCTGCACTTTGATGTTCTGGAGAGCACCTGGTTTGCCAGGCCCTTCCTTCAGCATCTCTAGGTAGCCCTGCTGAACGGGTCTGGAAATCCACAGGGCACCAAGTAACACCACACAAAATGCCCAAAGCCCAGGGCTGTAGCCTTGACACTGTGGCCAATTTGCCGTGTGACCTTGTGTTAGCAATTTTTTCTTTGACTTGCCTCACCTATGGATGGTTTATGCCTAAGTTCCGTTCCAGCTTTAGCGTTCCAGGCTCTTTCTGATCTTTAAAGATGACCTTATTCCTGCACCAATAGCTGTCCTTTTATCAACTTGCCATGAAAAATAGTATCTGCTCTTCCTTTGTATCCCACAAGCTTCAGAGGCCTTAAAGATCCCCATGGCTTATTTAATTTGAACTTCAACAAGATGAATTCTTATCCACATGGGAATGACGTGATAGCAAATGTTCAGCTAGACTTTGATTTTTACGTGCATTGTTATATGCAAAGAAATCCCTGACAGCCTCCCAGAAGATGTCCTCAGCGATGTCCTCTGTATACTTTGGTGATATTTTGCTCTTTTCCTCTATGCTCTGGGAACTAACGCAGCATATATGAGCCATCCTGAGGCTTCTCCAAGAGCACCCACTACGTGCCAGGTTTGAAAAACTGTCAACTCATCAGATTGAGAGCTGTTTCATTTGCTTCAGATGCCGGATATGTAGAGGGAAGGTTGAAAGACCCCCTCAGCAAAAGACTTCAGTCTTAACAAAGCTAGGCACACCGATACACAGCCCCCAAAGAGGGCATAATTCTAGGAGTCAACAGCTTAAGGTTCTGCACCCCCCAGAACCCAGACTCATTGTAGGAAAAGCAATGATTCACTCTGAGGCTTCAGAACAGTATTAAATTACTTGTCCATTATTATGTGATTTATTCTCGGGTTGGGCTGAGAGGTCCCTGCATTGCTTTCTCCTCCTCAACCCACTCGCCCCAGTTTCAACCACTGCCCAAACAGCCACAGAATTTATAACGCAGAAATTGGTTCTGAGACCCAGCGCAGTGGCATTTTCTTTCTGCCAGGGATTTTTGCTACTGTGTCGGTTTTATGCATATGTCCACATGATTCTTATATTAAGCCACAGGAAAAAAAATCCAATTTGTTTTTTATTAAAGTCCAACCGCTGCTCTGCCAGTCAAACCCATTTATCTCACCGAGCATGGATTGCCCGTGTCAACCCGTGATTACCGTGCGCTACCTTGATAACAGCCTGCTGATTATCCCAACATCTGAAAAGCTGCCTTTTGTAAATTACATTGCCACTAATGAAGCCCAGATGCACTCGCTTCGGTGTCCTCTCCCACTCCCCCTTTCTCTGTAATGCACAGGAGCCAAACCGCAAGGCCACCACTGGCATCTGAGCATACTTATAACCAGAGCCTAGGATTTCAGGCCCAGCCACAGCACACGTCTCAGGTTGGCATAACCCCCATTTGATTCAATCTGGGTGTCAGATTAGAGCCCCGTTATTACAGTCCATGCAGAAAACCCAGATACCAGGCAACACTTTAATTTGGAATAATGAGGAAGATGAGCAACATGTGGCTCCGATCGTGTAGGTGCAAGGGCTGTGATTTCTAAATTATGCTAAACAGATGTGGAGGGGAAAGCTGCCATCCAGATGACAGTTTGGTTCAGCTTGAACAAAAACAGGCCCTGGCATGGTTTGGGGCTATTTATGCCACCCTGCTGCCCAATGGCGGGGAGTCAGAGGGGTTGACGCTTATGCCACAGGTCCAGCAGTGGTCAGCTCTATGGGGTTTTGCTGAGGGATGGCTCCTATGCCCTTCCTGTCATAGTTTCCTTATGTCTCAGGAAGGGAGAAAGAAGTGTTGAGGGCCAGGAAGCAAGGATGGGTCAGTGTGGGTGGACATGGGGTGCCTCTTTCCACAAGGTCCGGATCTTCTGCCCATCTCTACGGCCATACCATGTGGTTCTGCCAAAGCCTGGCATCAAGATTCCTTTCCAAGAAGTTGTCACACGTTTCATAGACAGAAATAGAGACAAACTGGCCAGGCATGGTGGCTCATGCCTATAATCCCAGCACTTTGGGAGGCCAAGGTGGGCGGATCACGAGATCAAGAGATTGAGACCATCCTGGCTAACATGGTGAAACCCCATCTCTAATAAAAATACAAAAATTAGCTTGGTGTGGTGACACGTGCCTATAGTCCCAGCTGCTCAGGAGGCTGAGGCAGGAGAATCGCTTGAACCCAGGAGGTGGAGGTTGCAGTGAGCAGAGATCACACCACTGCACTCCAGCCTGGGCGACAGAGTGAGGCTCCATCTCAAATAAAATAAAATAAAATGAAATATAAAATAGTCAAACCGTGAGCAGAGCCTGTGCAGAGCAGCTGCTCAAAGGGAGGGCCACACCTGGTGGAACCCGCCCCTAGCCCCAGAGCCAGGGGAACACCTCCTAGGACCACTTCGTCATATCCACTTCCCACTAGCTCTGCTCACCAATCCCTGCTGTCAGTGCACTGGAGGGAAGAGGCTGGGAAGGTGAAGTGTGGCCCGGGCGCCTTGAGGCCTGTATTGCAGGTCTTGGCTAAAGAAGTGGGAGTTGCTTGCACCAAGACCCAGAGCTGCAGGAGATGGTGACCATCCTAGATGACCAGGGCAGTGAGTGAGGGACCTCAGCCCTCTGGATCCCCAAAACAGAAAGGAGTCCCTTTCTTCTCTCTTCTTACTTCTTTCTTTCCAAATTGGAAAGACTGGGCATTTGGCTCTGCTGAGTTTTTGCTCAGTGGTGGCTTAAATGTCCATCCTGCCTTGTTTCCTTACCTCTTAGGCAGAGAGAAACGTATAGAAAGGATGAGACTAAGGGAAGAGTGGGCGTGGGTGGTGCCTCTGCAGAGTAGGCTGCAGGAGGTGGCCATGGCACAATCCTGCCTCCACCCCATCCTTGCATGCAGACTCAAGTTGAGTATTCATTCAACAAGCATTTATTGGGCCTTCACTGTACAAAGCATGGTGCCAGTGTATGAAGACATAGAAATATCTCCCACTTAAGCCCTGACCTTGAGTTGCTCAGTCTTCATGAGAGGGGAGATCTGCCTAGATAGAGCCACTTCTGGAGGGGAGAAGAGGATGAGTGCCTACGAGTGACAGAAACAGAGCACCATGCAGGTGCAGCAGAGGGAAATGGCCTTGCTCAGGCAGTCATAGAGGAGGGAGATATTTGAGTAGTACTAAGAAACCCCACCCAAAATCCTACAAGAATGGGCATCTCACTTCCTTCTAACTGCTTCTAAAGGCACAATCTCATTTTGTTCAGTATCTCAGTAAGATGGCCTGGGAGGGAGTTCAAGCCAGGAGCTCATAGGACTAGTCGATAATTTAGAACCTAAAACTGGGGTCTCGGGATTGGGTGAGTGCCATGGATGTGACAGATTGTTCAGATACCCTGTCCTGGACATTCTTACCTGTCTTATGCCTGCTAGGCTTCTGCGGGGCATTTGCAGATTAAAGGGACACTGTGATGTGACTTCATTTTGTTAGTTTCTGTGTTGATGCTCTAAAGAACATTTACCTGCACAGTCATTCTGAGGAACAGGATTTTCCAAAGCCTGGCATCAAGATTCCAAGAAGTTGTCACACGTGTTTCGTAGACAGAGACCAAGTGTGAGAGAGATAGAGTATAAAATATAGATGCAGAGAAAGAGACAGACTGAACCAGAGAGAACTAGAATTTTTTTCCAATGTCATCTTCACACAAGGACAAGAGCAAAAGTCAGAATTCGAACCCAGCACTCCTTTTTTTTTTTTTTTTTTTCTCTCTTGAGATAGAGTCTTGCTTTTTTACCCACTCTGGAGTGTGGTGGTACGATCTCAGCTCACTCCAACCTCCACCTCCTGGGTTCAAGCAATTAGCCTGCCTCAGCCTCCCAAGTAGCTGGGACTACAGGCATGCGCCACCATGCCTGGCTAACTTTTGTATTTTTTTTTTTTTTTAGTAAAGATGGGATTTTGCCATGTTGGCCAGGCTGGTCTCAAACTCCTAACCTCAGGTGATCCACCTGCCTCAGCCTCCCAGAGTGCTGGGACTACAGGCGTGAGTCAATATGCCCAGCCCAAACCCAGCACTCTTAATCCAGAGAAACTGTTCCTTCCACTACACTTTGCTTCTGCTGTTATTTACATAGTATTACTGTAAAACTAAACATTGCATCATGCTTTATAATTTGCAAGGTATTTCAAGCCTCATAACTGACAATCCTTTCATCATTATTAGTCTCTGTTAGTCATACAGATACCAGATCATTTGCCCAAGACCACACCACTGGTCAATGGGGAATTTTGCAGCCTGTCTCTGTTAATTCAAGAGAGCTTCCCCAAGGCAACCAAACTCCTGGCTAGACCCCTAACTCAAAGCAAAACCCTTCACAAAGAACACAATAGATGCATCTTGATTCTAATTCCAACCTCTCTTGATCTCAGTTTCTGGACTTTTAATATCAAGATAAACATGCTCCATCTGTTCCCCTTTCCTGTTCCAGTTACCATGGGATCCCTGCTTCTTCCCTCCGTAAGAGAACTATCTAGAAGGACAGTCCCCTGTACCAGTGACCCCTCTTCCTTGCTGTTTGTAATTTGTCCCATCTCTTGCAGTCACACTCACCTGATGAACCAGATAAGCTATTCTACACAAAACCTGGGATGTTAACAGGGTAAGTAGCTGGCATATGCCTCTGGGGCAATGACCAGTCTTCAGTGGAAATCTCATTATCTACCTAAATTTGTTTACTAAATAAATGAGACAACCTATTTACGTATCATGTAAATTTAATTAGAGGCCTGATTTATTTACTCTGTGTCTATCAACAGTCACCACTTTCTCCAGCTCTGCATCCTGAACACTCTTTCCCTGGCATAAAACAAAAACAATTAGCTTCTGTCTTTCTTGGATCTTAGCCCTGGAGCATAAGGGAGCAGAAGGCTAAAGGCAAAAGCCAAATGGGGTAGGGTAAGTCAGGGGGTGTTCAAGAGAGCCCCCCGCAAAACCCAGGCTGCTAAAAAAAATTACCAGAACTGAGTGGGGGCTGTATGAGAAAGAGTCCTTAGGAAACACCTTTGAGTCAAACCTAGCAAGATTTACTGAAGGGCAAGAATGCATTCCATGATAGGAGCCTTCCTCATTTATTACTTGTTAAACGATGTTCCCCTAATTTTAAAGGTAATGAATGTTCCTTGGACATTTTTCCCAAATAAAATCTGAGAAAAGTTAATGGTTGGTTCATCTGGATCTTAACAGGAATTTTGCAATGAAATTAGTCAAATAAATTGGAGCAGGCCTGTATTGAACACTGTCTGATTTGGTAACATGCCCTGTGACTCTCAGACAGGCACACAGAGTATGCAGGCATCTGCACATCCATGTGACCATGGAAACACTTGCTTGAATACCGAAAAAGATATTCAAAAAATAGGACTATTCAAGGCCCTGCCCTTCACTTCTCCCTCCCTCATCATCGGGAGTCCCACACTCACAGGAATACCTTTTCTTCACAGAGAAACTCCAGGACCTGCAGAACTCCTTCTATAGAATGGCTGGTTTGGTATTCTGGAGTCTAGCCCTGGATTTTGCCAAGTGATCAGAATGCCTTTCTGGTTTGCACTTGAGCATGGTGACATCAGTTGTATTTGAAAAGTCATTGTAAGCAATGCCACATAAATGCATTGTTATAATGACTGTTCAGATGCTGTTGAGTATTGGCATCTCTTTAAGGATCCATATAAAAGATTTCTCTCTGGTCATAGTTTCAGACCACACACATTTTTGTTAAGCAGCTGGTTTGTTTTGCTTTAGCTAAACTGTGAATTTTATAATGGAAAGCACTTCGTGTGCTTTGCTTCATGTGTGCTGCTTAGGAGGCCCACAGCCAAACGTGTGGCTTCCTCTGTCAGGTAAATTGCATGGCATGGTTTTTTGTATTAAGGACATTCTGAGGTTCGTAGTAACTTGCTTATCTATGTTTTCTCCTCCATCTTTCTTAATTATTTTGAATTTATTTTATGTTGTTCAATTATTCATCGTTTTAAACCCTACATTGTTTTTTAGAATAAGGCAAAGTATAAATGTATAATTAAAAAATTTTTAACATTTACTTTAGGTGATGATGCAAAGAAGAAAGTAAAAGTCAACTGTAATTCAAACACCAGAGAAGGTTATGCAGTTAATATTTTGATGTATTTTCTGTCAACTATTTTTTTTTTTTTTGAGACTGAGTCTTGTTCTGTCACCCAAGATGGAGTGCAATGGCACAATTTCGGCTCTCCACAACCTCCACCTCCTGGGTTCAAGTGATTCCCATGCCTCAGCTTCCCAAGTAGCTGGGAAAACAGGTGCGCGCCACCACACCTGGCTATTTTTTTACATTTTTAGTAGAGATGGTGTTTCGCCATGTTGGTCAGACTGGTCTTGAATTCCTGACCTCAGGTGATCCATCTGCCTCGGCCTCCCAAAGTGCTGAGATTACCCACGTGAGCCACTGTGCCCACCCTGTCAATTATTTTTACAAAATTAAAATAATATACCATATACAAATTTGTATCTTGATTTTTCCACAAAATATCCTGAGCATTTTTCTACAATATTAAATATTCTCTATATTTACCACTTTCTCATTTGGGGGCTTTTAGCATGTTCTCATGGTTTTGCTTTGGTATTTTTTTCTATTATAAATAATGTTGTATTAAAAAATCTTTCTAGAAATTTTTTTGTTCAAGTTTTTAATTATTATCCTAAGATACATAACTACTACGAGAATTAGTAGTTTAAAATACATAACATTTTTAATACTTTTGATGAATATTGTACAACTGCTTTAGAGTTGTACAATATATTTATGTTCTTGCTAGCAGCATAAAAAGCGTGCCTATTTCATCACAACCTCATTGGCATTATTGTGTTATTACAGTTAACACCTTTGCCATTTTGTAGTAGAGAATGGTTTGTTTTTTAATTTGCATCTTTGAATACTAGCAATTGCAATCATTTTTCATCCTTTTATTAATATTTTTTATGTATTCTTTGAATTGTTGCTTCATATCGGTTGCCCTTTTTTTGGGGGGGATATTAACATTTTTCTTTTTTTTAATGTGAGGCTTTCATACATATATTAAATACAATGACTATTTTCTTATGTATTTATGGAAAATATGCTTGTGTTTCCATTTTGTTAAATTTTTTAATTATAGGATTTTAATTCTTATGCAATCATCTCAACAGATTTGTTCAATTTAATTCATATCTACATTTGAGAATGAAATAACTATCCACATATGTTTTCTTTTAGGTCTCAAAAAATGCTTTGATCTTTTAAATTTAACTACATTTAGTTAAAATCTAGAATTAATCTTGGTGTATTTTGGGCTTCTGTTGCAGGCTCAAGGCCTGGGCCCATGACAATATATTAATATTAGTTATCTCCAAGCTCCTCTGGGATAGTGGTCCTGTGATCTACCTGGGAAATAGGAACACTTCCAACACTCATTTAGGCTGGACTCTAGAGAAAGTAAAGTAGGCGACAACTTGTACAGTGTGATTGGAAGTGAATCAGAAAGCCCCATCTCCCCATTGCTACCTACCAAAATATATAAAACACTTTCAACATCTAGGAACAGGACTCAAATTTCACCTTTATAGATGTATCCCTTTTCTTTCTACCAGATTCCAATTAATAAAAAACTAAAGCCTGAGCAGTTAAGTCCTCTAGTCAGTTCCCACAATTAAGGGTGATTATTTTTGAAGACGTTTAGCTGAGATTCCCAGACTCCTGGGACCAGTTCCAGGATGGAGGAGCACTGAGATGGGGGCATCTAGGAGGATGAGGTGGGTGTACCCTTACCTGTTCCTCAATGCAAATGAAGCCTGAATCACTGATTTCCATCAACACCTCCCTACTCCTGTCCCTCCTTGCCTGAAAGTTAGCCTAGGGCCTTTCTCTTGGGTGACCAGTTAGGCTATTCCCCAGGGCAACTGGAGGGATGCTAATATATTTCCCCTGTACTTGGAGGAGGGGTAGGGTATTTCCATGTTTTAGACTTGGGCACAGACACCAAGTCCCTGGTCTTCTGGTACAGCAGATCTGAGATTCTTGGCTATTGCCTGATGTCTTTCAAGCAGCTTCACTTCTTCCTTTGACTTCTTTCAATCCTGATCTCCCATACAAAGAACATCTGTCTTTCATGACTGGCATAGGCTGTGAGCTTATTATTAAGCACAACTCAAAGCATTGATTTCACAA
Organism: Nomascus leucogenys; assembly: GCF_006542625.1. Taxonomy (NCBI): domain Eukaryota; kingdom Metazoa; phylum Chordata; class Mammalia; order Primates; family Hylobatidae; genus Nomascus; species Nomascus leucogenys. Next base: position 57,123,878 of record NC_044399.1, on the reverse strand, counting down.
AGAAGTATAAAGCTCAAGGTGAAACAGCCTTTGCTTTTCTGAGAGATCACTTCTTCTTCTGCCCCTACAAGAGTAAATCAGAATTTTTGTTTTCCCCCGCTGAGGTGAACTAGTCGGAGGATCCAAAGGTCCAGGCCCTTAAAAAACACTTCTCTTTTTAATTTAAGTCACATGCTAATGTATCAACTCGCTGGCCTGGAGCTAATACTTAGCATTTTGCATTTGGTTTTATAGAAAATGCCTGTCAGTAGCTTCACTTCTTCCTTTGACTTCTTTCGATCCTGATCTCCTATACAAATATCAACAGCCCGGGTGAGGGCAAAGTTTTAGTAAATTTCCAAAAACGAATAAAGATGAGAGATTGTGTTTATGTTGTATTCAATATTTTATGTGCTAAAAATAAAAATTAAAAAAAATGTAGCTTATCCCTCTAAAAGCAATAACATATAGAAATATCAAAATATTGATTTACCAGTGAAGGCCTGGTTCAGGGGAAAGAGGTGGGCAGAGTAGAGCTCTGTAGCACCTGGAAGGCCAACTTCCCCTGCATCTAACCCTCCTCTTGGTTCTTGGGCCAAGACATGCCTCTTCTAGTTCAGGAAGCCAGAGAATGCATCGTCAGAGTTTGGGCCAACAGGAATTTCTGTCCCCATCCTGGACAGATTTACTTAGCTTTGCTATCACTAAGGATTTTAAGTAGATTGATGGTGCATCCCAGCTTTTCTGGGACTGTGTCAGTTTATGCAGTGACCCCTTTCACTCTCAAGAATGTCTCCACTGAGACCATAAATTATACATTATCCTAGCTATTCATGGAAAAAGAGACGAGAGAAAAATTTTTTATTTTTATTTTTATTTTTGAGATAGAGTCTTACTCTGTCATCCAGACTGGAGTGAAGTGGCACATCTCAGCTCATTGCAACCCCCACCCTCAAGGTTCAAGCGATTCTTGCGTCTCAGCCTCCCGAGTAGCTGGGATTACAGGCACCCACCACCATGCCTGGCTAATTTTTGTATTTTTAGTAGAGATGGGGTTTTGCCATGTTGGCCAGGCTGGTTTCAAACTCCTGACCTCAAGTGATCCGCCTGCCTCGGTCTCCCAAAGTGTTGAGATTACAGACATGAGCCACCACACCTGGCCGAGAAAGAAATTAAGCTCTCTTTTTGTCTCTAAATTTGGGGATTGCGGTAAGGTGAGTCACATGCTATCCCAGAGGTTAGCAAACTTTTTCTGTAAAGGACCAGATAGTAAATATTTTATGCTTTGTGGGACAGCCAGGCTTTGTTGCAACTACTTAACTTTGCTATTGTAGGGAAGGTGGCCACAGACAATATGTAAGCAAATGAGTTTGGCTATTTCCCAACTAAACTTCATTTACAGTCACAAACACTTGAATTTCATATAATGTTCACATGTCACAAAATAGTTTTCTTCTTTTGATTGTTTTTCCATTTAAAATGTAAAAACCATTCTTAACTTGTGGGCCAGACAAGGCCTGCAAGTTGTAGCTGCCTTGTGCTGTTTTGGCAACTTACTGAATGCATTGGATACTGGTGAACAAGCCCCTCGCTCCCCTCCAGGGGCTGGTACTCTGCATACATTGGGTATCATCATCATCAACAACATTTACATTTATATAGCCTGAACACACACATGAGGTCTGAGAGCTTTAGAGGTGGGAGAAACCTTATCATCTCTGCAGTGTTCAACCACCGAGCAAGCGATGATAGGTGAGATGTATCATAAGTAATTTGCTGCTGATAATAAACTACCAAAGCTTGCAGGTGATTTATGCCTATTTATAAGTTAGAGCAGATTTGACGCTGTTGCTATGATAATGCTGTTCTCCCTCACCCGCATCTGCCTTTTCCAGGTAGGAGATGGGGTCTGCTGCAAGATGACTAACAGGTGAGGGTCACCGGCAGGACAAACTGCCATGAATATACCAGAGCTATGTGACCCGTAACAGGAGAAGTTGGAGGATCTCTGACCTAGTCCTACTTCATGGAGAAAGATCTTCACAACAACCCTGCAAGGACAGGTTCAGGAAAAGTGTGGTGGTCCTGAGTTTGTACAGTGATGAAATCAAGCGCAGAGAGACCAACAAGCTTCCTCAAGGTTGCACAGCTTATGAACAGCAGAGCTAGAACCATAAGGCAGGTTTTTGGGTCCTGAAATTTGTGGGGTTTGCTATGACACACTCAGAGAAACCTCAAACACTCACAGCCTGCTGTCTTTAGGCTCTGACTAGACAACAATATCCAAAATCATTGGCTAACTCCACTGCTATTGTATAGAGTTGGGGCCTTCTCGTTCATGGTTACGGCTCTCGAAGTTACACTATCCCCATTTTGTGGATGAGTAACTGTATTTTCAGAATACTATTACCTAGATCAAAAGAATCTAATGAATATTTAGAGACCTGGCATAAAGTACTTTCATAAGTCAGAATCAGCTGCAAAGGGAGTGGGTATCCCTGTGCCAGGTGGAAGCACTTTGGCAGAATGGAAAGTAAACAGTGAAGTCCCCTCTAGCATGCTTGTCAAATTGCCATTCTAAAAGGGCTTTGGAGGTCATTGTGTCAAGCTCTCTGTGTGCCAGGGAATAAGATATTATTGAGCATATTACGGGAAAGTCACCCCTGGGACACTGTCCACCCACAGCCAAAGCTAGTTTGTCTTGCTTGTCATCAAATGAACTTCTCCACCAGCCAACACTTGAATACATCTCCAGGGCCATGGGAACGGATGTGCATAATTCTTCCAGAGGTACACTAAGAAGAACAAATATATTCTTAGTCATGAAACTATTTAATTCTTCTGAACATTCTTCTGAACATAGTGTTATTGGTAGCTTTATTATATTTTAATTGATTGAAAATGGGTCACTAATTTGTATTGCATTAATTACTCTACAACAGTCTACCCAAATCATGCATGGTTCTGTCGCTTGTTTTCAGTTGACCATTTTTAAAGGTTAAAAAATTTTGTTTTTTACCTTCAAACTCATGTTCACGTTCAGTTGACAAAGATTTTTTGCCAGACTAAACTTTAGTGAGGTTCCTGAACCTTCTCCTAGGCACATCTGTGTACTCCCTTATAAAACCCAGTGTTATTAAGAACCTTGCTAAGTCAGTTTAGCAAAAACCCTCCACCCTAGATATCTGATAAGGTTTCTCATCCTCCACCAGGCCCCAGGTAATATCTGATCATCTTGGCCTGTCTTCAGCAAGAATCCAGTGAGGTCACTTTAGCCAGAATCCCCCCCTTACCTGTGATGTTTCCTCCTTGGAATTTTCCATCCTCTTACCCCCATCCTGCTTCTTGGCTATGTATTCCCACTTGCTCGTGCTATATTGGGAGTTGAGCCTCATCTCTCTCCCTCCCTGCAAAAATCCCACTGCAGTGGTCCCTTTCCCTATCATGATGGTCCTGAATGAAGTCTGTCTTACCATGCTTTAGCAAGAATCATGGAATAATTTTTTTTTTCTTCAGCACAGTACCCCCGTATTAAAACAAAACACCAGTGCTGTCTAAACCAATTTCATTTATCAGGTCCTTCAGACTTCCTCATTCTGATGAGTTAAATTCTTCATTCTTTCCTTTTAGTCCCTGGAAAGAAGTTCAAAGATTTAAAGCTGCTCTTGAATTTGGGATCTTAAAGACTGCTTGGCTTTTGGAAGCATCCGGGCAGCCACAGCCAGGACGGTAAATAAGGGACGTACCGAAAGCAAGACAGAGGGCTGGACGTAGGCAACTGGGAATGGCCGCCTCCCCAGTCACACCCCAGGGCCATGAAACATTAAGGCTGATGACTAAAAAGAGGGAAGAATATAAAACCTCAGAGGAGCCCAGGTGAAGGCTGGGCCCTGCCAGAATTTAAAGAGATGGAAATAAACATAGAGCTCTAAGATGGCGTTTTGAATTTTTCTCACTAAAGGTCAGAGAGAAGAGGGAGGCAAGGAGTGAGAGCAGGGCTAACAATGAGAGAGAAGTGAAAGGAGAGAGGGGGCCTGGTAAGACAAGGAAGGAAAAAGAAAGTTTTTACAAAAATAATCAACGTACGAAGCCCCGGTCACGTAGATTACATCATCTTCCCTGAGTGGCAGAGGTGCCCTCTAATTCTCAGTGTTGTCAGAGCTGAGACAGACCTTCTGGGCCATCGCTGGCATCTGTCAGCACCTGAGTTCATTCTGAGTTTTACTCTTTCTGTCGTCTTTCTCATGAGTCCGTCTTTATCCTTTTCGACTTGAGATCCCTTGTTGCCAATCTTAAGATCACTCTCTATCTCAGGTACAAAGTCAAGGCTACCCACATTGAAGGCTGGGGGTATTGTCACTGGAGAACCAGCTCCCCCAAATCCAGATGACAATGCTTCCGGAGGGGCCTGGGGGATGGAGTGAGAGTTGGGCAGAGGCAGGACCCTGAGTCGCCAGCAACTGATGGCTTCCGGGGTACTCAGCGGGTCCCAGAGCACCTTTCTGCTCCCTGTGGGTCTGACTCTCATATTCCTCTTAATCCCCATCCTTTGTTCCTGGAATACCACCAGGCCCACCCTAGCCTGAGACCCAGCCACATCACCTGACTAATTGCCACTCCGAGGAGCTGGTCACAAAGCCCTGTGTGCTCTGGGGTCCAGCTCTCTGCTTCTGTCAGATCAGGCCTGAGCTGACCACACCAGCCCTCTCTGCTCCTCAGTCCATCCCGGCTCAAGCAGGCTGCTTGGAGTTGCAAAGTATCCCTCTTGCCTGAGCTCTCGGGGAACAAACTTGGTGGGAGAAGGGAGTGAAAGAGTTGCTTATTCCTTCCCTTTACCTGGGAAGAGGGATGCTGGAGGCCACAAAGCCTCCTTCTCCACACTTCCTGGCTAGTTTTCATGTTGGGAGGTCAGACAAGTTGAATAATTTCTGAAGCAGGAGAAATAACCCTTCTCCTAATATCCCTATAGTGCATTAAACAGTGTCCCTCAGAAAGATATGTACTAGTCCTAACTGCTGGTACCTGCGAGGGTGACCTTATTTGGTAACAGCGTCTTTGCAGATGTAATTAAGCTTAGATGGACTCTAAATCCAAAGAGAGGCAGGTGAAGAGATTTGAGACCCAGGGAAGACAGACATACGAAGAAGGAGCTTGGAGTCCTTCTGCAAGTCAAGGAGCTCCAGGAACCACCAGAACTGTAAGAGGCGAGAATGAATTCTCCCCTGGAGTTTTGGGAGGGAGCACGGCCCCGCTGCAACTTGACGCTGCCCTCCAGAACTGTGAGATAATACATTTCTGCTGTTTTAAGCCACCCAGTTTATGGTCATTTGTTGTGGCAGCCCTAAGAAACTAGCACACGGCCCGAGGCAAACACCACCAATAACAGAATATTTTCTGTTGACATACATTGGACAGAGGGGTACGGACTGGGCCTCACGAGTTCAGACAAATGAGTCCATAGGTTATGTTACGCCAGTGCCTGGCTGGCATGTGGGGCGAGAGCTTTCGATGAAGCCAAAGGTAACATTGGTCTGTGAAGGGGCCTTGGGGTTTTGTGGGAACAAAGGATGAGGATGTCAGGAGGTCAGAAAAGTCCCAGAGTGGGGATGGCTGGAGATGATTTCCAGTATCTGTAAAGGCTCGACCATTGCCAGTGGAGAGACAGGGAGTGAAGAGATGGGGGCAGGCTAGGATTTCTTACCCTAGGACATAGTTTCCCTGAGAATGAGGGAATTGACCCTTCTTCACCGGGATCACTACCTGACACTGCCTTAGAGACCCTGTCCCCTTTCATTCTCTACCCTGTATTTCCCACTGCAAAACTTGTTTCCAGAAAACTCCTAAGGACCTACAGGAGGTCCCTAACTCTGACAGAGCAGAAAATCACATTCACCTTAGAGGGAATTCTAGGGCTATGCACCTGAGAAGAATATTGGCCATTAGCCAAGCATTCTTTAATTCAAAGAAAACCAAAACACAATGAAACAAAGATGAATCTTGCTCTTTTTGCTTCCTCTGATATCCTATGTGACTATGGTAAACCAGTGTATTCTTAGGACAAGCTTCTCTAGTCAATGCTGTGAGTGTTGAGCTGAAGCTGACAGTACCAGCTTTTAAAGTTGATTGTGACATTTTCAGGAACTTTGAAAGAAGATTGTTAAATACAGCCATTATTAAAATATACGAACAATTAAATCAGTGCTTCTCACTGGGGGTGATTTTGTACTCCACGGGACATTTGGCAATATCTGGAGAGGTTTTCTTGGTTTTTACAACTGAGGATTTTACTAGTATCTAGTGGGTAGAGGCCAGAGATGCTGCTAAACATCCTATAATCACAAGGCAGACCCCCCAAAACAAAGAATTATCCTGCCCAAAATGTCAACAGTACTAACGTTGAAGAATTCTGAATTAACTACATTATATTTTTATAAAGGTAATAAATCACCCAAAACTCATCACTTTCCAATTATTTACTAGTATCTATGTTTTTGAGGTTAGGTGTTTACATGCTTATCGTGTCTGTATGGTGGAAATACTATATAAGGGTGTGAACTGTGTATCTCTTCCCAACTCCACATTCAGTAAAATCATGTCAGTAGCTTAAAGTGGCCATGGTGGCAAAATTTACACTATGAGTATAGACAAACAGTACAAATAAGGTCTCCTCACTTTTTTTTTTTTTTTTTTTTTTTTGAGATGGAGTTTTGCTCTGTCACCCAGGCTGGAGTGTAGTGGCACGATCTCGGCTCACTGCAATCTCCACCTCCCGGGTTCAAGCGATTCTCCTGCCTCCACCTCCTGAGCAGCTGGGATTACAGGTGTGCGCTACCATGCCTGGCTAATTTTTGTGTTTTTAGTAGACACGGGGTTTCACCATGTTGGTCAGGCTGGTCTCGAATTCCTGACCTCATGATCCACCCACCTTGGCCTCCGAAAGTGCTGGGATTACAGGTATGAGGCACTGGGCCCAGCCAAGTCTCCTCACTTTTTTGAACAGCCAGTTGTTAAACACGCCCTAGCTCACTACTGGAGAAATGGGTATAGTGTGGCTATAGGGGTGTGTGGGGGGGTTCTCTTCTCTTACTTCTTTCAAAAGAATGCAGTGAAGCTGAGACCTCTATTTTTCTAAACAAAAACGGGGGGTGGGGGGCAAAGAAGGTTGAAAAAAATGAAGTATCTGATAAAAATGCAAAAGGAAGGAACAGAAGGAATAAGTTATTTACAAGAAATAATTTTAAATGGAAAGGAAGTCATGCGTCTAAATATCTTTTTACACAATTAAAACATCTGAATGAAAAGTGAAAATCTATCCTCCTCCCAGATGTCTTTTCATGGTGATGCCAAGTAGATGAATATTTGAATATTTGCATTACACAAAGCCTAATATCTCAATATTAGGAAATATTAAGATGATTTTCTACTTTTTTTCTTCTTCTTCAGATATTTGAAAACAAACTCACTTGTGCTAAAGTCACACTTGGTTTCAGAGTGATCCCAGGTGGAAGCAAAGACACAGACAGTGGTTTCTTCACTGGGATCTGCTGTCTTACTGGATTTGTTTTTTTTTCTGAGACAGAGTCTCGCTGTCACCCAGGCTGGAGTCCAGTGGCACGATCTCGGCTCACTGCAAGCTCCACCTCCCGGGTTCACGCCATTCTCCTGCCTCAGCCTCCCGAGTAGCTGGGACTACAGGCGCCCGCCACCACGCCCGGCTAACTTTTTGTATTTTTAGTAGAGGCAGGGTTTCACCGTGTTAGGCGGGATGGTCTAGATTTCCTGACGTCATGATCCGCCCGCCTCGGCCTCCTAAAGTGCTAGAATTACAGGCGTGAGCCGCCGCGCCCAGTGTCTTATTGGAGTTTGAGATTGCTCTGTGATGTGGTCACGTTCTTAAAGAGCTCCTCTCAATAAAAACACACGGGAGTAGGGGGAACAGAGAGGAAGACAGAGAGAGAAAACAAAACATTTTCAATGAAAGGAAGAATTTTACAAATTTTAAAACTAAGCCAATGAAACAAGTCTGTTGGGACAAAGTGGTATCTCAGAAGGGGAGGCACAGGGAAAAAGTTTTCTGAAGCTGAGAGAATTCTAGGACTGAAGGGGAAAAGCAGAAGAACCCTGGACACTGATAGGAATGAACTCTGGATGAAGATAAGGTATCTTGTGCTCCAGCAGTGGCAAGCTGGCTTGACAATGAGAAAATGAGGCTAGGGCCATGTTTAAGAAGTGAGAGTAAACGAGTGTCCACTTAGATCCCAGGAGCCCAGACCACATGTACATACATCACCTAATACAGGGCTGGTGCCTACTCTACACTCAACAAATGTTAGCTCCTCTCCCTAACTTTCAATTGCACACGATTGTGACTTATCTCTCAACTCTGATCTCCTTCAGTTAAACCTGCCTCTACCATATCCTTTGGCCAGATTTTTCTTTCCCTAACCCAAATAGAAGCTCTGTTTTTAGGACCTGCACACTTCTCCCTATAGTCCTATTGACAGCTTCAATTGCCCTGTCTGTGAAAATGACTCTGGGGTTCACAGCTTAAGTCCCAATATCTTGTTTCTCCCATATCCTATCTTTTAAGTAGTATACAGACATCCTAAATGTTTTGCTGCCACCTTCACTCAACATGTCCAAAACAAATCACCCTCTCTTTCCCCAAACCATCTTTCCTTCCCTGAAAGTGTTCCCTGAAGAGAGAGTGATTTGTCAGAAGACTAGGAGGTGAGGAGAGTAAAGACACCTTAAGAAACAATAGAGTTTCAGAATGGCTGCAAGGGGCAGGTAGGGGTGTGTGGAGAGGGGAAAGGGGAAGCTGGAGAGGTGAGCAGGGCCAGATTCTGAGGGCCTTGAGTGGCACTGAGGATTTATGACTTGATCATAAAACCCAGTGGAGAGCCCTAACTGAAAGGGACTGGAAGCAAAATAGCCTTTGATGAAATAGACTCTACAAGAGCGTTGGCATGGTGGCAAGGGCTCTGGCCACTTGAGAATTCCCCTGGCAGGCCAGGGCAGGCTCCTACTTCTATAAAAAGAACTGAGACCACGTGGGGAGACTCCTGGTAAGTCTGTGGACTGCAGACTTCTTGCTATGTCTTGAATGAGGTCAGCCCTCTTAAAGTGGTCCATGAAGTCTTTCATCATTGCCCTTTGTGGAAGGGTCCAACCAAACTTTGCCTGATACTGAATTCTTCCCCAGAGGGGACATTCTAGTCTCAGCTGCTGGGTCTTTAGGTGGTGTGACTATGGGCCAGTCAATACCTAGATCTCTTAGCATCCCCCACTTTGAAACAGACACAAAAAATAGCACTCCCTCAGAGACTGAGAATAAGACAAAGGCGACCGCATTCTTTAAGGCCACAGGAAAGTACCTGGGAAACATGAGCCTATTATTAAAAGTTGGGTGGAGGAGATTAGAAGGAAAGGGAAAGTCTGTTGGAAATCCAATCCCCTGACGGGCAGTGACAGAAGTGGGCAGCAGGCCTGGCCAGCCTCACAAATCAGGCTTCTCTTAAGTAGCTACTGTCAACAGAGTAGCGAGGGAGTGGAGATTTAGTGCTCACTCTCAGATCCATCGTATCTGTTGTGCTTCAAAGCATGGAAAAGATGATAAATCAAAGGAGAATATGAACCAATGCCACTAATTTGGTGCCGAGTTGTTCCATTTGCCGTGGAGTCCTCAGAAATTCCTCCACAAAGCCCAGTGCCCTTTTCTTAAAATCACATAACCAATCAAATGTTAATAAACGTATTAATTCCTAAGAGGAAAGGTGACTCATATGGATTTTGCATTAGGGAAGAAAAAACCTGACAACTAAGAGGTCTCAACTGGTTTTGGTGATCTAACCAGCAATTTTGTCCATTAAGGAAAGATGTGGCTTCCTGATTAATGTGGAACCTTAGCCGTAATTTTAATAAAAGTTTTAATATGTACAGCTGCTCAGCTGGAGTCATGTTTAATTAAAGCCTTGAAGACTCCTGGAGCGTTCTCTCTTCTTCTCTTCACCAAGGGAGGAGACACAGAATGGCCCCAGGGTAATAGGGAGATAGCGGGGCAGGTGGAGGGATATGGGGGTGTGGTGCAGGGCTGCAGAGGGGTACAGAGGGGAGGAGCAGAGCACCCATGTGCCTGAGGAGAGTGTGGGCCACTGCCAGCATCTGCCAAGGGAGGCTGGCCAATGTGGCTGGTCTTCATCTGGGTTTTGTCACCTGCTCTAGCTTCTCATTTTGTTGAGGGGAAAACAGAGGTTCAGAGAGTACTGTTATTTTTTGGAGTCAGAGTCTCACTCGGTCACCCAGACTGGAGTGCCATGGTGCGATCTTGGCTCACTGCAACCTCTGCCTCCTCGGTTCAAACGATTCTCCTGCCTCAGCCTCCTGTGTAGCTGGGATTACAGGTGTGCACCACCATGCCCAGCTACTTTTTGTATTTTTAGTAGAGACGAGGTTTCACCATGTTGGCCAGGCTGCTCTCGAACTCCTGACCTCAGGTGACCCACCTGCCTCGGCCTCCCAAAGTGCTGGGATTACAGGCGTGAGCCTGTAATTTGTAATGTATTTCTGGAAATAGGCAGCTTAGCTTGGAGGACCATGAAAGGGCTCAGTATTTCTACTGGGGGTTAGCAACAAATTTCTTAACAGCCCAGCTCAGAGGGACACCCACCTAGGTGGAAAGGTGAGGACTGCTGGGTCACCAACTATATTGAGTTAAAGGTTTCAGAATTGGGTTTGTAGTCTATTTTATAATTCCTTTCTGGAAGTCCAAATAACCAGAATTGCATTTGCACACAGCCCTGCTTATATGCAGAGAAATTTGCTCTCTGATTCCCATTCTAAAAGAAGTTTCAAACTAGCCAATTCACAGCTTGGCAAATGGCCTCTGAAAGCAATACAGAAATATCAGGGAGTGAAGGGGAAGAGAGTAGGAGCCTGGTGTTGCAGCAAGCCCCCAGACAGGTTCCAATACTTTACAAATATTAATTTAATACCTATCAAGACGTTGGGCACCAGTTCTAGCTCCAGTCCTATTTAATGACTTGATTCTGGTGCCTCAGTTTCCCCATGTGTCATAGGGGATAATCATGTGTCCTCTGCCTATCCTAAAGTATTAGGGTTATCTTGAGTATCAAATGCAAGGATATGAATGGAAGACTTTGTGAGCTGTGGCATGATTCCAGGGGAGGGGCCGGGGGTGTAACAAAGGGAAGCAGGTGCACACTGTGGCCTGGATACTAACGGCTCCATTAATCTTGGTGGAAGCATCAAGAGTACCAGTGGATTTTTTTCTCAGTGTCATGGCCACCCAGAGAGGACAGGGCAGAGTTATGGTGCTCACTCAGCTTCTCTGAGCGTTCTATAGAGTGAAGTGAGCTGTGGGAAGAGTTCTCTGAAAAAACAAAAGCAGGCAGGAAAGTCATGCAAATGGGTACAGGGTGTATCCAGAGCAGTGATGCTGGGTTCAAGCAACTCAGAAACAGAACCTGGGCAGGTTCAGCAGAGGGTCCAGACCTCGTCCTGGCATTCATTGTCAGGATGCCCCTTACCAGACTCAGAGGCCGAAGCTCATTGGCCTATCTGGATTAGGGGAGATAGAAGCTCTGAGAGAAGCATGTTCAAGCTGGACAGAGATAGAAAGCCCAAGGGATGCCTCTGAGGACACCTGAAGGTAGGGGCGGGGGACAGGAACTCTACCAGCTCAGTGTCCTGAGGGTGTGAGTGCCTCAAGGGTTGGATGCAGATTTACTGGGAGGTTAAAGGGCTAATACCTAGTTTATGTTACTAATTGCCTGTGGCACTACTGAGGCAACGGAAAGCTGAGAAACTCGATATGAATCATATATTTTTGTTTTTTTCTTGATATTTTGCCAGCAGGATGGGATTTATCATTTTCCTGGAGAAAATGGCTTGACTTGTCCTTATTCTCACAGAACAAGCTTGGATGGTCACTCTCACAGCTCATTTGCCCCAAGGAGGCCCCAGAATTATCCAGGATCCAACATGGACAGGCTTGGAGAAGAGATTCTGCTCATAGAATCCCAGGAGGGTCAGGCCTGGGGAGGACCCAAAGATCATCAAGTCCAATGAGCTTTTTATGAAATCCTATTCTGAATGAACTCTTTAATATATAAGACAGACATGAGTGGGGCTGATCTGGTTAAAGGGGCTTGGATTCCCACCAGGCCACCTGCTTGGAGACTCCTGATATATAAAATCTCTTTATTTTCCAGTTTAGCAAGGATTAAGTGATGTGTCTAGCATTACCTAACAAGGTGGTGGTAGAAAAGGATCTGGAAACCAGGATGCCTGACTCCCAGACATAGAGGGTCCTGTTTGCTTGATAACGTCACTACCCCTCACCTGCCTCCCAGGGGAGGTACAATGACAAAGATCAGGTTAAAGAGTCCTGAACCTCTGCAAAAATACATAATGATGCTAAAGAAGGTGGAGGGACTATAGCTGGACAACAGAGGCTACCACATTTGGAGGTGAGTTTGTTGATGAAAAAGCCAAGTTTTGTAAAAATATTTGAAACTGTATTCCAAGCCAGATGTGAAGACCATGACCTGTGACACAGTCTCAGGGGATCCTGAGAACATGTGCCCAAGGTGGTTGGCTACAGCTTAGTTGGCATACATATTAAGGGGACATAAGACATCAATCAATACACGTAAGATATACATTGATTCTGTCTGGAAAGGCAGGACAACTTGAAGTGGGGGCTTGCAGGTCAGAGGTAGATTCAAAGATTTTCTGATGGGCAATTTGTCAAAAGAGTTAAGTTATTTATTATCCAAAGACTTGGAATCAATAGAAAGGCATGTCTGGGTTAAGATAAGGGGTTACAGAGACCAAGGTTCTTATTATGAAGATGAAGTCTCATAGGTGGCCACTCATAGAAGCAACAGATCGCAAATGTTTCCTATTCAGACCTTTAAAAGGTACCTGAGTTTCAGCTAATCTTGTCAGGATCAGAAAAATACCTAGACAGGGAAGGGGATTCTCTACCAAATGTAAATTTCCCCCACAAGAGACAGCTCTGCAGGTCCATTTCAAAATATGTCAGAGAAATGTATTTTGGGGTAAAATACTTAGATTTCTTTCAGGGCCTGCTATCTGTCATGTGATACTACACTAGAATCAGATTGGAAGTTAGTATCTTATTACTACAAAGAGTCTGTTTTGTCAGCCTTCAGATCTCTGTTTTCTTGTTAATGCCAGTTAGTTGTGCCTGAATTCCAAAGGAAAGGAGAGTATCCTGAGGCATGTCTGACCCCCTCCTTCCCATCATGGTCTGAACTAGTTTTTTTTAGGCTTCCTTGGAAGCCTGCTTGGCCAAGAGGAGGGGTCCATTCAGTCGGTTGGGTGGATCAGAATTTTGTTTTTGGTTTACCAGTTCATCCCTCACACTTGGCCCAGCAAGCTCAGCACCATTCAGTCTCTCTGGAAACATCCTGAAGCACTGGTAGGTCAGTGATGAAGGATAGAAACCATCCCTCAGTTTATCAGTTTGAGCTTATGATTCCCCCTATGCCTGGGATACTTCCTTTTTTATCCACTCTTTCCTGGCTAAATCCTTAAATCTTTGCACCCATTTGACTTGCCAATTTAAACGATGTTTCCCTGTTATAATTCCTAATGAGACCCTTTATTTTCCTTCCTATGCAATTGGTGATTACATGAAAAACTCTTCAAATTATTTAATATCCACTTCTCCCATAAGTAAGCAACACGAGGCTAGGATCAAGTTAAATGTGGTCACCTCTGTATACTCAGGGTCTAGCACAGGGTTGGCAAATTGCAATCTGTGGATCAAATCTGTCCCACTACCTATTTTTGTATAACTCAAGAGCTGAGAATAGAGAAGTTTTTTTTGGTTTTTTGTTTTTTGTTTTTTGTTTTTTACAATTTTTAACTGTTGGAAAGAAATCAAAAAGAATATTTTATGACGTGAGGATTACGTGAAATTCAAATTTCAGTGTTCATAAGTAAAGGTTTGTTGGATGACAGGCATGTTCATTCATTTACATATTGTCTCTGGCCCTTTCGTCTTACAATGGCAGAGTTGAGTAGTTACAACAGAAAAAAGAAGCAGAGAAGGGCCATGCTGAAGTTCATACATGTGTCAGAGATTACACTCAGATCTTTCAAACTCCTGCAGAGTTTTTGCTTATTGAATTTCTCCAAACTGGCAACAAAGACAGCAAAACTCATGGCCCAGAATCTAACCTGGCCCTCTCAGCAGGTTTTCTAGGTATCTGGGATAGGTAAATATCCTGAGGACATGGGATAAAAAGTGCTTTGTTAAAAGCCACTTTGAACACCTCCCTGAGAAAAGACATTTAAAAAGATAAAAGCGAAAAGAGGTCTGATGTGTCCTGTTTGTGCCAAAGTTGAGTTTGGTTTCCATTCCATTATAAAATGCAACAACCCTAGGAGTTTCATGTTCTGGCACCACATTGCTCTTCTTTCAGATCTTGCTTTGTTCTGCTCACATCTCTGACATAGGAACAAAGCCACAATCCTGTGCAGACAGTTATCTCTGGATTAGAGTGCCTTGTTTCAGCTCACCCTGCTCAAACCAGAGCTATACAAAGGTAGCAGCATTGGTGTTAACTCATGTCTCTTAAAAGTTGGTGAATCCTCTCTTCAGTCATTCCTGTTGGGATATTCTGACATATTTCACTCCAGCCAATAAATATAGGTGATGTTTAATGACAATGGGGGCCAGGGCAATAGTAGGACACTATGTGGAAGCAATAATCTACAGTCTAAAGAAAACCATGCTTGAGTGGATTACTTCAGTTTCAAAAGTCAGTAGTCCCCTACCTTTTTGGCATCAGGAACTGGTTTCGTGGAAGACAGTTTTTCCACGGACAGGGGGGTGGGTGGCGATTACGTTCTAATAAGGAGTGCGCAACTAAATCCCTTGAATGTGCGGTGCACGATAGGGTTCACGCTTCTTTGAGAATTTAATGCCACCAATGATCTGACAGGAGGTGGAGCTCAGGTGGTAATGCTTCCTTGCTCGCTACTCACCTCCTGCTGCTATGGCCCGATTCCTAACAGGAACCAGTACCAGTCCATGGCCCTGGGGTTGTGGATGCCTGTCATAAATGACCAGGATTGAAAGGGGCCTTAAAAAGTTATCCCACTGCTATAGACTAAATGTTCAAAATTCATAGGTTGAAATTCTAACCCCAGTGTGATAGCATTTGGAGGCAGGGCCTTTGGGAGATAGATGACTTAGATGAAGTCACGAAGGGTGGGGCCCTCATAATGGGATTAGTGTTTTTATAAGAAGACGAAGGGAGACCAGAGCTTTGTCTCTTTCTTCCACGTGAGCACCTGGCAAGAAGGTGGCCGTCTGGGAGCCAGGAAGAAGGCCCTCACCAGAAACCGGCCATGTGGGCACCCTGATCTTGGATGTCTTTGCCTCCAGAACTGTGAGAAATCAATGTATGTTATTTAAGCCACCCAGTATATGATACTTGGTTGGAGCAGCCCCAGCGAAGGCACCAGCTTACTGGCACATCTGAATTGTGAGTGTTCCTTCTGTAGCCTCTACCTGAAGGCTCACATGGAATGCTGCCTCCCCAGCCTTCTGACAATATCAAAGTGACTCCTGCTTGTCAGCTGGAACTTGCTCCCTGTAAGTTCAGCCTGATGGTCTTGGTTCCATCCCTTGGGTCCCAAAGAAAAAGTCTTAATTTCCTTTCCATGAAACAGCCCCACAACCATCCCTCCACCTCCCATCCCCACTGCCACTTCCCCATAACCTCACAAGTGTTCTTTTATTCAGATCCAATAAGCGAATATTTTCTAATCACTCTTCATGTGCTATGGTTCCAAGACTCATTTTTTCACAAAAGCTTTCCACAGGGACAATAAGCAGCCAACATGGCAGGCATTCACTTGATTTCCCCTCCCCTGTCTCCCTCACAGAAATGAAGAAATGAGGAGGTACACTTGAGCAAAAGGCCTACTGGATAAGCCACAATCTGGATGATTCAGAGTTATTTTCAGTTTGGACCCAGTTTTATAAAAATGGCAAAGAAGCTGGATACCTCTGGTGTTAATCATGAGGAAAAGGGCAGGGGCCCAGAAAGGAAGTGGGAATCTACATGGGCCATTCTAGGTCTCAGACCTTTGTGCTAAATTGCAAAGAATTTAAGTGTATTTGAGAGTGCTCCTAAGTGAAAGGTAAAGAAAAAATAGCCCCTGCCAAAGAGAGGTAACTAGGAACTTGGCATCCCTGTGGACAGACCTGGGTGTCTCTGCAGGAAAATGAGCTCATCTCTTCAGGCATATTATCTGGTTCAATGGTTGGCAAACTACTATGGCTTTCAGGACAAATCTGGCCCATTTCCTGTTTTTGTAAATAAAGTTTTATTGAAACAAAACCATGCCCATCTGTTTACCTATTGTCTGTGGTTGTTTTTGTGCTAGAATGGCAGGCTTCAGTAGTTGCAACAGAGACAAAGGCTCACAAAATCTAAGATATTTGTATCTGGCTCTTTACAGAAAAGTCTGCCAACTCCTGATCTTGTTTACTCTTTCCTGTATTGTATGCCTTGCAACACTAGTCCCCTGTCATACTTCCCCAAATGTGGTGGGAAAAATCCTCACACTAGATGCCCCTCTTAGAAATACACAGTGCTCACCAGCCTTTAAAGCCTCCAAGAAGTCTTGCAGCCATGCATCTGCTTTCCTTTGTTTAACTCAGCAGTCCTTAAACTCACCTGACCTATCAGCATTCCACAGAGCATGGGGAGCACATGCAGTGAAACACCAATCTTGTTGCTTATTACTGTTCTTTGAATTGATTTTCTATTGTTTTTTTCTAAGCCTGTAGACGGGACTTACTTAGATTTTCAAGTTTAGTGACAGTTTTGCTGATGATATCTGAGGGAGGGCTGTGGTTTCCCCTTAAGCCAGGGGAGTAGAGGCGAGTAGTGCTTTCCTCCCTGACAGGGGTGGTAATAACAGAAGTGGGGAGAAATGCAGAGGATTTTCCTTCCAATGTCATCATACTTTCTCTCCTTACTGGATCGTCTCTCTAAGCATAGAAATAGAGCATCTTTTACCTTAAGAAAATCACATTCCTATCCAGCTACCTCCTACCCATTTCTGCTAACATTTGCAATAGACCTCCTCTAAAGCACTGTCAATACACATTTCCTCCAATCCCTTTCCCATCCTCTCTTGAATCCACTCTAGTCAGGTTTTCTCCCTCACCACTCCCCTGAAATGGCTCTTGTCAAGGTCATTATGACCTCCAGATAGCTAAAACCAATGGTCAAGGCTCAGCTTCTGCTGTAGTCAAAATATCTGCAGCATTCTATACAGATAATGACCTTCCTCTTCCAAGCATCTCTTCTCTTGGCTTCTGGGACCCCACTCTCTCAGTTCTCCTTCTACCTCCCTCTCAGCCACTGTACGGGTCCCTCTCACGTCCTTGACCTATAACTGTTGGATGCCTCAAAGCCTTCTTGGAATGATTTTTTCTTACCTACACTTTCTCTGGTCATCTCATCCTGTCTCGTGGCTTTAACACCAAGTACCCGCTAGCAACTCCCACATTTCTTTTTTTTTTTTTTTAAATCTCAGTAGACCTTCACCTGTAGTAAGTCTTATAAAAATAATTATAGCAATTTGCCAACATAATCGTGATTGCCTCTCTTTTTTACAAAGGCTTTTATTTTAAGTTTAGGGGTATGTGTGCAAGTTTGTTACACAGGTAAACCACATTTCTATTGCTGTCTTTTGTCTGGAATGCTCTCTCCCCAGAAATCCATGTGGCTTACTTCTTTCATGTTTCTGCTCAAATATCACATTATCAGTGAGGTCCTCTCTGACAACTCTCTATAAATATATGTATAAAGGACAGCCGCACCCCACACCTGCCTCCCAGTCCTCCCTTGCCATGCTTTCTTTTCTTCCTACCACCTATTACCGTTTGATATATTCTCTACATCTGCTTATATTTGTTAGCTGTCTGTCTGTCTTCCCTCACTCAAACATATGCTTCATGAAGGCAGGGAATATTTTGTTCTTGGATGTAATTCCAGGGCCTACAATCCTGCAAGACACATAGCAGACACTCAGCAAATATTTTAGGATGGATGAACAGAGGTGTGAGTTGTCTGACATAGGGTTCTAGAGTTCGTCATGATTTCATAGCTGATGGATCTAAGATTGTGTCTTCTTGTCCTAAATCACATGGCTTGTTAGTGGCAGAGCTGACAGCAGACACCTGGTCATTTGTTGAGTCTCTCCTAAGTTCCAGGCACTGTAATGAACCGTGTGGACATAGGCGCCATTTCTGCTCTCATGGAGATTTTCAGTGAAGACTGACTTTGAATGGACAATGCTTGCTCCTTGACCTCTAGACCAGGCTCTTTCCATCATAATGTTTCCACCATCCTAATGACCAGTTGTGACCAAGAAGATGTTTGTCCTTAAATAGCCACCATTTCCTCCTGAGGCATAAATCTTAGACAGAGGACTTCTGCAGCAGGAAAGAAATTTACCCTTCGCATTTAAGGCAACTTTCTCATCTGTCCACAGTATGACTGTTAAGAGCTGGGTATCTTGGTGGTTTGTGAGGTGTCCCAGTATCTACTAGCTGGTCTCTCATAATTCCATTTCCAGTTTTGTTTTGTTTTGTTTGGAGACAGAGTCTTGCTCTGTCATCCAGGCTGGGTGCAGTGGCATGATCTCGGCTCACTGCAACCTCCACCTGCTGGGTTCAAGTGATTCTTGTGCCTCAGCCTCTCAAGTAGCCGAGATTACAGGCACACACCACCATGCTTGGCTAAGTTTTGTATTTTTAGTAGAGACAGGGTTTCACCATATTGGCCAGCCTGGTCTTGAACTCCTGGCCTCAAACAATCTGCCTGCCTCAGCCTCCCAAAGTGCTGGGATTACAGATGTGAGCCACCATGCCCAGCCTATTTCCAGTTTTTAATGCCTGTGCCTTATCTGGGTGAATAGTTTTTTTTTTTTTTTCCTTTTGTCCACTCTCGCTGGTGCCCATTCCAAAGCGTTGCAAGCCTGCCCTTCCATGCTGAGAAGATTTCATTACATGATGGCAAGTCGGGAGAGGCAGGGGCTCTGTGACAACTCTACCCGATCCTGGTGGCCCACAGAAGAGAAATATTAAAAGCTTTTGTTTAGAGGTCTTCTCTCACTCATCTATGCATCCAAAATTAATAAAATTTTAGAATCCAGAATCTTGATTTGGATGGGATCTCAAATGGCATATTGTCTCACCATGTTGCACCAATGCAGTGAGCCCTGAAACCTCTGTGACATGTGAGTCACCTTTGCTTGGGGCTTTTTATCAACAGAACATATTTACTTTTTTTTTTTTTTTTTTTTTCAGATATAGGGTCTTGCTCTGTCACCCAGGTTGAAGTGCAGTAGCACAATAACAGCTCACTATAGCTTTGAACTTCTGGGCTCAAGCAATTCTCCCACCTCTGCCTCCTGAGTAGCTGGGACTACAGGCACATGCCACCACACTCGGCTAGTTTTAATCTTTTGTAGGGATGAGATCTCACTGTGTTGCCCAGGCTGGTCTTGAACTCCTGGCCTCAAGTGACCTGCCCAATGCAGTCCCGCCAAGTGCTGGGATTATGAGCATGAGCCACTGCACCTGGCCTAGATTTACTCTCATACAATTTTCCTAGGTTGAGATAAAACCAGCCTCCCTAAAGCTTCCACACATTGGCCCTGGTTTTGTCCTTGACACCTATTTTGAGTAAATCTCATCGTTCACTTAATTATCAGGTCTTCAAGTAGGCCTGTGAACCCAGAAAAGAGCATTTAGTCCATTCATGTTGGATATAAGTACCGGCATAACTTTGTTGGCTATTAAAGCAAACATATGTTCGTAAATCTTTGTTATTTTTTCACATGCTGCAACAGGAGTACAAAGTGACAGTTGCCATTACCAGCGTATGGATGGGGAAACCAAGGCATATGGATGGCTGATGACTTGCTGTTGGCTCAGTGGACAAACGATTCCCGGCTGCTTGTCCTTTGCTCTGACTTGGACTCCTTAATGTATTGCATACTCTAGAGAAAGCTATTATAATAATGACTCCAAGAACATTAGAATTTCTATTATTGAGAAAGATGCACTTTCATTTAAAGGGTTTCACTCTTCTTAAATGAGTTCTACTTTCTGCTTTCCTTTCATTCGAATCCCATGTTTATTATTTCTGCTCCACGGCTGGCCTGATAAATCTGAAATTCCACTCACACCAGCCAGCAAACTCGATTCCAAGCAACGGCAGATAGGAGCACTTGGTCTATTGGAGACAAAGGTTTCTTTCCAGTTTGGTCAGCGAGTTGGATTTAAACTGACAAAATCATAGCTCTACAAAAATAAGATCTATTAATTGTCCTGTGAAAGGAAAAGGTCACTGGACAAATGTTACTCTGTATCTCATTTTGCAGCTAGAGTCTGGGCATCCGCATCAAATCATTTCTCTGTAACTAGATTCTGCTTCTCAACAATAATTAAACAAATGACTCCGGATAAGATCATGTCCTAGTTCTGCTTGTGAGTTTTGTCACTTGAATACATTTCACTTATGCTGAAATCAGCCTGGAGTTGCTGACACTGTACTTCCTCTAGGACCCCACTGAAAAATGTATGAGAGGTGTCTGGGATCATTAATTGATTCTCCCAGATCCCCTTTGTTTTCTACTTCTCAGACTTTGGCTCCAAAGGTAGAACAGAAGTTTCTTTAATGTGACCTAGGTCACTAACACCAAAAGAGTGTGGGAGAGGGACAGGCATGGGAATGTTGCCCATCAGACCAAATGTGATACCCCTGGGAATCAAATGTGATTTTGGGGTTCCATGCTGAAGTCACCAGGGATGGCTGGGCTGCAGGGGAACAGCCACAGACAGCATCGTGGCCAGAGTGATAGGCATTATTTGGGTGGATGATGTGGGACAGCACAAAAGGAAAGGAGGCTACAGACAAGAACTTTCTCCGGCTCTCCTTAAGATATGTGGGCAGAACCGACAGTGCATCAGCTCCTTAGGCTGGTAGGAGCATATTTTCAGACTCAGCAAACGTTTACTATCTACTATGTGCCCATCAAAAAGTAAACACTTTCATAAACAGTACATATAATTCTCACTACAACCCTGTGAGATAGGTAGAGTTTTAAATCCCTGGCTTTCCGTGTGCTTGTTTGTTTGCTGTTAACAGTTACATGAAATGGTTATGTCAACCATCTGAACTCTTACCTTGAGGAAAGAGGAGGTTATATAAATAAATGATATGGCTTGGCTCTGTGTCCCCACCCAAATCTCATCTTGAATTGTAATCCCCACATTTAGGGGGAGGGGCCTGGTGGGAGGTGATTGGATCGTGGGCATGGGCTTCCTTCCCCCTTGCTGTTCTTGTGATAGTGAGTGAGCTCTCAGGAGATCTGGTTGTTTGAAGGTGTGTGGCACGTCCCCCTTCACTCTATCTCTCTGTCTCCTGCCACAGGTGTTTGCTTCCCCTTTGCTACCCACCATGATTGTCAGTTTCCTGAGGTCTGGCAGTCATGCTTCCTGTGAAGCCTGCAGAGCTGTGAGTCAATTATACCCTTTTTCTTCATAAATTGCCTAGTCTCAGGTAGTTCTTTAAAGCAGTGTGAAAAGAGACTAATACAATAAATAAACAAAGAGACAGACAAACAGGTTCTTTCTCTACAGTATCAATGCCAGGAACACCTTATAGGAACAGATCCAGACAGGGTGACTCGCTCACCAGGCCAGGGCCTGGAAGTGGCCAACTTGGGACTTGACACCAGGGTGTGCAACAGAATCCATGCTTCCTCCCTTCCCTCTCCCACTGCCTTCAATGTTAATGGCCTGTTCAATGCCTTTGTGCTTATGAGACAGACACTTTTGCAGTTGCCATCTCAGTAGTGTGCTAATAGCATCTCTGATTTTGAAAATGAAAAAGTTTTAAAAATTAAGCCTTTCTAAATATAATTGGCACGTCTCCCCCTCCTGTCTTTGTAACTGTGTGTGTTGTTTTTAAAATCTTT